>NC_092602.1:2482954-2792386 GCF_047663525.1 Anas platyrhynchos
TAATGGCTCCATGAAACTTCTCATCTTGAACTTTTTTTTCTTTCACTTTTTAACTTCTGCAATAGAATTCAAATTACCTGAAACAGAGCAGCAGTTGTGGGAAGACGTAGTAAGGGATAATCATAGCTTAAGAATTTCTTTAACTGTGATGGATAGATAGACTGCAAGAATCCATTTCTTTTAAGTATTGTTTTGTATCTCATATGCTAGGGAAGGGAGAGTAAATGAGGCATGTGTCTTTATCAGTAGCTAGCTAGAGCAATTAATCATTTCTGAGCTCAGGTGCAGCTGTTGGAAAGATAATTATGAGGCAGACTTCAGGAAAAACTCTTCACAAGCCAGATAAGCAAGATGTGAAAACCTAGCTTGTTAAAACTAATTCCCCCTATTTATGAAACGCAGTGTTGCTGTGTTGCAGTTCACAGGCTATGACAATATCATTTATAAACAGTAGAGCTTGACCTTCTCACGGTGATTTTTTGCATAACCTCAAGCTCACATTACCAATTGATCTGTCCTCACTAGCGTTTAAAGTAATCTTCTTGTTCTGTGAGCACATACACCTTTTCTTTTGTTGCATTGCTCTGATTAAATGAAAGATGGAAAACATGACACCATCTGCTTGTTTCAAATGAAAATACTTAAATACAAAAGCTCAAATATTTATTTCCTTGATGTTTACCAGTGCAATAAAGCATCAGACCAAAGACAAGACCAAACTACAATAGTCAGCACGGCAAAAATGAAGGTATCTTTGAAACATGCATTACATCTTATCTCAGGAATGCAGATCTGTCACTTCCCAGTGCCTGAATCTGCATCTTGCCATCTTCTATTAAAAGATAAGTCTTGACTCCTTTGTATTCTACCAGATTTGTCATGTAAACAAGGATCTGCTTAATGACTTCAGGCTGCATTTCATGATGTTTGGGAATGCTGCACAAATTGCAAACAGAAGAAACTGAGTAGTTGAATACCGTTTAAAGTGGCTGTACTCATGTTAGTCATTACCTCAGATGGTTCAGAACATTTAAGTTATCAAATTGCAGAAACATCTCGTGTGCATCGTAACTTATTGTTGATGGCAAATCTGGTGATTCTCTTGTAATTCAAGCTTTGTTGGAAATTTCTAGAATTTATGACTTCGTTCAAAACGTGAACCAGAGGCTTAAATAAGGATAAACTTTTATTTCTTGTAAAGTAGTTATTAATCATCCTGGCAAAGAAAAATAACTGCTAATGGTAGTTAGTATATTTTTAGCAGCTGCTGCTTAAAAGAAACTAGATTTATATCCTATAACAGCAACCTATACTTGGGAGGAGAGGTCACTAAATGATAGATGCACTGGATGTTTTGTTGTCTTGCTTAAAAATAAATTTGTTGGATTCTTCTCAGTTTCAGTCTTCAGATAATGCATGCATCATAGTCCTCTGCACAGATAACTGTCCTTCTTCAGAGCTTTTTTTTTTTTAAAGCGCTTAAATAAGTTCTCCCATCTAGTTTGATATCCTCCCTCAAAAAGTAGCACAAAGAACATTTAGTGGCAAGTACAGAGAGGAGGAGAACAGTAATTTCCCTGAGTAGTATTCCAGTTTTTGACTTCACAATGCTGATTTCTAACATAATAATAGCGCTGTTAAGTCTTAATTGTTTTAAAATCTTCTTGAGCCTCGATCCACTTTAGTTTTCTTGGAGTTGATGTACCAGAAGTTACATGACAATTTTGCTTGTCAGGAGTTGGAATGAAAAATCTCTTACGCTAAGTAAAAGGGTAAATGAATACCCAGAATTAGATATTGTTAGATCTTGAAGTTGGAAAAACTCGGTTTTAAATCTGTTAAAATGCAAGTGTGACTGTTCCACTCTTCTAGTATAATCTCTGTGAAAGCTGTTTTTGAGAGCTCTGCAAATTAATCTTTTTACTGGTTTTGAGAGACATGATTGAATGCTTTATGTAATATTAAGATTTGTATATATACCTTCATTGTTTTAGTAAATGTCTTCAATTTGGTTACAGAGAGCGAAAGAAAAGAATTGAAAAGCCCCGAAGGTTCAGCAGGAGTCATAGCCGGAGTCCAAGTCCGCCACCTTTTCGAGGACGAAATACAGCTATGGATGCACAGGAAGCATTAGCCAGAAGGTCAGAAATTGTTATGATTTTAATGAAATGTAATATAAAAATAAGCTGCTGCTGTTGACTTTTGCATGTCTAAATACTTTTATACTCATGCATTTATTTCTAGGTTGGAAAGAGCAAAGAAATTGCAAGAACAGAGAGAGAAGGAAATGGTTGAAAAACAGAAGCAACAGGAAATGGCTGCAGGTAACTTATGAATATTATATTAAATACTGAAGAATAACATGGGTGGAAGATAATGCAGCCTTATGTGCTGAGTGCAGCTTGTCTTTCCTTTGGTTAATTGTTAAATTGGTCCATCCAAGAATGACAAGTAGAAATAGGAAATAAGGGGAGGGGGGATCAGACAGATTGGCGGGGGAATAACCTAGGATTTCTTACTGTCTTTTATAGTATTGATGACTTGGTATCAAAAATGTTGTATGTTAGGCTGCTAAACAATTTTGTGATGTCTATTGGACGCTTCCTGTATGTGTCACTAAGCAAAAATTTGGAAGCTGTTACTAGTTCAGTGATATTTGGAAGCATGAGGTACATTAGACTTTTACCAAAACTATTGGAGAACTGTTTCTTAAAATATAAACATGGCATTTATAAATTATCATGCATTTCTTATTTTCAGCTTGCTGCTAATGAAGGGAAGTACTTGTCTTTGGAAAAAAAAAAAGTGTGAACTTACTGATACAAGTTACTGTTCTGTTCTTTAGCAGCTGCAGCCACTGGAGGTTCTGTTATTAATGTTGCTGCTCTTCTGGCATCGGGAACACAAGTAACTCCTCAAATAGCAATGGCAGCTCAAATGGCAGCACTACAAGCAAAAGCACTAGCAGAGACTGGAATAGCCGTACCTAGCTATTACAACCCAGCAGCAGTGAATCCCATGAAATTTGCTGAACAAGAGAAAAAGCGGAAGATGCTTTGGCAAGGCAAAAAGGAAGGGGTAATGTCTTACTTTCTTAAAAACTTGTTTGGAAACATCTTACCAGTAGTTCAGGAATGCTTATTAATATTATTTTCAGATAAAATGCTTTCATACACCCTATTAAAAACATTCAGGGTAAAACTGGAGAAGTGAAAGGACTAAGATGACCACACCTTCAATGAAAAGTGGTAGTGACACAAGCCTTAGGAAAACAGCTGATACCATAAGATCCAATTATACCTCAAAAATTTTAATGTCCACTTTATTAGTAAATAAAACTTCAGTAAATACCAAATACAGGCAGTCTCTTACTGAAAAGTGATGGCTAACATCAGACATTCATTTAAAGATAAATAAATTCCATAATTTGCTTCGGGCCTGTGTTCTGACAAGGTTCCCAAACTTCATGAAAATGAATATATCTGTCCAAGAAAAGATTATACATCATTTTGAAACCTGTGGTTAAGCATATTTTCCTCACAAAAAGTTTCTGTGGGGATACGCAGGAATGTCAGACGTAACTTGAAAACATTTTGCCTCCAGCTTTGCTACAGCTACACAGTGGTCTCATTTTTAATACAGCTTGTATTTGTTTGCTATTATATTGTGATATTAACAAGAAAGTATGTTAAAAGGCGATGTTTGTTTTAATCTTGTGCAGGATAAATCACAGTCTGCAGAAATATGGGAAAAATTAAATTTTGGAAACAAGGACCAAAATGTCAAGTTCAGAAAACTGATGGGCATTAAGGTAAAGAGTTATGAATGTATAATTAAACTTCCTATTAACTCTGGGACATCAGGTATATTTTAACATCCTTACTTAGTAAGGCACTCTCCAAGTTAACCTGTTGCTATGTGATACTTACAGTATAACTTATTGTTCAATTTAATTAATGAGCATAATTTATTTAATAAGCAATACTTAAATACTTATAGTATTGCTTATTAAAGTTTACAAGCAATATCTAAATTAAATTTTAGAATTCGATCATGTTTCTTGAATCTGTTCAGATCTGTGACAAGTGGTAATTGTTCAATACTAATAGTAACAGTTCAATATTCATAATGTGATGTTCAAATTTTGTAGCTATCTCTGTATAGATAAATGGAGATTTTTAACTTGAGTTAGAAAAAGGATCTTAGTGAAGGAATATACATGTTTCTTTATCACTGAGAGCAAAAGCTATGCTGGAATGTTATAGCAGTAAAATCCAATGCTTGAATTCTTATGCCTGTGAGAAAATTACTAAGAATTTAGGACAGCTGTAGCATACGAAAAGCACTTATACAAAGCTAATGTTTATTTTCTTCTATCTGGTTTCTAGAGTGAGGATGAAGCTGGCTGTAGTTCAGTTGATGAAGAGAGTTACAAAACGCTGAAACAACAGGAAGAGGTTTTCAGAAATCTAGATGCACAGTATGAAATGGCAAGATCACAGACGCATACGCAAAGAGGAATGGGATTGGGGTTTACATCTTCAATGCGAGGAATGGATGCAGTTTGAAAACAAGCAATTTTAAAGTTGGGGACTTTGGAAGGTTCTTGTTCAAATGTTGGGTCCTTGTTCACCAAAAAGCTAGCATTCTAGCTTGCATGGGTGTTGCATTGACTTTAATTTATTGATAAATACAATTTTTTTTGTAAATATCAGATCAGTGATACTGGTGTTAGTGTTGTAATCAGGTTATACCCACTTCCATTAAACTTGACAGAACTTTAGAAGGACAGTATTTTTTAGTTGAAGTTCTACTTTTCAAACCAAGCAGCAGATGGGATGAACTCATACATGGATATTTCGTGTCCACTGTCTTGTGTACTTTTGTACTTTAACCTTGTACAGTTATTTTCAATTCTTGAAACATGAAAGAAACATTGTGTAGATGTTATTTAGCAGTCCAGGCCAATAGGCACATAATCCAGCAAAAAAACCCTGGTTAATAATAAAGAAGTTTTTTCTCTAAGGTCTTATTTTATGTTAATTAGTTGTCTTTTGGCCGAATTCTCAGGAAACTATAGGTGAGAGATGTCAGAAAAGTTAGGAGAGGTTAGAAATAGAGCACTTATTCTGCTTTGCCTGTTTCGAAGTACACGTTTCTTAAGGAGATTAGTGGTATGGATCACAGATTTAGGGATTAATACTGAACTTTTTTTTCGTTGTTAGTTTGGAATCACTTTTGGTAAAGCGAAGAGCAAGGGACAATAAAAACAACAGTGGTGAGAAAGTGGAGGTGCTAGAGCCCTTTGCTAATACTTTATGTACTGTTCAGGGTACTTGAAAGTACTGAAGTGTTAATTTAAAACAAAGTCATTTATATAGTTTTTTTTGTTATGTAAATGTGTGTTATAAGAATGCCTTAATCTCTGCAGTGCACGGTCCAGGCAGGAGCAGGACACAGAAACACATCCTGCCATTCTTTTCTCTCCACACCTTCCACATAGCACCCCCACTTAATAAATAAAAATTAAAAAAAAAAAAAAGGTGGAGGAGTGAGAAAGTAGGGCTAAAACAAGGGTTCAACTCTTAGTTCCAGGTGGCGTAGTCCCCATTTTGGGGAAACCCGCCCTTCGCAGAACTACAGCCTCCAGCGTGCACTGCGCCTCGGGCGCGCGAAGCGAGCGGAGACTACATCTCCCAGTAGGCAAAGCGCTCGAGGCTGGGCGCTGCGGCGGCGAGCTGCCGCCGTTGCATGCCGGGAGTTGTAGTCCTCCGGCCCCGCGCTGGGGCGGCTCCCCCTGCCCTTTGCCCGTCGCTCCCGCCAAGCGCCGCCCTTCCCGCTGCGGCTCAAGATGGCGGCTGAGGTGGATTTCGGCGACCGCGAGCTGTTCGAGCAGCTCGACGGAGAGGATGGGCCGCCGCCGCCTCGCCTCGGCCCGGAGGAGGAGGAAGAGGAGGAGGAGGGACCTGGCGGGGCTCTGGCCGAGCTGCGAGAGCGGCTGCAGGGCTGTGAGGAGACGGTGCGGCGGCTCCGGGCGGAGAATATCCTGACGGGAACGGCTGGGCCTGCTCCGGGCCGGGGCCCTGCGCCTCCCGAAGGGCGCCGAGGAGGGAGTTCGCACCCGAGTTTTCTGTGGAGTTTCCTCGGATTTTGCTCGGATTTTTACCCTCAGGATACTCGGCTCTATACCAGCGGCACCTCCCTTGGCAGAGGAGGTAGTTGAGTTCTGGGATGGCTGGTAGAGCACTTAGTGCTGGACTCCTCCTTCCTGCTTGTATAGAGAAAACAAATAGTTGCACGTTCACCTTGAAGATCCACTATTAACCTAGCTAGAAATAGTATTAAACCGTTAAATTGTGACTGGTTCCTTAAAGGGTTGTTGAGATAGGTCGCATAGATGTTGGGATAGCAGGTACAATCTGAGGTGTTTTCTTCATGCTCATTTTATTAGTTATTCTTAGTTGTTCGTGTAGTTATTTATTTATTTTCTATTTATGAGTATATTTTACTGTTGACTCTTGTCATGAGTATAGGGATTTTAAAAACAGACCGGTGATCTGATAATTCAGGCATAGTGTCGGTAATGAATTTTTTGGATTGACACAGCTAGACCCTTTTTTTCTTAATTTTCCGAAATTAACTCTATCCTAGCTGAAACCAGTACATCAAATATTTTCTTACATTTGCACTTTATGGTGTATTTTTGTTTTTTTTTTTCAGCAACAGGTGGATTTGTAAATAATCCTCTGTGCAGTGAGATGAAAGATTTGTTGTTCTGTGGGATTTTTGTTAGGTGTTTTGTTCAACTCTGCAATTAATTAAGGTGTGGTTGTGTCTTGTGAAGAAAGTAACATTCCTTAACAAGAAATTAACATCAGGAACTTAAAAGGAAGCTGAACATTCTGACTCGTCCCAGGTACGTTAATGCTGGCTTACAATGCTTTGTATGACTTGTGTATGTTTGCAGTAGTGGTACTCTGTGACTGGTAATAGCTGCAGTGTGTTTTGCAAAATCTAGAAACCTCCTGCCTGTGTCCCCCACTCTGCTGACACTGGCCTTCTAAATTGCTGTTGTCATCCTTGAAAAAGTCCTTCAGACTCGAGTATCAAAAACTTAGTCTGTAGTGCTGTAACTTTTTCTGTGCATGCTGTTATGATCTGTCTGTTTACGTAACTGATGTGGCCTTTAGGGAAACAGTTCTTTGTGAAGTTCAGCAGTAAGAACAAGTACGTTAAAATAGTAAAATAAGAGTATTATTTTGCTGTTTACAAACCAGTGCCAGGTCATTAAATGTCTCTCTTGTTTTCTTCCAACCTCACAACATGCATGATTTGCGTGGAGTAGGAGAAGGATTTTTGTTTAAGAGAACAGAAACTTATTAAAATAATAGAACTTGCATTGGCCAAACGTTCCTCTGCTTATAGAATACAGACTATTTGTTACAACAAATAGGATAGAGAGCTTTTACAGTAAAGCTAATGCAGTAACCATTATTTTTTATCTGTTCTGTTCTAGTGGAATTTCAGTGGACAACTCTAAACTCGATGGACCTCTGTTGCAGATTTTATTTATGAACAATGTCATTTCTAAGTAAGTACTTTTACCTTTCAAGAAAAAGTCCTGACAGGAAGCCGCGTTTGGTTTTTGTTTGGGTATATTAGTGTTTGTCGAAAGGATGTATAACATAAACCTGATACGCTTGCAGGGAAGAAAAGAGTTAACGATATGACAAGCGGTCTGCTGTTTTCACTAGCAATGTGTATAGCATGAAATGAAGTGTGACTTCCAGGAGCTTGAAGTGAGTCTGAATAACAATTTGAGTTTCATGAGTGTTGTTGGTAAATACAGCAAATTAACCTTTCCTGCCTATATATACATTTTTTTATTATTTTTTCACGCTAACATAATGGTGTGCTTCTTAGTAGGTTATCACATTTGTGTTGGTGGCATTTAGGAGTACTGCTCCTTTTCTAAATTCTCAAGAAGTCATAAATGGCAGGTTCTTGGAAAAAGATATCTGGTATATGTTTCCGCCTTGCTTATTTCTTCACCTTCTTATAATTCTTCATTCTGTTGCAGGCAGTATCATCAAGAAATTGAAGATTTTGTTTTTAACTTGGTTCAGAAGTATGAAGAGCAACAAAGAGGTGAACAAGAAAAAACACACTTCAATGTTAAACCACAGGTACTGTGAAGCTCAAATTATGACTAGGCATTCCTTCTCTCACATCTTTATAGTGGTAGCAGTGTAAAAGTTCAAAATTTCAGTATTAAGTAGCTGAATTCTAGATGTTTTTTCCTACATAAATGCAAATCAGGGAACCATCAAATACATGCAGTAGATCTTCTTCAAAAAAATCCTTTCTATAAAAAAAAAACTTCCTTAAAGTTGTCTGCATTGAAATTTGTTTATAAGCTTGGTGATAAGTTGGTTCAAATAACTAAGAAAAGTTCTTTAGGTACAAGCTAAATGTGTATATGTCTGATAATGTTTGGCCCAGCTTTGTCTTTTTCTTTTTCTTTTTTTTTTTTTTTTTTTTTTAATCTCAGAAATTAAGAGGAAGATACAAAGAAATGATCTGTATGGTATTTTGGACTGTGGAAAGCATTGTCATTAACATAAATATTTCTATTCTACTATTTAACTAATGTGTCATGAAAAAATAGTAGTGGTACTGCATGTTCTGTGTCTCTTACATACTTGATTAATTTAGGAGATCTTCTCACTTATTTCTAATTAATTGTTTTTGTTTTTTTTATGTCAGCCCTCCAGTGTTCTTTTGGAAGAGGACTGTAAACCAGCAAGCTCTAATTCTGTTAAAAAAATTAAGGAAGCTTTTAGTGTAAGTTTTTGACTATATACTCTTCAATGGTAGGTCTTCATTCTACGTACTTAATATACATTGCCATTAAATAAGATCTCATCATTAAATTCCATTTATCAATGTAATAATGGTTAAGTTCACCATGTTTTGGCCATATCAATGGAAAAAAAATGCTGATTTGTACAGGTGTGGGTGTGTATTATTTGTAAATTCTTACAGAGCGGGTGAAAAAGCTGGAAGAATTTCAAGTGGTGTAAATTTTTAGAAATGCTACCAATAATCTGACCTAAATACTGACATCATTCTGACAATTTTCTGAATTTTTTTCTACAGGTTGTAGGAAGTGTTCTGTATTTTACCAATTTTTGTCTCGATAAACTGGGACAGCCTTTATTAAATGAGAATCCACAGCTGACAGAAGGATGGGAAATACCTAAGTATCCTGTTTCCTAAAACAAGGGGTTTTTCTGTTTATCAAATCCAAAGAATGCCAGTTGGTAAATTGAATTCAATTTCGCTTCAGTACATTGTACATTGCTATCAAAACCATATCAGTTAGAGATGAAAAACTTTAATGAAGAATTAGTGGATTTTTTTTCCTCTAAGTATATATGTATTTTGATATGATTGGCTTGCTGATTTTTAGAAGACTTATGTTTGGGAAGAGTGAATGCTATATCCCTGTAAATACTTCATGTGAAATTAGAACTTTCCTGGGCCAGTCTGCAGTCAGGTTTGGAATGAAAGCTCATTCCAGATATGAATAAGCATTTTCCCTCTAGAGGAGAAGAAAAGGGCTCAGCCAACTTGAATATTCTCTAAGGTGATTTTTGCCGATTTCGGGAACTGGAGGAAAGTCTTTTAATTATGTAATGCTCTTAACTTGCATCCATTTTATAGTTGGTTCTCTGCTGTGTACAAGAGCTATTATTTAAAAGATGTGATTGAGGGAAATACTGGAGAATTTTTTTTATATTGCAGTCAAATGACAAAATTTAATTGATAAAAATGAGGAAATAGCTTGTTCCAGTAATCTCATCTCCCCAGTTTCCTAATATTGCTTCCTCTCCCAAAAGTGTCTGGAGAGGAGACAGTTTCACAGTTCATTTCTGTAATCAAGAATTGGAATAAAGGTCGCTTCGTAGTGTTAAAAAATTATTTGTATCTGAAGAAAAATTGGAAATTTATAAGCCAGCTAACCTGGGTTTTCTTGTGCCTGCCTTTGACTGGGTATGCACTGTGCTGTAATTTTACATTTGGAAAGCTGCCTCTGTTGTAATGCATTGGGACAATCCTACTCCAAATGGTACTTGTACCATCTCTCAACCTCCAAATCAAGGAAATAGGAGAAATTCCTGTTAGGTACCTAAAATGCAAAATTAAGTCTGGCTAAACTTTCATATCTGCCAGCTTTGCTTTGGTATTACTCTTTAAATGTACTTACTGCACCTTTCTTGACAGCTCCCGCAGACATTGAGCCTAAATAGTGAGTTACATGGTGTATCAGATACCATGGTTCTAAATAATGGAAGTATTAATGTCAATTTGACTAGTACCTGGCATCTGTTTTTTTGTGTTTTTTTTTTTTTTTTAAACAACTGTTAGATTCTGGAAACTGACGTGCCTCTGAACTTTACTGAACCTCCTAAGTCTTTTCCATGCTGGCTCACTTGGGAGCCTCTTCTCTCCTCATAGTTTTCTAGACAAATAGGCAGAGCAGCTGATAAATTGCAGTCAAAATGCAAACACAAGTAGCATATGACATGACCTGTCTACGCTCAGTTGAGAAGTTATATTTTTGAAATTCTACCAAAGTATATTATTAATAAGATTGATATAAAGTATATCAAAATCATTAGTGTGATACTTTTGCCTATCAACAAGAGGATTCTAGTTTTAGCAAGTGCTGAAAAGGAACAGAATAGGTTGTTGGATAGAAATTGGTTAGTAGAAAATGATATGAGCCCACCTTAAAAGTGGATATAATTTTATAGTTTATACTTCTAAATTATTGACTTTAAGCACCCATCTGTAATTTAATCCAGAAGAGTCAGTATTCTATTCAAAGCAGCAGTAGGTTACCATTGATATTTTAAATGAGATTGAAATTTTGCTTCATCCAGTAGCAGTTCCTTATTGAAATCTAAAGATATCATCAAGTTTTCAGCCAGATTCTCTCCCTAGATGGACAAGAAATACAAGTAAAACCAAAAAGGTTTGTATTACTCTTAAATATAAAGTTTTGAGCTGAAAAGTTCAGATGTATACTGTTTGTTCCCATATGTGCTAAACCATTGAACATACTTGAGCCATAAGTTTAAGTAAACCAGTGCTGAGCTTTGCAGTCAGTGGGTATCTGTGGTTTACTGCATTTTATTTAGGAAGGGTCTATAATGGACGTGTAAAAACTTTCCAAAGTTGTTTATGGTCTGTTCTTCTGTTGCTTGTCTTTTTAGTGATTGCTTTGTCATCCCTGCACGGGTGTGCTATCATTGTTCGTACTATGTTGTAGAACAATTTCCTGTCTGACTAGTTTATAGACTACTAAGACAGAGGGATCCTAAGAGTTGATTGCATAGCTTTTATGGGAGGGTAAGAAGTGAAGTTAATTGACTTTCCACTTGAAAGCTTGTGTGGTCTTTGTAGAATCCGAAGTCATTGATTTCAGTTGCAACAAGAGCCATGCAAGCTTTTATCAGGAATTTCAAAGATGAAGGGAAATGTTGACTTCAACTATGTTTTGTTTAGAAATACTACCAGCTGAAGGGAAGACAGATTGAAGGGTTGTTCTCATGGTATGGAAGAGTGATAAAATACTTGAATTGTTGCAGAATGTTTGTGTTCAAATACTAGGTAAAGATGAAGCAGAAGGCATGCTTCAAAGGGAGGGCAGGTGTCACTTTGGATGCTCATTCTTGTGTCACCCTTTCATCTCTGCTTCTGGTTCCCATCCTAGTTTGATAAAAATGAATGTTCAGTAAAAAGCCTTTCTCTAAAATCTTGTTAAGAGATTGGGATATTCCCTCCTATAATGTTGAAAATATTTCCCATGTTATGAATTTACAAGGAAAATTAATCTTGAAGGCAGTTGAAATTCCATTTCAGGTTTTCAGTACGCAGTTTCACAATATATATATAACTTGTTCAAACTGTGGACAAGGATGTTCCAAAGTAGTAGTCATGCTCTTCTATTTGTTTCTGCAATGCTGATTCTCTGTTTTGTAAAAACTGTCAGACCTTTGATGATACCAGCATGAAAAGAGAAATGCGGGTATTGCTGTACTACAATAGTATTAAGTTGAGTGATTCCTTATCTGTATTCTAGACTTAAAATTCTTGTTTTAACATCCTCTCTTTCCTTCTTCTGGACATATCATCAGCTTTAGGACGTATGTTTTGGTTTGCTTAACTAGTGACAATAAATGCAATGTTTACATACTTAATCAGAAGCAGAAATCCATCAGTGAATTTTATCTGTAATGTGATGAAAGGAGAAGCTTTTTCACCATTAGGAGAGTAAACTCCTGGGTCATGTAGTCCAGGAAGGTTATGCATTCTCCCTTCTTCAAGACCTGATTGGATAAAGCCTTTGACAGCCTGGTCTGATCTCATAGCTGACCCAGCTTTGAGTGGGAACCTGGGTTGTAGGCCTCCTGAGGTCCAACCTGAATTATTCTATTACTATTTTATTCCCTCTTAAAGGAATAGATCTCTATTAAATGGAATATAAAAACTGTATTTCTGCTTGGAAGTACTGCTTTTCTGCTATAATTTTAGTTTTTTCTTCTCCACACGCTCTCATGCATTATTTATTGTTACAGTGCTGTATTTGTGTTTTCTCAATTCTTGAGTTCTACTTATGACCGTGAAACAAAATTCTGTTGCTCTCTTTTGAAGATTGATGTTAAGTAGTCCGTTTAAGAAAAGCAGATGACAGCATATGAAATCAACAAGCAGTACTTAAGTTTTTTTTCTTTCAAAGTCTAAGACTAAAAATCCAATAAGGTTTAAAAGAATTAAGTGCACTTAACATTGAATAATGATCTGGGGGTTTAATAATTTCTTCTGCATTTTTTAAGCAGGCCAAAACCGCATTGTTTCAATTGTGGCTCTGAAGAGCATCAAATGAAAGACTGTCCAAAGGTAAACTCTATATCAGTATTTAAAAGACTGCCTCTCTCCAAGAAATGTTTCGTATAACTGCACCATTCCAAAAATTAGGTGCATTGGTCAGGATGTACAAATAATTATTCGTCTCTTTTGAATAAATTATACTGTTCATACATCTAAGTTCTAACTCGCTAAATCAGAATGTAAGTTATTTTTCATGACATAATAATCTGAATGTCTCCTTTTATCTAGGGACGTTTTTCAGTTTGAGTGGTCTTTCCTCCTGTTTGCCATTAGATTAAATGCAAATACTCCTTTTTTTTTTGTTTGATATGTAGCTTTCATTACAGTTGTTGATATAACTCAGCCATGTGGGGGGAAAAAAAAACTTGTTGAGGGCAAGGAGTACCATTTTTATGTTGGGTGAAGGCAAGCATAAATTGTAAATTGTTCAAACCTAAACTTCCCAATTATATTATCTTTAAGCCACGAAATGCAGCTCGTATAAGTGAGAAGAGAAAGGAGTATATGGAAGCTTGTGGTGAAGCAAGCAATCAGAATTTTCAGCAGCGTTATCATGCAGAAGAAGTAGAAGAGAGGTTTGGAAAATTTAAACCAGGAGTCATTAGGTATCTCTTTTCCTTTCATTAGCTGTTGCAATGCTTTTCTGGAATGACTTTTTCTTCCTTTGGAATGCCAGATGTTATTCTCCAGAGTCCTATTTAACTGTGGGTGTATTATGTTAGAATTTCTTTGCCCAATAAAATTTTGTTTAACAAATAGCACATTTTTCAAACCATAACTCTTATTGCTAATTTAATAACCCTGACTCTCTATTCAAAATATTAAAAGCAAACAAACAAAAAACATAATTTGGCCATAGCAGTCTCTACAGAAAACATTAATAAATTTAGTATTGCATTAAGTTTCACCCTTCCTGTCCTGATAGCTACAGTTAAGGCAGTGAACCATGGGTAATAATAAGTCAGGAGCTAAGTTTTCAGAGTAGCATTGCTTCTCGTACAGTATTTAACCATATGAGAAATGGGTATGTTACACATTATGTTTGACATCAGAGTTGTTTTTTTTTTTTTGACCTAAAGTTTTTATTTCTGGGGTTGACTAACAAAATAGTTTCAGCTAAATCATTTCAACTTGATAATTCAAAATTCAACAGGATATCAATTTCCTTTTGTCAAAACTCAGTTATGGACTTTTTTTTTTTTTTTTTTTAACTCAGTGGGGAACTTCAAGATGCTCTTGGTGTCACAGCTAAGAGTCTTCCTCCATTTATATATCGCATGCGTCAGCTGGGTTATCCACCAGGTTGGCTCAAAGAGGCTGAAATGGAGTACTCAGGACTTGCACTTTATGATGGTAAAGGTAAGGAATGTGCTTTGGGAATGCATTTTTCAATATGCTTGCTGCGTTCCTTTCAGAAGACGAAGTACAAGTACCTAGTTTGTAAACCACCATCATCCTTATGGAAGAGTGAAAAAGTTTAAATCACGTTTTCTTTTCTACGGTCATATAAGAAATACTCCCCTTTCATCTGGCTGTGCTGTGGCAGTGAAAGAGCTCCTTCTATAATGATTGAATAAAGAAACTTTGTCAGTGTGTTTTCACTCTAATCAACCTTTGATACAAGTCTAAGAAGCCTACCAGCAGGCAAAGAACATCTTTTTGAAAACCCAATTTACTGAGTAATTTACCAGGTTTTTACTAATGACCCACATTATACCAGATCCCAGAGAACAGTCCTGATGCCAATTTCTGAGGCTAGTAATGTTAGATAAATGTTAGTAATATTATGAATACCCAGTCAGGTTTATGGGGTAGCTTCTTGCACGTATCTGATAGGTTTGGTCTCTGTTACTGCCTTTGTGGATTTCAAAGCCTTCATGTATTATTGTAATTACTTGTATTCAAAAAAAAAACCACCATGGGTTCTTAATCCTGTAGATTTCCTCAGTGACATTAATTAGCATCAATAATAATTGCACTTTGTTACAGATGATGATGGAACAGAAGATGAAGGATCTCGTCAACCAAGACGTGTCACTTATGATGTCTCTAAGTTGATAAACTATCCAGGCTTTAATATCTCCACTCCAAGTGGGATTCCAGATGTAAGTGACTCTCCCCTCTTTCTGAACAGCGTGCTGAGTAACAGTCATTGCAGTTAGCAATTTAAGTTTAATGTTATGTTAAGTTTAATGTTATGCATTCTGCATCTGATGATTTTCTTTCAACAGCCTTTTAAGTGCTTGATTTGGGGGTGGGAGCTGCTGAGGTAATTGATATGGCACCTATCTGATACATCTGACCATGCTTCTGGGGTATTTATTTCCTTTATGAGACTAACAGGAGCCTAGGGAGATATTTGGGTTTCTCGTAAAGACAAAACTTTACAAGTGTGAGTGCCTCTTCATTCCCCCTATCTACATTTTCAGAATATTCTTGGAATATGAAAGTTACTGTGGGTGTTCTCACAATTTTGACTAAAGAAAGCTGCATAAGACCGGTGTGCAATCTCTGGCCAAAAGTTCGTATTTAAGTTCTATTTACCCCTGTTAAATGAGGTTTATGACAAGAAAATAGATTTGTCTGGGCTTGTTAATGTCTTAGCATTTCTGTTAATTTTTTCCTGTCATGTTTTTAGCCAATCATACGCATCATTCAGCCTTATTTCTCTTTTTTATTGTTGTAGGAATGGCAGATATTTGGTTCCATACCCATGCAGCCATCTCAACAGAAGGAGGTTTTTGCTAACTACCTTACTAATTTTCATGCGGTAAATATATTTTAATATTGTTAATTAAAAAAAAAGTTTTATTGTATTTAGCGAAGCCAGTGATTCTCTTTATATCTTCATTTAGACTTATTGAAACTACCAGGTGTGAAATCCTGATGCTTTTGTTAGTTTTACAGTAACGCTGTAATGATTTTTTTTTTCACTGCAGTGAACCAGTCAGATAGTCAGTATCTTGTTTTATCTGTTCTAACAAAAAGAGAGCTTCATGTTTAGAGTAAATTCCATTTTTCCAGTGTTCATAGGCAGATCACAGTTGTGCAGTATTTTTTAAACGGTTATGAAAAAAAGAAGCTGTAAACTTTTACAGCCTAAAAGTGGTCTTGGTTCCAGAACTCCCTAATAAGAGAACTTACCTGCTGTAGACATGATATACAGGGTAATTTCAATATAGTGACTTGAGAAAACACAGTCCTTTCATTTGCCATGTAAACCTAAGCAAAATTTCAGTTCTGTTCAGTTGCATTAAATTTCTTAAACTTCAGTGTCTAGTTTCCAAACTCAGTCAAATAATTGTATAACTACAAAATTGCTTTAAACCTATTCTTATAGCTGGACATACTAGATTGCATAATCTAATTCTAATTTCTTCTGTTTTCCTGGATAATTTCTTTTCAGCCAAGTCCAAAATCTAGCAATAAAAGGCCTGCATCGAAATCAAGTTCTCATCATTCAAAACGACCAAAAGAAGACAACCTGGAAGAAACAGTAGCTGACATGGACATAGATTCCGGTATAGTTATTCTGCTTTTTTTTTTTTTTCCTTCCCTAGTTTCAATTTTTATTTTCAAAGTAACTTCTCTGAATTAAAATGTTAGCGTTGATAGTTTCAGTGGATGTTGAAACCTTCAAAAAGTTTATTCTATCTCAGCTGAAAAACAGGTATGGGATTATATTAGTGTGCTAGTTATTCAGAGTATCGGCATACTTGAATCTCATCCTAGTCAGGTTTCAGATTCTAATAGCTGTTCTTTAATCTGTTTCCAGATGTCGAAGCATCTCAAAGATCTCAAGCTCATAACAGTTTTGAGTTCCAACCTCCACTGCCACCTGGACCTCCACTGATTTCAACTCCTCCTCCTTTACCACAAGGCACGCCTCCACCTACTCCACAACGTCTTACACCAACTCAACCTCCAACACCCACCCACCCTCCTCTTCCTAAGACAACTCCACCATTGAATCCTTCCAGTGATGTTGTTCCTCAACCAAAAATAGTGGATTCAACCATGGATGAAGATACTTTAACCTTGGAAGAGCTAGAGGAACAGCAGAGGTTAATTTGGGCAGCACTGGAGCAGGCAGAAAGCACAAACAGTGACTCTGATATCCCTGTTGATACACCTTTAACTGGAAATTCTGTTACATCATCGCCGTCTAGGAACGAAATAGATCTTGTTGCAGAAGTAAGATCATCTGAAACGATGGTCACGGTGGAAACAAAGCTTTCTAGTGTCAGCGAACAGGTATCAGAAAATGAACATTCTTTAACTGGTCCTAATGCAGAAGGTAATTTACTTAATTTAAAGGAAAATCCTGATAATTCAGACTCTGAAGGCATGCTGGATAACACCATGCCTGCTCCCAACTGTGAAGTTAACAATGGAGAAAATGCAGGTGGTAATAAAGTGGTGACAAGCACTGAATCATCCACAAAAAACTCAAGTCCTGTTCCTGATATGAGCAAGTTTGCTGTAGGTATAACACCATTTGAATTTGAAAATATGGCAGAATCAACAGGTGTGTATCTTCGAATAAGAAGTGTGTTAAAGAACTCCCCAAGAAACCAGCAAAAGAAAAAGACTTGAGTTTAACTGGTCTTCCTTTGTTTCATTATGTCCAAATTCCTGCACCCTTTACTCTACTCCAGTTTTACAAACTCAGATAACCTTCCTTATCCTTTTGTAGGAAGGAGAATATCTTGACAAATACAGCTCTGCCCTGTTCTTCCTTGAAACTGAAGTGTTAATGCAGGACTTCCACCTTCACCAGGACCAATGCGACCAGAAAATACACAAGAATTTTCCCAAATTGCATCCTTCCACTAAGAAATAACAGGACTATAGATTTGTTAAGAACAATTTTCTTGCCAATACATGAAACTCTAAGAAGAGGAATTTGTTGTTTTGCTGTTCGTTACTTCAGCTAAGAATTATATTGTCCTTGAGTTTCAGGTGGATTGGTGATTTTTTTTATATCTGTTCTTTGTATAATAATCTATACTTTATAGATTTTGCTAATTATCCTGTAGATAAGTTTAATATATTCAGAATGTTTTTAAGAAGTGCTAATGTTAAGATTTCCCACATCAAAATCTTGGAAATTGGATGAAAATGATCAGGGATTACCAGCATTATCTTCACCATTTCAAGTATTTTTATAAGTTTTTATTTATGTGGGTCGGTTTTAATTACCACTGTATCTTTTGTAACATCCTTCTTCATGTAAACTTGCTGTACATATGTGTTCATTTTTATGTACAGAGGTTTAATAAATGAACTTTTATAAAGATCTTTTTTTAATTGGATTCCTAAACCATTAAACTGCTGTTTTTTGGAAAGGAGCCAGTCAAGACAATTAGGAAAAAGAAGCTGATTAAAATGAAGGTGGAGAGAGTTGATTATTTTAGGAAAGGTCACAACTGTTGGGTTCAAGTTTTTATAAACAAGAAGCTGTTAAAATGATTGTAGCTACTTAAAATAGAACTTGCCCATACCGCTCAGTTCTCATTATCTGAAGAACTTCTGAAAGGACAAAGCTTAGAAGTGTTATAATTCTGCTTATTAATTGTTCTAATGCTTTTTTTTCCCTTCTCTCAACTGTCTTCAGAGCGACTGACAGGTGGAATGGCTGTACATATACATTGCCAGCAGAGGGAGCACTGGTTTGGTTTAACAGTATTCATTGAAGCTGGTAAAGCATTTATTTGCCCTTAATAAATGCAGGGAAAAAGTATTTCTAGCCGTGTAAGATGCACAGTAAAACAATCTTTTCAAGAATCTAAGAAAACACTTGTGATGGAGTGACATTCTAGCATGTGTTTGATAAGATAACTTCAGAGATTGATCCTATTCTCCAAAAACCTCAGCTTTACTGATTGCAGGTATTTTCCAAAGGTCCTTATAATGCGTCAAATCACTACGCTCTCTATTTCAATGCCTAGGAAAAGCCCAACCTTTTGCAGATAAAGTGTTTCTTTTTTCTTTTTTCCTTTTGTTGTTCTAAACTTTACAGGAAAGGAAACCTGAAGTGTCTTTATACGTGAACTACTTGTCTTCTGAGAGGCTGAAAAAGTTCTGTTTGCAGCGTATACCAGTTCAGTTTATCTCATTGCATTTGGAAAGTAGAGGTCCAAGTAAAATATTTATCATACAAACTAAAACGATAGACTTTTTTAGTTTTTCTAGGAAAAATTAAGAGTACTGCTTTCTGAGCCAGAAATTGAAAATTTGAAATTGAAATGCTTCCAGCTTCTGTGCACTTCACAAAGAAAGCTCTGATGGGAATCACATACAGATTTTGTGCTTTCTCCGTGCTTCCTCCCATGAATTTAAAAGCCAGTAATCACAGTTGACACAAGCTATTATATGCTGTGTGCTGCATCACTCACATGTGGGTAATAATGTGATGCAGGGCATGAGGTAATGATTTCAAGTGTACACACCTTTTGGGTGTGTTGAGGTGCTCATATTTTAAACATGCAGTTCTCACCCCACACCTTAGAAGATCTTTTTTTAATAGCCCTTTTGAAATGCTCCTTTAGTAAGGCATGCAGACTTTACAGGGATAGTTACATGTTTGTGCCTTGCTTGCAGACACAAGACGAAAATCATCTTCATATTATATGCATAGAACTCTCTAGTTCTATACTTAATTCTTCCTGTTCGCAATAAATTCATAATAAATTGCCCTTCCACATACCTATTTTGATCAATTAAGTCCTCTGTGTTTCTACAAATTCTTACTTGCACCTAAACTAGCTGTTAACTTTATTGCTTCCAAGTTTTAAATTGAAGGAATTGGAGTAAGAATAAAGCAAAGTCATTTTGGTAACCCAGCTTTTAATGTAACATCAAATTCTAGCTTAAATATGGTTAATGCTTTATTTTACAAGGTTTTGAACTTTGCTCTGGGCACCCTTGTAGTTTCTGGGAAAAAACTACTTCATTTTCGGAAGATGTCTCCTGGTATCTAAAGCAAATGTTATCTTGGGAGGCTTGGGACAGGGATGGACTCCATTTGGTGTCGTGTATTCATATCCATTGGAATATTTTTGCAAAGTGACTGGCCTGACTGGTTGTTCAAGTCAGCAAATACTGTTCTCCACCTGTAGTCTGATACAAAGGGAAGTACACAGACACCATATTTGAATTAAAATTCCTACGGTTAGTACTGTGCCCATTTAATAATCTTAGTCTTTTGTTGCTTTTTGTTTGTTTGTTTTGATAAAAATTGTTTGTTTTGTTTTGTTTGAAAGCCTTTTGCAAATGGTGAGCTCTGTGCTATACATGTAAGACACGTATTTAGATCAGGATGGGGAGTTACCCCTGCTGTTTCTCTCATGATTAGGAAAGAGTGCATCTTGATCTTAAAAGTATTTATCTATACTTTCACTGTTCTTACCAAGTACTATACATTGTTGCTGCACTAAAGATGTTTCTGATTACTGAATTTCTTTAATCTTTCAGGTACAGCTACTCAAATTGTTTTTGTATATTGTAACTGCACTCAGATCACACTGCAGTCTGAGAAAAGCTGAATAGCAAAGTATTTCTGGTACTTTTAAGTCGTGCTCCCATGGTGATAGGTGTGGCATAATAACCTAGATTAGAGCTTACTAAAATGAATAATAAAATTTGTAATGGGGTGGGTATAGTGTGAGCAGGCATCACTCAGATTTTCCCACGAATTCCTGTTGGCATGATATTCATGTTCATTTATAGCATTGGGATCAGTGAAAGTATTTAGAACTGCTATTGCACATCTGAAAAATAATCTGTACAAAATATTGAGGGCATCAATCAGGTGATTAATTATGTCTTAAAGAGGTTTGCATTTCTAACTCATTTTTTATAACCTAATTCACAGTGCTTAAAATGTCACGAAAAGAGCAATAGCTGAGATTCTAGAAGATACCTGAAAGATACGGTAGCTAGAAGAAGAATTAATTTACTGCAAACTCAGTGAGGCAGGATAGCTGAAAAACAACTAAGGGAAGGAAAAAGCTCAAGTATGACTCAAGTGTCTCAAAAGCAGTTGTAATTCCTATGGAACTCTGGAGTACCTTCATTTTGTACCACAGTTGTAATGCCCCTGGTAAGTAAATACCATTGAAGCTTGATGTTGTTCCTAAGAATATGTTGCATAGCTTATAGTTGTGTTTATATTTAAGGTGGTTGGGAGGGGACGAATCAGGAATTAGTCCTTGAAGAAGCTTACAGGCAGGATGAATATAATAACATGGTAATTAATGTGTAAGTGACAATTGGACACTTCCTAAACTTTAGTTAATTACAAGCAGCAGAGATTTAACGTAAGATTTTTTTGCAACTCAATACTTAGCTGTTATGTCTGAACAAAAACTGATTTACCCTTTGTTTATAAGCTTGGCACTCTCAATAGGAACAAAAGACCTGCTTCTCTGCAGGTGAGAAATCAAGCTCTTGTTTTGTGTTTTTTTTTTTTTTTTACATAGGTGGTGGAATGATTTGGATGATCTATCTTCTTTAACAGAATACAGTTTCTCAGTTATCTGTAAAATGAAACGCTCATAATCTGTGACCGTTATTGTTGTTCAATTAAGTACCTTGTTTAAACAAGCATGCCAAAGAGATTCATTAAATACTGTTCTCTATTGTTTAACCCACATTTGCTAGAACAAATAATGTAAACTTGAATGCAAATTTGTCTTGTGTAAAACACCAGCAAAGAACATAGACTTGCAGGGTTTTTTTGTGACTGTTGAGCTAGGGAAGATGAACACTAAGTATGTTGGGAACGGAATCTTTTTTTGTAGCCTTCCAACCCACTAAGCTGTGAAAGTAATTATGTAGTCTGCAATAGTTTTTTAAAACTCACTTCTCGAGGACAAAAACATGTGATATACATGAGTCAAAGTGCTAGAACAAAGGCATTACTAAGTTTTATACGTGATACTTAAGACTAAAAAGGGCTGTTTTTCTTCTAGGCTAACCTATTAGTCAAAGGCTGCCAATTTAAATGACATAAATTTAAAGCAAAAAAATATAGAGCAAGCACAAGGCTTCAGGACACTAAATCTTGGGATCTTATATAGCTGTAAATAGATGAGGAAAATGCACCACTGAGGTTAAAAGGCAGGGCAGAGGTAGCAGGGGGGAATCCTCTTGTGTTTTTGCAAAAACAAACCACTACAGGAAAAAAAAATAATAGTACAAATTTCTGTACTGGGATTTGTGAAGCAGCACTTCAGTAAGAAAAAGGTAGCTAGTTTGTTTTTTGTTTTGTTTTGTTTTGTTTTGAAGCAGGTGTGGCCAACTATAGATACTGCTCGTAGAAATTCTGTTTAAAAACTGCTAAATGTACATATTGAAGAGATCGTTCAGAGGAAGAAAAAAAATCCTATATTCAAAATTTTATACTTGCGTGGATATGTCTCATTGGATATAAAAATGGAACTCTTAAGTCAGGATATCCCTAAATGCAGTTCCAAAAGAATAACATTTTAGCCATTCAGAAAGTTTTTGTACTTTCGGATCCTTCACAAAGCTGAAAAACCACCTTCAACTGATGTTCCCACATTACTGAGGGGAATGGTTTTAATTCTAAGTAGACCCTGTAGTTGTGGCCAGGATACTGGTAGTTATGTCAGCAACTTAAATTTCCCTGGAGCGTCCAGCCATTCCTGTTTTCATAGTTACGTGTTAACTGATCTGCCTGAAATCACGCAGCTCAGAAGAGAGCCACTAGTACTTGAATCAAAGACGTTCTGGCATTTGATCATATGCAGTCCTTTGTAGTACCATGAATTTTAGAACTGGCATCTTCTTTTATAACAATTGCTATAAATTGGATGTGAACATACTAGATGCATTCTTTGTTATCACACTCTGCATATATCCAAGGGTACACTGGTACATAGAAATGAAGTCAACCGTTTTTAATTGGGATGAATTCATTAAACTTAAGTTAGAATTGCTCCAAAGCTACTTGTTCTTGGTTTGAAGGTTGATACTGCTTCACTGATGGATAACTAACTCCCGTGTTTCTCTCAAGATGACTTCAATCTTGAAGCTATGGTTCTGTTCACTAAAAATGACAATAACAAGCAAAGATGCATTTGCTTTATATTGATATATGCAACATCATTCTCAATTCTTGCTTTACAAACAGGACATTTTTAGTTTTAATTTTGCAAAGAAGTAAAGACAGCTACTTACACATTTGAACCATATTTTGTCTATAATTTCACCATTGTTTTTGCTTACTGCTTACACTTAGTGAAGTTGTGAAAGACCAACACAAACTTACAAGTTTTAGCTCACTATCTTCAATAGTAAGATGACTTCTACTTGATGTGTTTTATATTAAATACAACAGTCTAGTATTGCTTAATAAAACGTCTGATGTTGTGCATTGAACTGAATACTCTTGAAATCAACCTTCATGTTAATAAATTCTCCAAGACAAAAATCAAATTAATGAAGAAAAACACTTTACAGAAAAGTGTTCTGTAAAGAAAAAAAAAGTGTTTTGTAAAGAGTCTAACTCTCAGGTTTTTAACCTAATTAATTCAATGTTGTTAAGGATTATTTCCTTAGCTAGGGACTACTGTGTCAGTTTTTTAGTTTTAAGCAATAATTGGCTCTGTACTTCTAAATACAATCTATAATTAAATTCTGAACTTTTTTCAACAAAATTTTATCAAATTTTTCAGGGAGGAAGAAGGGTGGCTGGCTGTACATGGATTTGAGTATCTGTTTCAACATCTACTGGCCATGGTAAGAGCTTCTTCTTTACACTTAGGAAGTGAAATTCTCACAAACATTGCTAAATGCTGATCTAGTTGAAACCCATTATTTGGGGGACTGCGTCACACCATTTTGTGCTTCACCATGCTGGATTAATGCCAAAGAATGAAGCCAAGATGAATCACATATTGCAATTGGTCTCCAGCAATGGAACTGCTTCCTCATCACCCTTTTTGTTTGAATGGTATCATGCATAAACTAAATGATCTATGGGACTGCAAACAGGTTTGCTATGTGATGAATTCAGCAATTACGGGCCAACTCTAGCTGGACCCTGTTGCCTGTTTATAAAAGAGGCAGAAAAGTGAAGCAGAGCTGTTTGATTTAGCCTTGAAAATTGATATTAAATAGTTGATGATGGTGTGGAGCTACTGCCACAGCCCTTTAAACTTTACAAAGGGGAAGGATGCCAGGTTCCAGGGTCTTCCTTCACAATGAGAATTCAAATAGAGGATGAGAAGGAATCACAAATTCCTGGGCGTCAGGACAAAAGGAAAATGGAGAGAAGAAGCCGCCAGTAAAGTTAGTCGTCCATTAAGAGCTCTGCGCTTCATGCCGCCCTGTCTCTTTTCCCCACCCTTTCCCCCCCCACCTTCCATTCACGCTTGTCTGCTGCAGCGGCGAATTCCCTAAGGGGTCAGCGCTGCCTGCTCCCCGTTACAGGGACAGGGATAGGGACGGGGTCAGGGATAGGGACGGGGACAGGACCAAGGCCAAGTCCGGGTGCGCGACCCCGCGGGGCGCTTTTGGGGAAGGGCGAGGCAGGACCGGGCCGAGCTGAGCCTCTCCTGCCTGCCGGCCTCGGGCTGCCCCGGGGTGGGGGCGAACAAAGCAGGGGGAGACAAAGGGAAAGCGAGGGGCGAGGAGAGGAGGCGAGAGGGAAGGGGGGAGCCGGAGCCGGGCAAGGAGGGAGGGGGGGGAAGCGGCTCCCGCTGCTGCTGCAGTCCCCGCCTCGCGGTGCCGCGGGCCCGGCGGGGCGCAGACGTTGTCCGCCCGCCCCGCTCCGCCCCTGCCAGCCGGGGAGGCGCCGCTGCGGAGGGGCAGGAGGAGGAGGAGGAGGCGGCCGGGAAGCCGAGCGGAGGCGGTGGCGGCGCGGAGCCGAAGGCGGCGGCTGTGAGGGCGCCGTTGGGGCCCGCGCGCGGAGGGCGGCGGCGCCTGAGGGAAGGGAGCCGCCGGGAGCCCCCCGCTGAGGAGAAAGAGGCGGTGAGGAGGGGCCGGGCTCGGTGAGGGGGGACCGGGCGCTGAGGGGAGGCGCTGAAAGGGGTCGGGGAGCGGCCGTGGGCACCGGGCAGCCGCCCCGGGGCCCCGCCACACGCCTGGCTGCGAGTCCCGGCCGGCCTGAGGGGGCCGCGGGTGACAGGGGCCGGGGGCTGGGGCATTGCTGGGGCTCTGCCCGGTTCGTCCCGGCTCGTCCCCGCCGCGCTGCGCCTCACAAACTTGGCGCCGGGCACCGGCCCTGAAGCGGGGGCAGGGACACGGAGCCGCGCCGAGTGAGGGCTGAGGCTGGGCGATGTCGTCCCGGTGCTGCTGCCTGATCCCCCCCCTTCCCTCCTCACCCACCGGCACGGCACCGATGGAAGAGCCGGCTCCGTGTAAAGCCACCTCGGCTCGCTGCCCAGGCCTGTTTTTTTGGGGGGAAAGCCGTGCAGGTGAGGTGCCCGCCGTGCCCGGTGCTGCGGCATGAGGCTGTGCTGCAGGCCGCCTGCTTTCCGCTGTGTCACTGGGGCTGCTGCCTAGGGCCCGTTACTGCCCTCCTCCTCCTCAAGGTAATCTTCGTTTCCCCCCCGCTAACGAGACTCCTGCCTTAGGATCAGGAGAGGGTTTTT
Organism: Anas platyrhynchos; assembly: GCF_047663525.1. Taxonomy (NCBI): domain Eukaryota; kingdom Metazoa; phylum Chordata; class Aves; order Anseriformes; family Anatidae; genus Anas; species Anas platyrhynchos. The sequence goes on from NC_092602.1 coordinate 2,508,538, forward strand.
GCTTTCCTCTTAGCATCTTTGTCCGTGCGCTTAAAAACCACCCAACAACCTGTTGTTGTTTTCTCCTGGAGGAGAAAAGCTCCTTCGAGATAGCGTGGGGAAGAATAGGCAGCGAATGGGTACGTCGTGATGAAAAATATGACTGAAAAATGACGGCTTTCCTCCCTGCACGCAGCTCCCCGTGCGCGGAATGGAGGCAGCGTCTCACAGGGAGCGGTGCGAGTTCACGAGCTGCTCTGAGGTCACTGAGCAGGACAACTTAAAAACGCGCCATGGGTGTATTTAATATGTAGGGAAAAGAAAGGAAAGAGGCATAAAAGAGGAAATGCTTTCATGCCTCATACTTTGCAAAGAGTTTTTTTTAAAGAGCGGAAGCATGTCTGAAAGTCTGAAACTAGCAGTGACAGAGTGATTTTCTCAGGCATGTGCACCTGCTACCACGTGTAACAAGATAGCAAATTAAATAGTGGAGGAAAAGTAAATAACTCTTTTTTGTTTCTCCCTTAACAACAAAGTATCATAGCGTAAAGAATGTGTGACCACTCAGGGACTGACATTCTTCATACTGAATACACACAAAACGACTAGAAAACAGGCAGAGGTTTATTAGTTCTCTGTTTGAAATTTATGGTATTCCGGGGCTCTTTTTCCACCTAGTCTTAATATGTGCCAGAAAATTTCCCGTGTGTACCAAAGTACACTAAAGCTTTGAGTGTTGGAAGGGGAAGGACAGGATTGCGTTGGCTGAAGCTTCTGCTTGGAAATGTGACATCATCTGTCTGTATCTGTAGGGATCAAGAAGAATGTTTCATTTGGCAAAAAAAATAAAAAAATGTGTGGTTTCTTTTTCAAGAGAAGTTTTTGGCTTTCTAGTGTGGGGGAGAAAAACATCTGTCTTGAATCATCACAAAGGTGTATTATAAGAAATAATCTCTTTCTTCACATGACAATACAGTAAGAAGGAGCAGTGCTCCATATGAGCTGGTCACTGTGATTTTCTAGAGCTCCCGTAGATTTCCTGTCTGATCTGTAGGCTGTATCTGTTTATCATCTTCTGAATGTGAATGCCCAGGACAGTCTTTACTTACTTAGCTTGGCTAGATTGGATAATTCCCTTAGTATTCCTCTCTTTATCCCTTTAGCCACATTGAAGTTTTTTTGGGGAGAGTGACTGAGAATATTCCAAAATAGATCTTCCTTCAAAAGAAATAGTGATCTGTCTTGCCAGCACAATTTTTCAAAACTGCTTTTCTTTCTCTCTCTAAAACAGTCGGGTCAAATGTTAACTCTGTATGTTAAATGCAAGTTTTCTAGTGTTTCAACATGGTGACCATGAATGAATGCAGCTCTTGTTTAATCTTTTGGCATTCCTTTGGGACTACTGGCTCTGCTGGCATGTATAAAAAGTAACGCACTGGAATCCGTATTGGACTGGCATGTTTAGAAATGCCTCAGATGGATGGTGTTTTGTTATTTAATGAAAGGCAATTATATACTGCATTAGCTGTAATCTCAGCTGCCCAGAGCTAGATGCCAATTTCTGCTGGAGCAACCATTTCGTTCTTCTTGACCAGCAGAACTGAAGCCAGCTCTATGAGCAGCACCGTGTCCCTGATGATTTTGAACATCCACGATCTTGTCCATGTGTCAAAATGCACACAATGTTATACTCACGTCACTTAGAATGGTACAACTGACCCTTAGAAACACCCACAATGTGATATCCAGCTCCTGGCCTCAGAAATACTGGAAAGGATTTAGAAGATGCATCTCCGAACAGATGGTACAAATCTCTACCTTAGCACCTGGCCTAGCAGGTGTCCTGCTCAACTGCTTGTACAAACTTTGACAGAAAACTCTTCAGTGAGTGCTACCTACCATACCTTCCTCTAATTTAAGAAACATCTTCAGTCTACTGTTTCTAAGAGAAATACCCTTAAAAGCTGATCACTTTTTCTGATCTTTATAACCTTGCTTATTTTAAGGGGAAATTGCAAGGTGAAGGGAGAAACTCAGTATTTGATGGAATTGGCTTATCTGACTCAGTCTCCTTCTCTGCTTGGCAGCAGCATCCGTTGAATCAGAGCAATATTTATCTAAGTTCTGTATTTGTACTTCTACTTTATTATATGCCAGCCGTATAACAGTCATGGTGCTAATTTAAAAGGCTAAGAACATGGAGAGCTAAAAAGGGATTGCTGACTTGATGTTTTCAAGGCGTGTGAAGCAGTTACACTTTCACCCAAGTCTATCAAAATTAAATTCTGACTATAAAAAGCAGCGCTTTGTTTCAGCCGCTTCAGTTGTGATTGTGTGATTTAGAAGCCCTTTGTCTTAGTTCATGTGTGTTTGGTTTTGAGGCTGGCAGGAGATAATATTTTCCTTCTCAAACTTTCATGTAAATGTTAGATCCCGAATACATTAAACTTTATGCTCTAATATCCAGAGAATGAATTGTTACTGGGGACTGAATTCACTTACTCAGGCGGTTTGAAGTGTGTTATCATTGGGAGAAGCTGGTGCTGACAGTTGAACAAATTATTTTTCTTGTTATCAAAATGGAGGGTTTTGGCAAAGGCAGTTAGAAACTTCCTTGGAAAAACGTAGAAAAGGTAGTAAGCGTTGATAGTAGACTTCTCAGAAGAGGTAGTAATAATTTACTTTCTTGGATGAAAGCTTTCTCTGCTTTTCAATCCTTGACTCATTCTGTAGAGAATGATGTGTGCTTAGAAGGATCATGTGCTTTCTGATCTTTTAATAGACTATAGCAGTGACATTTTTATAATGCGTGTGTACAGAGGCAACGAGGAAGTGTTAGATTTTGCATCACATTTTCTGTGATTTTTTAAAAAAAGGTTTTTAATAGTTATTAGCTATTTCTTGTTAATGAAAGATGGGTATCTGTCTAAAAAATTGAACAGACTGTGTTTAGAAATAGCAACATAGATCAAGAAAGACTGAGAAAGAATTATTCACCATATTGCTAGCCAAAAATAATTTTTTACTGTTACAGACATCCTCTCATATCTGTGCTTCATATTCAGTAGTCTGTCTTTGTGCTCCAGTGGTATATTTTTACTGAGGATCTCAAGGCACTGAAGAATCTGAATAAGCATAGCTGTCTATGGAATGATAAGGTGAGGTGACTTATCATGTCCTTGATGCGGAATTAAAATACATAAGCAGCATAGAAGCTTGAATGAACCGCTTCTCACAGCGTTACCATAATGTCTGACTGGTGGTTCGAGCTCCTAAGCCTCTTACTATCTTTCATTTGAATCATCTCCTTGTTCTTACTACAGTTTCTTAGCTGTAGGAATTTGCTTTGTCCTTTCCTAAGCATATGCAGCATATGTTTATCCAGGATGCAGTGAAGACCCTGCACTTTCCAGAGAATGGCTATGTCTCTTATTTAGCAATATCACTAAAACCCTCTACTTTTTAGTGTCTTGTGATGGTTGCCTTCCTAACTGCTGCATTCAAGTTGGACGTTATCTGCGTGCATACTGATAACCTGCTGCTGCCAAGTTACTGAAGGCAATATTTGGGCTTTTCCATTTTGCTTCAGAAATTCATTCTGATTCAGTCTTAGGGAGAAACTCAAAACTATATGAACTCAAGTGCCCCTTGCACCTGTTGGCCTACTTCTGTGAAACCTCTAAGAATGAAAATGTTCTTATAAGTCCCCTGCCTTTTATTTTATTTAGACAAAATTAGCTACCAGGTTCAAAGTCAGAGGAGAAATAGAGATTTGTGCTGGCTGCTGTAAAAGATTTGATGTTGAAAGTTAATCTGAAAGTCTTTGCAGAATATACCACAGATCTGTGAACTCATGCAGAAAATAGTTCAAGTCGTCTCCGTGATCTCAAAATGCAACATCTCCTACCTGTCTCAGTTAAGAAACAACCTAAAAATTGCTGGTTGAAGTCTAGATTGACCATGTTCTTAATGGGGACAGTGTGGTGGGGCATTTCTATTGATTCCCAAACAGCAAAATTTGTTCTTTCCCTGTCCCTCTAAGGGTACAAGAAAACAGGAATTTCTTCTGAGTTACTGAAGAAGTGGAGATTCGCTCTTTGAAGTTAGAGAAAACCAGGAGCTATTTCTGGGGATGTCCTTACACCGTGGTGTGGTGGTTGCCTGATAGTGGGATGAGTGATGACAAGGCATAGTGTTTGCATTACGGTATTGGGATTGTTTTGAATATCCTCTGCTTGTCTGTGTCTCACCGAACATACTGGTTGCTGCACACTAAGTAATGTTTATGTAAACCCGTGCTCTCTAAAATAGAGTTGGAACATTTTTCAGGATCTCTGCTGGTGATCACATAGATACGATTCTGGTTGAGTAATTTGTCAGCAACTCTTTGTTTCAAGTTGTGTTCATCTAGTCAACGATACTGATAAAAGAGCTGTGTTGTACCACTGGGCAAACTTCCCAACTTTTTGTATTTTTTATGGTGGCCAAAGTAAGTTGTGTTTTGAGCTAGACTGTTAACTCAGTTTTAAATGCAAAATTTTTTCTACCCTTAAAAGTGGGGTGCAAAGTACCGATTTGATAGGCATGTACCAGCCCATATATTTTGATGCTGGCAGTAAGCATCCAGTAAGCCAAATAAATATGACCTGATAGCATGTAGCATGATAAACATTGAATTAAATGATGCATATTACTTCGGTGTCTTTTATTATAATGATGTATCTGAAGAATATTTTCAGGTCATCGTGTTACTTGCTTAATTGACAACAAAATCCATAGTTTCTATGAGACAAAATTAAACTGAAGTAATGCGCTTTCTGGCTTGTTTCAGTCTGAATGTGCTACTCGTTCAATAAATGCTTTGGAGCTGAACAATGCATGTCAAATTTGCAGTAAGTCATGAGCAGTGGGTTCAGAGATAAGTTCACTTGCTGTTTCAATAATTGGCTTCAGTGGCTAAATTCAAAGAGACCTTAATGTAATTCATAGCTACAAATGGTTTTATTTAAGCCATAAATGGCTAGGAATACAAAGTGTGCCGCATCATTACAAGAGGGAAGTTCTGAAAAGTTAACGCATGAAGGCTTCAAAATCCATTTGTTGGTTTAACTACTTGTCATTGTTTCACAACTGGCTTTGAAACTTGGTGGAACATTTATAATGGATATTTTGCACTGTGGGATTACTTCATTGTGAGTGTAATTCAGCACTTGATGAACTGCATGATGATGATTGAGTGATTTTAGTTGCCCAATATGAAATATCTCCATTGGACCCAGAACCTGGCAGAGAAGGTGTTTTGAGCAGGAAGGTTATTGTTGTGGGATAAGGCTCAGCTTGCCTGCTCTGGGTGTGCTGACATTGCAATAAAAAATAAAAATAAAAATAAAAATAAAAAGATTGGTTGCTAATATATGGTAGTGGGAGAATTTATATTCCTTCTTGGAAACAAAACAAGATGGTGGCAATCGTAAATTCTGTTTAGGGAGGGTGTGTGAGCCAAGCTGCTTTCTGCAATATATCTCTCTGCTCTATCCACGTCATCCAGCACTGCTTGAGGAGGGATGTTGGTGGATATGTCCCAGGCTAGCTGGTGGGCTTGCCACAGACAAATTCATCTCATTCCTGCTTGAACCTTTCAGAAGTTGGCCTCTGGGAGCTGGCATATTCTTGCACAGAGGGAAGTATTCTTAAAGAGGTAGAATGAAGCAAATAGTGCAACATGAAGGCATTTACTTTGTTCAAAGCCAGGATATAGTTGTATTTTTAAATAGTGTATTATTTTCAAAAGCCTCTAAACTGAAACTTAAAGCATTATTTTAAGTGCTTTTGGAATTACATATACTCAGCTTTTACAGAAATGTAATAGCAGCCTAGGAAACCACAAATACAACTTGTAGAGCTGTGATAAAAATTAGGTCTGAATCATACAGAAGATGCTTATGTACTTTAAATTATTTGTCTTTGGCATTCTGTTTCAAGAATACCATAATGTTGGGAGTTGTATGTGTAACCATGAGGTCTTGGAGTCCTTAAGGTAATTCACGGACCAGAAAAGAAAACTTCCCAGGTTCCAAAATTCCAAGTTATTTTCTCCCTGAACCATTGTTAGGATTTTCAAGGAATGATTCATGAGCTTTTGAAAGCTTGGCAATAGTGACATGAACATTAAGACTGTGAAAGAGATAGTTAAGAAATCTTGTTCAGGCTGCTTTTTTCAAAAATAGTGCTTCATTTTTATCTTTCATATTCTTTTATTTGTCTTAGGAAAGTGACATTTCTGGATTGTGGCGGTCTTTGAAATATATTTTCTGTGTCACTTTTCTACAGAAAGCATTGTCTGATTTATTTCCTATATGCTATATTTTCTTCATAGTATGGTAAGAATTTTTTAAGATCTTCTCTGTTTGCATAGCCTTTGGAGCTCTTCAGCAGTGTTATGTACTCTATGCAACCATTTTTGAATATTTTCAACATATTTGTTATATGTATTTTGCAAAAAAATAAAGTACTCTTAACAGAGTTAACAAGTTGAAGTGGTCTCTCTTCTGAACTTAGAAAGGTGTTGGCTTTGAAAAGCCACAGTATTAGTCTCTTAATGGTATCAGCTGAGTTAGTATTATCTTTCCAATTTGAAATGTTTTGAAGAACTCATGCACAACTCATACCAGATGATCATTGTTTAAAAATAATATTTTTACTTTATTGTACAAACAAACCACATGAGAGTAGCGTTCCAGCCTCAAAGTACACTGCAGAGAGTCAGACTGCATGTGTCTGCATGCAGAAGACCGGGATTACGCAGTCTGTTTCGAGTCAGCTCAAACATTATCCTGCTCTGTTCTGGAAAGTCCTCTTTGTTTCCACCCCAAATGGACAGACAACTTGCTTCTCTCCATGGAAACACTGTGTCTGCGCCACTGAAGTCACGAGTAGTGATGTTAGCAAGTGATTCTTCCTTACGCTGTCAAGTCACAGTTTCAAATGTCTTATCATTTAAGTGTTTTATCGTATTTTTAATGTTGGCGCTATGTGGCACTAGGTAAGGAGAGAGGTAATGGCAGCAGACTTGTCAGATGTCAGCTAACCTTAAAGAACAATTGGTGCTGCTACAGTCTTGTCGTGACTGTAGGGTTCTTAAGTGGAGTGAGCTGAGACTCAAACGTTTTCTCTTTTTTTTTTTGTAGTGCTAGTTGTTAAAATACACTCTAGAACAAAACCATGGTGGGCAGCTGTTTTATTATTGTGATTCCTCTTTGATAGCTGGAAAGGATTCTGCTTTGAGGTAATGCTAAGAGCTTTTGGTACCAGATCTACTTTTGCTAAGGCTGTAATATTTTCTGAGATGATTGGTAAAGCTTGACTGTAAATCAAAGGGTTTAATTGCATTTCACATGCATACTTCATTAGCAGTTTGTATGATGTATGAATGAAAACGTGCTTCGCCTTGCTCTCCTTTTATATTCTGGTTTAAATTTGCTATAGCTACTACCAGTTCTGGATGTCTGAACTTTTGGGAGTTCAGTCTGAAGTGCCTTAAGTTAGTATATTTTTTCCCAGGGTAATGTTCTTCTCCCCTCTGTTACTTACTGTCACTTCAGCACTTGAGCCTTTAGATATCTTTTCACTCATGAAACCGGAGCATGGGTAGTATTTAGTGTACATCACAATCATCTCACTCAACTGAGTGACATATGCATGTTTTGGCAGTGTCTGTTGCTTCAGGAGCTGTCTGGCTGAATGCTTGTTTTAATTCAGTATTTTTTTTATTATTATTTTTTAATCTCAGCTTGCCAAAATAATTCAATAATTCATATTTACTTATCAGAGTGGTAGGTTTTATTTTCTCGAATCAATGCTTTTCAACTTGTTTCTTGTGGATTAGTTCAAGATCTGTGAAAGAGAACCAAGAAAAATAAGGATATTATCAACTGGCTAAAAGGGCCAAAGCAAGGATTCATGTCTGCATTTGAGAGTCAATGCAAAAAAAAATGCATTTCATTCGAGAATGTCACACCATATGAAATCATGTATTTCCCAGTAGCAGCACAAGTGCAAAGCTTGTGTTTAAAATCTTCTTTAAAATCTTCTCTTTGCTCCCAACAACAGTGTTAGTAAAATGTGCGACTTTCTGAAAACTTAAGTAGTGTGTATTATCAGGCTTTATGGGCATTTCCTTAGGTTCCTGATCTGATCTTTTGAGAAACTTGCAGTTGATGTTACTGCCTATTTGTTATAAAAATTCTTTTCAGGAGAGCTGAGAAAGATTCAGAGAAGGGACACGAACAAATTGAGACAAGCAGCTAGCTGCCCTCTTTCATGAGGAATAAAATGAGGTAATTGACATCTGAAGACTGTTAGGAAGTGCCTAAAATCACTCGTTAGAAACTTGGGCTTTCAGTGTTTTGTGAATTCTATTAGGAAATATCAACTTCCCGCCTATTTCTAAGACTCAAAGTTGCATTTTCCCTGTTGCAATAAGGCACTAAATTGCCAAAATGTTTTGCCTATATTTTAGCAGTTTGTTGCATTAAGCTACAATTTCAGGAACTCTGAAACCAGGGCACAAGGGATTGTGTTACTTCTGGCCTAGTTGAAGGCTTGTGCATTGAAAAAGGCAAATGACACAGCAAATACATAACCTCTGACTGTGGAGAGCAGGATTAAAATATGAATGAGCACCTTGAGCCAGGAAATGCAATATTAGAAGGTTCTAGCTTTCTGTTGGCCAAAGGCTTGTTAAACGTCTATTAATAAATAATTATTTGAAACAGGCAAGATGTAATTTTGCGGGTTGTTTTAGTGTGTTTTATTCTTTCAATATTCCTATCCTTGCAAGATACAGGTGTTTACTAACTGAGTGGTACTGGAATGGGGTCTGGGGAAAGAAAAGGAAAACAAAAACAGAAATGGTAATATGTGGAAAACAGAGGCAGAATACTGGAAGCACATTTTTAGTGTCCTGGTTTTAGAAGGAGGTCTTCCTTAGGGGAACTTGCTTCTGGTCCAAATGAGGTGGTTGAATTTCCATAAATGTTGTGTTTGACACTGTCAAAGAGGACTTTGAACTAAAAAGAACTGACCTTGATAACTCCTGCATTCCTGAATTTGTACCACGTCCATCCTTATTGTGTAGAGTTTTCCTGTTTTGTGGATTTTGATGGGTTGAGGAAAAAATAATAGAAGCAGGCGTGGAGATCCTGGCATTGGAAGGAAGGGAATAGGGATGAGGAAGATTAGGCAGTGTGTATGTGAGAGAGAAAATGATGAAAATATGAAGAAATCTGATGCACGCAGATTTAGCAGGGAAGATAGGTATGTAGTAAGACGAAAAAAACAAGTGTTTCTTCTTCTGTGTTGAGTGACATTCTACATGCTCCTGTGCCCCTGTATAACTGTGTGCCCCTCAGTTCTTTCATAGCTTTATGACATTTCATGTCTGTCCCTCTGCTTTGATTTTAGAGCTAACTCTGCTTTCATGTTCATGAACATGAATGCTCCTGCTTAGAAATTAATAGTGAACTGGCATACGACAGGCAAAAACAATGGAGAAATTTTTCACTTTGGTAGTCATAACTCTGCAGATGGGTGACTGACATACTTCTGGCAATGCTAGAAAAATGTTCATCAGTCTGCACAGTGCTGCTTGGAGTTTTCATGGAGTATAACTTAAATTGTAGATAAACATGCAGTCAAGGCAGTAATTAAAACTTTTTAAAGTATAACATTTTTGCAGACTTAGAAAATGACTTGAATTTGGCATAGCCAATCTTGAAATAGCCAAAGAAATGTTTCGCTTTGCTATTTATGTTCACAAAGCAGCATGACAGATACTTTCTTTTTTTTTTTTTTTCCAAGGTGAATTGATTTTTAGGAACACTAATGTGCTGGCTGTTAATAATACAGGAAGGGTAAAACTTCTCCTGGTAGGTAAAAGGCTTTTCTCTAGCCTTTATTCCTGTACTACGATATTCTCTGCCCTCACTAGGGTTTCTCTTGCCTTGAAATGTGCCAGTTATGTGCACCTGGGCACTACTGGTGAGGGTTTGGGAAGCGTGCAGCTGGGCAGCTTTTTGCCTGTGCATGTGTACTGACAGCTGCCAAAATGCCACGTGAATCACAGGACGGAGACCTGGCTTCTGTTTGTCGTGTCCTGAGCAAACAGTTGAGCAAGCAGTCTGTTGCTACATATCTGCTTGCTTTTTTTTTTTTTTTTTTTTTGGTCCAGGTTTTTGTTTACGTGTGTGTTGTTTTTCAGGGGAGCATATCTGTTCTGTCAGTGCCCTAAATACAAGGCTCAGCAAATATCCTGGCTGTGTTCGTGCAGAGCAGTTTATGCTTTTGATGGTGGGGGGAGACCAGTCAGCTTACAGTTTGGTTATAGATAAAAAAAAAAAAAAAAAAAAAAAAAAAAAAAAAAAAAGCCTTTCTAAAGCTTTTGTAATCAGAAGGAAGATGCCTTCTGTGGCTAAAACCTCATGGCACAGTTCCTGAAAGTCTTATAGTTGGCGTGCCGGTCTGAGAAGCTCAGGGAGGAGCAGGGCTCCCCCTCCTCTTTCCAGTGCGGAGCTGGGGCACTTCTGGGGACTGAGTGAAGTGTCTTGTGATCTCGGACACGCGATTCCCACATTGCTGAGGTAGATGTTTACTTCTTAGTTGCCATCATTTAACTCTGTTGATCAGCCTTAGCTTTTCAGTTCCAATCTCTTTAAAACTTCGTTCTTTTTATCCTGAATTTCCCTGTTCTCTTGATTTTTCTTGCAGCTAATTCTCCAGTCTCAAGTTATTTTTGCTGGGATATTGCAACACTTGAAAAATGTGACTGAAAACAGTAGGGTGTGCAGAGTGGTTATATCTGTGCGTAATGTTGTTAGTAATGCAGTTAAGGGCTTTGTTTTTCTTAAAATAGCCTTCGAGTTTAAAGCTCAACATGAATACAGCAGCATTCACTGAAGAGAGTTATTCTGATGCTTTAGGTTCAGATTGGAGTCTTTTAATAGGAAATAACTTTTGAATAAATTGAAGGCTTGGAATTGCTATCCTGGGAAATGCTTCTGGTTGTTACTGTGAAGTGCGTTTAGCATGCGTTTCATATATAGGCTCTGTGTGTGTATGTAGGGTACTTTATTCTGCAGGAGCCCCAATACTGATTTTGTTTCATGCCTAATATTTTTCTGTACAGGTTTACTCCAGAGTTGGAAGACAGAGAATAGTATATTGTATCCATGTTTGGAAAAAGGTAGTTGCTGTAGACGAAGAGGACTAACTCTGATATCACAGAAAGATGAGTATGTTAAAACCAAGTGGACTTAAGGCTCCTTCAAAGACCATCAAGCATGGGGCTACATTACTGAAAGCACCTGCATCTGTTGCAACCGGTAAAGAATACTTAAATAACTTTTCTTTTATTCATGTCTTACAAAAAAATCTTCTAAAAGCTATGAGCATACGCTACTTTTACTATTTACACTAAAACACTTTTGCTTGTATTTCTGATGTAACAAAAATGATGTGTAAAACATGCAAAAAATAAATATACTGATTGAATGCCATCTTGGTTCAAAACAAACTGTTTTTAAATGGTTTTGGTAAAAATCTCGTGAAGGTTATATTAAATGCATTGTGTCTCTGTCCTTATGTTTTGAGTTACTGTGTTCTGGAGATTACAGTATTTTCATAATTAAGAAAACTTGGAATTGTGCTCTTCCTCTTAGAAATAACGCTTTTCCAAGTGCTCATTACTTTCAAACTATGTAATGATGCTTCCTGGAATATAAGTGCATTTGATTCCTGTTGCTTTCTCTTTGTGCTTGATTCCAGCTCCAGCAGAAAAAGCAGCTTCCAGTGAAAAGTCCGCAAGTACAACCACTGCAGATGCACATGACGAGTTTGTGGATGATTTCAGAGTTGGGGAACGTGTTTGGGTCAATGGAAATAAACCTGGCTTTATTCAGTTTCTTGGTGAAACACAGTTTGCTCCAGGACAATGGGCAGGGATTGTTCTAGACGAACCAATTGGTAAGAACGATGGCTCTGTGGCTGGAGTTCGCTATTTCCAGTGTGAACCCTTGAGGGGAATATTTACAAGACCATCAAAATTGACAAGAAAAGTGCTGACAGAAGATGAAGCCAATGGTACTCAGGCAGCTCATGCATCTAGAGCTACATCACCAACTTCCACATCGACTGCTAGCGTGGTGTCTTCGTCCCCTGCTGCACTTCCCCCATCAGGAATTCCACAGAAAACAACACTTGCTGCTAAGGAACATTCAACTCCTTCTCAGATTAGCAATCTTTCAAAAACTGCAAGTGAATCTATATCAAATCTTTCTGAAGCTGGATCACTAAAGAAAGGAGAAAGGGAGCTCAAAATTGGAGATCGAGTTCTGGTAAGATTTCCGTGCAGTTTCGGTGTCTGTTTTTTGCTTGATGTATTGTAACTTCTCTTAACACTCAGAACTTATCTACTGTTTCCTTGACTCAGGTAATGTAAATTCATGTTCTAACTTTCTTTTTATTGAGTGTCTCTGTAGGCAAGCTCTTCCCATGCAGTTTTGTATGTTATAGGAAGGTCTTGGCAGTGCCAAGACAAAATGGTTAATTTGGCAATCTCTATTTTGTTATGTTTTGCCAGTGTTTGCTCAAGACCAGATGTTTTTATTAACCTATACTCAGCTTGTCTTTCTAGAACTGCAATCCTACTACATAAAATCTGAGCTCGTTAGATTTCCATGCATCTCTCTTTCCCTATTCAGGGCTGTATCTTTAGAAAGCTAACAGTTCAGTAATTGATTGTTCCCTTGAGTAGTGATAGGCAGCGACAGAAGTAGTCACATAATGCCACTGATCACCCAGGATTTACGTGTTCTGTTGGTGATGTGCCATGTTACTTGGCTGCCCTTCATAAATTCAGAACCATAAATGCTTCTGCTGATGGATCACTGTCATCCTTTTAAAAGGGAGCCAAGTTTTGTTAAACTTTTACTTTTTTTTTAAATAATTGTATTGTGTACCTTTCATGTTTGGATCAATATTATATGGGTTGGTATGGGTTTTCTTGTAGAGGCAGCGGGAATGAAGATTTACCATAACAGCCATGGTTTGATGCTAGTAAGGTCCCAAATTCCGTTTAAGTAGAACAGATTAAACTTAGTATTTTGTCCTCTGCTTCCTGTTTGCCTTAAGTCTTCCTGTTGAATCATCAAATGGTAGTTTGAGGTTCCTAGCACAGCATAACAGTGATGCATGTGTGTAATTTACATGCCAGTGTCAGACAGTGTGCAAAGGAATATGAATGTTAAATGGACAGGTTTCTTGTCTGACGGTTTTTAACCCCTCCTGTTGTTGTTTTTTTTTTTGTAAATATTCAAATTTTGGTATTAAGAAAAATGAAATTTTTGATCCCAGGCTAATCTTTTTTAGTAGATCCTAGGCTCTGCTAATTCCTAGTAATAATTCAAATATAGATGTCTTAAGTCTCCAGATCACTGGGAATAATAGAAAAGTTGGCTGAATAATCCATTCATCCACTAGGGTTTTTTTTCTTGCCACTGAACTCCTTCCTGGCCAGCACTGTGGACTGTAGAGCTGGACTGTTAGTGAGGGATTGCTGGAAGCTGTCCTCAGAGCACCAGTTACTGTAAAAGACCTGCCTGTCACTTACTGTGGCTTGCCTAGGCGATCCATCTCCATCACTGGTACAATTGCAACCGGACTGCTCTGTGGCACGTCATTTGTTTTTCATTTATACTGGCAGCAGGAGCTTTCCAGTAATGTTACGCAAGGTGAGAGGCTTTATGGCATTTGTACTTCCCACCTCAGCACAGGACTTCCCCTCTGAGCCTTGAGACGCTGCAGTCTGACCGCCCTGTTGGTACCAACTAAATGCTGCCTCCCTTCCTCACTGCTTGCACTGGCTGCTATTGAATACTCAGTGAAGGTCCTTAGTAATATGCCGTGCTGATTAGATACGTGGGGAAAACAACTGCTGAGAATTGCAGCTTGAAAACAGTGAGCCTCCAGCAGTGCAGGATTGCAGTTCAGCAGAACAATGAATTCATGATAGACAAAAGCTCATTTGGGAGTCTTATTAAAATACTTAACTGGAAAAGTATGTCCTCAAGGGCAAATTCATATACGGGTAAGGCACAGCTCATTAGCTAAGATTACATTCTAGAATGGACTTCAGATGTGGCTCAACTTTGTTGATCTTTGTGTGTGATCTAGGGTGGGGAGTGTAGCCCTGGAGTATTTCAATCTGGTAGTTTTTTTCCTCTAACTTTGATTTTTAAATGTATTTAATAGGAGTTATCTTAAATTGATCTGTTCAAATTTTTAGTTAGGAACTGACTGGGTCTCAGTGGTACCTTCAGCAATAAAAGCTAAATGATAGCGTGGTTGTTTTTTTTTTCCTGCCTCATCTGGGTTATCAGGAAACAAGAGGCCATTCTGGCAGATGTTTAAGTGCCAGAGAAATGCGTTTACCAATTCACATCTCTGCTCGGCTTTTTCTGCATTACAAAAAAGTTGACCTAGGCTTGCTGAACCTGAAATGCTGTGTTCAAAGCATTTCAGGCTTGACAAATTAGCATTTCCCAGCAGCTAAGCTTTGTTGGAACATTTTTCAGTTCCTACTGAAATGTTAGTCCTGTTCCCCTGGAAGAAGAGAAGCTGTAAACTCTTCACGATTGCTTTTGCTTTGTGCCACAACAAGTTACTGCATCAAGTGTTCATAGCCAGCGGTGTGGGAATGAGGTAGCTTGGTTAAAGGCTGTATGTGCAAAGAGATCCTGAAGAGCTGATTAAGGCTCTAGTGCATGGTGTTTGTTGTTTTGCGGGGATGGAAAAAATGTCTTATTTCCTCATTCCTTTGATGTCTCCATTTGTTTCACCAGTCTTTGGTGCACTTAGAATTCCCTAATCCTACATGGTCCCATATTTAGAGTCACTCCCAAACTCTCATGGCAAAACAACTATGGCTTTAAAATATGAGATATTTAGTAGGAAAGGAAGTTTCCAATGTTAGGTATCTATTTCTGCTTTAATTAGGTAGAAAGAAAGGAGTTGTAGAGGATCTTCCCTTAATTCAAATACCATTAGGAAGAGTAGCGGTGACACACAAACTGGGATGCTCAATCAGATGGTTGTCAGGGAAAAGAAATTCCCTGGTAGAAAACAAGTGGAGTTGTGGGGTGATCACCTACGTATTCTCGAATGCTTGCCAGCTTGGAGTGTTCCGTGTTAGGTTGTGCAAAACGACGCAATACTTGTGGAGATGAAAAGATTCAGGGGGCAAAGCTTTACATTGATGTGCAGGCTTGCTTTTCCAGGGGACAGAACACGTTTTTCCAAGAGGCCTGGCATGCTTAAACAAACAATAAAAAAGTTTCCTTAACATGAAAACAGGCAGTGCTGAAAGGTATGTATGTCTGCTGAGTCAAGTTGCTGTGTTTTCTAATTTCTCTTCCTTGAGATTCTGGAGGAGTCAAAGCAAAACAAAAGCAAATCAAACTACGTTGAGTGAATGCACGAGCTGAAGCAATAAACCCCAACAAGGACGTTCCGCAGCAGCAGGAGACATCCCTTAGATTTCTATAATTTACTCCTTCTCAGAGATGATCAGGTCAGAAGAGTGCACAAGCTCTCTGCTGGCTTGGAAATCTTCTTCAGATCCCAGTGTATCTGAGCCAAACTCACCAAGCCTGCACTTAATTGCCTGGCTGACTCAAAGCTGAGCAGTAGTTTTCCTTTCGCTAACAAGTATGATGAAATACTTTATGTTCATATGTAGAAACGCTGAAAAAAACAGGGAGATAAGGTACATATTTAAAGAACTGTGGTTTCTGACACGTAACTCATTGTTATTCAACTTTTCATTTGTTGTATTGATGTATAACTTATGGGAAAAATAGCTGAATCAAAGGAAAAGCTATTAACGCAAAGCATAATTAAATAGCTCTGTCTTAACCATAATTTCCACTCTTAACATCTAAAGTATGTTCTTGGATCTGGATGTGATTTAGTTGTTAGAGAGAGGACATTAACTCTGGGCAGTCTGATCTTATACTTGGGGGTTGCTGTAACGTACGAAATGTCTTTGGGGAAATCCACACTTCCTTCATTGCATTGGTCCAGCCTCTCCGGGGTTAATGACAGCGCAGTCCAAAGTTTAACACAGCTAGAGCTGATTTGCCTACTGAAAATGAGGCTGCAGTTTTAGTGTTTTAAAGCTAGTATAAATAGGAATTCCTATGCAGAGAGAGTGGTCCTGACCTCTCTTGTCTGCTCCCTTTTTGTGCCGGTGGAGGTGTTGTCACCAGGTAGTAAAGCAGGTAGGGAAAGAAAAGGCCTAGCTGTGAACTGATTCCATAAACAAATTGCTGTCAGGCTCAGCTGGTTTCTGTTTCCTGCTCCAGTTGCAGCCAGAGAAGCTGTTTGCCCTGGCATTGCAAACACTTATGATAGAAGAGCCCCATGCAAAGTTGGTTTAAACAAACAAAGAAAACCAAAACCCAACCTGTTGAAATAAAACGGGGAAACCCGCTTTGTGGGACAGTTGTTGCACCTCCTAAAGGTTAAAGCAGCTTTGAGAGCATCTTAGGCTTTTTGCTGGATGGACCAGATGCTGTATTTGTAAATAAATAAATATATAAACATCTTATCAACCTAAAGGGCCTTAGCCTTCTCAGAGGATTAAAGTGCTTTCATTCATTTAACCGGTTACAGCTTCACCGTGGTCTGCCAAATCTGATGCTTCTGGAGCTGAGCTGGAAAGCTGTAACTCGGGCCTCTGTCCATATGTTCCCTCACAAAAGGCTACAAAATGGATTGATAGGCATCTGCTGAGGGGGCCTTTTTGCAACGTTATTCTCTACGCATGAATAACATCTAATTTCTTTTTATTGTGTCTGTTTTATGGCGTTCACTGTAAGTTATTTCTCGCTTAGTTATTTCTTATGAAGTTCTTTAGTGTTGCAGAGGCCGATAGGAGATTATTGTCGAATTTGTTTCCACCCATGTAACTTATCTTCAAGTAAACATCGTGTAAGGCTGCCAACTGATTAAACTCCAGCACTCTTAAAGGGGAAAAGATTTCACATGTCGAGAGAAGTTTCTCCCTTTAAAAAACAATCCTGCCTTGCTAATATGGTATTTTTAACTTTTCCATTTTCTAGCTTGTGTAACATTCTGAATAGAAAATTATTTTCTGAGTTTAGCCTATTTAAAAATCTAAAATAGCCCATATTTAGCTGTTAGAAAAGCAAATATCCATTTGCGTTGCTACAGTTAGAGCAGTGCAAAAACATCTTGCCATAATGCATACAAGGATAGAAAAGGAAGAAAGATTTGGAAGTTACGGGCATGCAATCGTTGTGGCTGTCCCCTCCTGAACCTCACTTGTAATTGCAAATGCACGGCATGCCTAGCTGCTCAGCCAGGCTTTTGCCTTATCCTGGAGCTGAGTTGACTCTAAGGTGTTTAGATGGCTTTGTCATGTTAAGTTAAGGGATCCTCATATTTATGGATGTACATTGAGACAGTGTTTTAGCTATTGTAAAGTATGCATCTATAATGCAGATTAGTTTGTGAAATGGCTGCTGCAGCATGGAATATGAGAATATAGCTGAAGGACAGAGGGTGAAGCCTGGCTGTAATTCATTGTCTTGGTGATTTTTCTCTGAACAAACTGCAGCTTTCCTTTTGTGCTAGCTTTAAGCAATGTTCAGGACGTGTCATTACCTGTCTGCTTATGGGTGAATAAGATGTTAAATTTATATCATCTGTGCAGCAAGGTGCCAAGTCGTGTCTAATCGTGAGTCCTTTGGTTTTGGCAGCTCCTTATTTAACTACATTGCAAGTGAGTTATTGTGACCAAACGGCCATAACAGGCAACTTCCCGCAGTCGTGGTAAGGGTTTGTTCGTGTAAGGCTGAACTTTTTGTGCGTGTGGGCTCTGTCTCCCTTCCCCTCCCCTACCTTCCCCAAGGAGTGACATCCAGGAACACGTTGTCCTTGGTCATTTCTGCACAGGATGGGCGAAGGAACAGTTTATTTATTTACTTACTGGAGTCTTGGCCTTTGCTTTTTTTGTGGTGGCAAATTAACAGGTGACTTTCGTAGTATGCAATTGCTTGTTAGATTTTTATATTACTTCCTTTGTAATAACTGGACTGCAGGAATTGAGCCTCAAGAGCAGATCATGTTTAATTATTAAATTGGTTTCTTCTGGCAGTAGAGGGTTGTGTGATAAGTCCCTATCCATGTGAGTGTCTTATTGCACATTAGCTCTGTTGTCTGCTTTGGCCTTGCTTTTGAACTTTACCTAGCTACAACCAAACCTGATAGAAAAGTAGGGGTTTCAAATATAACTACTTACAAGTTTGAAAACAGATAATCAAGTTTTTTGGAGCTTCACTGTACCTCCACAGATTTTTGCATGTCAGAGAATCTGCCTGAGTAAGGTCTTGTCTAAATGCTGTTCTCATCAAATGGAAGCAGCTGCAGTCACTCTTACATTTTTAGATAGCAGTCACTCGAGCATGATATCCAGTGCCACAGGAAAAGCAGCATCATTAATCCTGCTATTCACAGAATTGCTGGTTTGAAAGATCTGAGTCACAGAAGTAGGTTTAAAGTCTGGTAGGTACTCCAGCACTCTTCCAGTTGTGCCTTGTTCAAGTGCCTGATGTTGCTCAGATATTTTGAGAATAAATATGTTGAGCTGGAAAAGTAGAAGCTAAACTGTCCAATATCAGACAAAAAAGGGGAAGGGGAGGCAAAACTGACAGGGCTGATGTTGTGTCAATGCTATTCAGTGCTTTTATTCTTGCTCTGGAAGTAATTGTAAATCCATCCTGATAAGCCTCTGGATGGTCAGAGAGGTAAATAACAATGTGTGGAGCAGTCCAGAGGGACTTGTTTCATCCCCACAGCCCTGGTGGCTTAGACCATACAACTTTAGACCATACAACTGTTGGTTGCATTTTGCATTCAATGGCAGTGTGTGCAAGCATAAGAAGGAGAAGATAAACTGTGTCACAGCCACGGGGAGCTCCCTTCTGGAGGGGACAGCAGCTCTGGAAGACCCAGGAGCCAAAGGTACCAAAAAGGAGTTCATGGTTCGATGCTGTGGCAAAAGGACTGATGAGAATATGTGGTCCTCTGAGCAGGGCTGACCGTGCTTCTGGTCACTGCTAGGACATTGTGTAAAGCTACAGCCTTCGTGTTTTGAAAAGCATGTTGGGGACATTGGAGAGGATTCAGAACACAGCTGCAAAATGACTCAAGCTGGAGAACGTAGCTTGCAATAAAAGATCTGGAGAACTCAATCTGTTTTATCTATGAAAGCAAAAGTTGAGGTGGCTTGCTTACAGTGTGTGCTCTTGCGTGGTGAATGCTGGTTGCAGGAGAGCTCTGCAGTCCTACAGATGAAAGCCTAACGCGAGTCAGTGGCTAGAAGCCACAGTCAAATTGTTTTATTTCAAATTTAAATATGTTTTTAATAATGGAGAGATTAACTATGAAAATAAGCTGCCAGTGGAAGTATGCTTTCTTATGGTTATCAGCTCTGATCTAAAAACATCAACACGTACAGCTTGGTTCAGCGCTGTTACAGGGTTCATTACAGATGTAAGCAGATGAAATGTAAAGACCTGTTTTGGGAGAACCAGAGGAGATGACCTGGTGGTTCCCTCTGGCCTTGTGTGGGTGAAAGATTCAATTAAATACAATTGCTTCTGCCAGCTGGAAATGCTTCCTCTAAAGTTTGAGGAACAGCTGAAAGATGATTCTGAGTAGTAGATCCCAGGTTTTTCAAATGTGTTTGTGAGCCTGGGTGCTTTTTGTTTTGTCAGGTGTTGAGCGTTAGGGGTTGAGTGTTAGGTGTTGAGTGCTTCTGGAAATGCCCAGCCTCTGTCACAGACATGGAAATATCCAAGTGAGGCCTTTTCACCATAAATCAGTCCTCAGGCACGAGGGAGGCAGAGCTTTTCCACTCTGCTCATCCAGCATGAGTAAATGATACTGTTTGGGGGACAAAGTTTCAGAAGTGGATATCTTCTTTGAAAAGAGATTTGTGTTTTTCAGTGAATGTGGTCTCAAATTTTAGACCATCTCTTTTTTTCTTTTTTCTTTTTTTTTTTTTTTTTTCTGGGTTATTCTGGTTTATGTTTCCTCCTTCTGCTTGTCTAGAAATGCAGCTCAACACACGCTCTCACAAAGTCTGACATGCTCATGCCAAAGTGCTTTCATCAGGAAGTTTTTGAAGTTTTTAACTGCTTCAGGTTTACAAACCTGTTTTATTACTTCACTTTGCATGGCAGCAAATTAAGGTGAGCTTAGTTAGTATTTGATAAATGGGACTTACTCACTTTTTCCATGTGTTTCACATAACAGTAGCAAATTCCAAACAAATTTCCTCACCTTGCCATGACTGCTAGCCTAACCTAGATACTCTGGTATATTAGTGCTTTGTGTTTTACAGCTTGCCTATACTGAGTGTGATAACATTTCAAAAAGAGGTCTGGCAGTTCTTTTCTCTGCTCCATTATTTCGTGACCTGACTTAGAATGAATGAAGGTCACGGAAAACTGCCTTCTTGGTACTGATGCTCCATTTCTCCATATAGCTTTTAGAAACTTGTGCTGACCCTGTCTCTAAAACCAAAGACTTGGAAAGCTTTTGCTTACAGCTGAGCAAAGCCACAGATAGCTTCATCAATGCCATTAGCACTTTACTGCCGTGGTGTACTCCGGTTCCTACTATCGGTAAGGATAAACATGTCAGTGTTTGCAGAAGCCAGAACTGTAGTAGCTGGTGATTCAAAGAAGCTTGATTAGGTCTGGGGAAAAAAAATAAAAAATTTAAAAAAATCTTTGGCATTCTTCCTTGCGTCTTGTTTTAAAATAAGCCTGGTACCATGGTTACAAGACCAGTCACATGGCTCTTCTCCTGGGATCTCATGTTGCGCATCCCCATATGTTCCTGGGACATGAATTTGTCCTCGTGCTCCCTCCCACCGGGCCCTGGGCTGGGGTCCCGCGTGCACCCCCTGTGCCCTCTGCAGCAGCTCCAGCCAGGACCAGCCCTTGCCAAGGCTCCTCTTCCGATCGTCTCCTGCGGGGAGTTGGATGCCGTATCTTCCAAATCAGTGCCATACATTTTTTACCTAACAGTGGAAGGTGAGCAGGGCCAAGGTATGAACCGAGAAGGAATGTGTGTTCTGCACCCAAGGTTAACCCGTGTTTTCCTTAAGTTGGGTCTATGTGCTGAGAGGTTTATTTCCAGTTTGAGTTGGTGGGAACAGCCTACAACCATTTTTCCCTGTCTCTGGGAGCCTTTGCACCTAATTATCCCTTTTCACTAGTGGCTTCAGATAGCTCTGTCATGCTTTCCCCAGGCACCTTTCTCTGGAAAGTCTTTTATTTATCTATTTTATTTTTTTAGTAGTTGACCTGCCACAAAACCACAATAAGCTTCCTGGCCACTTCTGCAAAAGTTGCAGAGGAATCCCTCTGTGCAACTGCGAGCCTGACTATTGTCTGCGAGGGGATGCTCCTTATCTGGGCTATTGTTTTAGATTTCCTGCCTCATTTCTTTAATGGGTTCTTTCTGGCCTCCTTTGCTTTAACTCTGTTTATTCAGGCAGAAAACAGTACAAAACCGACCAGTGAAACAGTACACACGGAGCTAAAGTCTTTCTTTTCACCTAAAGATTATCCCAAATTTAACTCGTTTATTAAAAGCAAACAAAACAAAACAAAAAAAAGACAACTTGCTAGAAAGGGAATGACAAGGACAACTTGCAGGCCTAGGTACCCCTGACAGCACACACATGCATGTTTTTCCCTCGCACTGTTCAGTTAAATGTTATTTATACTTACGTTTATGGTATTTATACTCTAGAAAAAGTAGGTTATGTATGAGGGTGAATAACGCGTGGGCTTCAGGGATAGCTTTTCCCACAAAATACTTTGAAAAAAACAATATTAGGTCTTCCCTCTTCATCCCTGTGCTCTGGAGGCTTAGAGGAGATCTGGATTCCAGGGGACTGTTTTGGTCACTTTGGTCAGTTTCCTTTCCAAGGCAGTACTCTTGCCTTTTTTTCTTCCTTTTTTTTTTTTTTTTTTGAGAGAGAGAGGGGATGTTTGTCTGTTCTCTGCCAAGAACACCAAATACCAAACATTCTACTTCTACTAGTTACTATATTAGGCTGCCTCATGCCTCATGATAACAGTAAACTTTGTGTATTTTTATTCCATGGAGAACGATTTGCTATGGCAAGACGTAAATGTAATCTGCAGGTTAAGTCTTGTTTCAAGATCTCTAATGACAGAAGAAAAGGGGGCTGCCACCTTAAACAGGGATGAAAAATATCTGCTTTTCCTGTTTCAGTAAGATCAAAGGGGTTAATTATTCTTTCTTGGTTTTCTGAGGCTTTAAGTGTGTGGATTAGGATTTTACCCTCAGCTGAAGCCTTGGATCTCTAACAGAGCTGTCAGCTCTGTGCAGTTGATGAACTAGGAGCTAGAGCACAAATGTGTGTCATCTAACTTAGTACTTTGAGGACACTTAGTGCTTTCATGCAAGCTAATGTACTCCATTTCCAGGCTCCTCACACTTAACCTCTTGTGCGAACACTTCTCAAATGTATTAAAATGAATTATCTAGTGTACTGCGATCGTGCACCCTAATTGATGGCACAAGAAGCCTGTTGTTCTCTGGTTACCCTGGGAAGCTCCCCACAAGGAATACAATGTCTAATGGAAAAATTACATAAAGTCCTAACATACTTTTCAGCACTTAAAAAGGAAAATTACAGTCTTTGTGTTAGCAGGTTACTGCTAACTTTCTGCTAAGGCTGTGAAATAAATTCCTCGTCGTGTAATGAGTGCTGGAAAATACAAGTGAAAAAAACAACAGTCCTGAAAACATCCACACTGAATCCAGTGACTCTCTTGAAGAGGTAGTTTTCATCAACATTTGCTTGTTTTCTTGGTGCTGGATACAGGCTGAACAGATTTTCACACCAATAGGGCACAGCATATTGTCATTCTGACCTGCAAGAATCCTGCAGCTCTGGCTCGTGGCCCTTCTTGGCAAACGTCAGTCCCACTGAACACCTTTTGCTTCTTTACCTAATTTAATTCCTTCCTCCTCTGGGAGTTATAAAACATGGCAAGTAAGTGGAACAGGATCAAGATGGCTGTAAAGATGTAGGATTTTAAGTTTGAAAGCAAATCATTTCTAATCTTCCATTTAGGGCTATTAAAAAAAAAAAAAATCAAGAAAATGATTCTACCCCTCCCTGAGAATTCAAATAGTTGTTTGCATCTACAGTTTTGCAGTGCTTTGCATTATGTAAATTCTCCCAAGTGCAAGAGCATTGTGCTGTGTAGTTTCTGAATTATTCCTTATAGAAAATACGACTTTTTTCTCATTTAATTTCTTTTACTTTTCCTCACAGAATTAGAATAAAAAATAAGAATCCCTTAGAAAGCATTTGTTGCTGACTGAAGTTTGTGTGAAAATATAATACGGATCCTATTGCATTCAGTTTGCTGGTTATTCTGTGTCTTGCTGAATATCTTGTTAATCATAAAGCCTCATCAAGTCATCTAATAGAGTTGTGGCCTCAGTCTTGACAAACTTTTCCCAAATACCAAACTGGACAGAATTAAATGCTAGAGAAAGTTTGTTGTTTTTGTGGTGTTTTTTTTTTTCCTCTTCTGCAAACAATTTAGTTGTGAAGATTTGTTCAAGGTATTAAAACAACCCATAGGCAAAAGAATACGCAGCTTGAAATAAGAACTGGTCGCATCATTAATGTGCTTTGTGAACGTGATCATACTGAATGCTTTCCCACTGGATTTTGTATTTTATTTGGAAATGCAGTAAATACAGCTGTGTCTTATTGCTTCAAGGTTGGTGGAACAAAAGCTGGAGTTGTGCGTTTCTTGGGAGAAACCGACTTTGCTAAAGGAGAGTGGTGTGGAGTAGAACTGGATGAACCTCTTGGAAAGAATGATGGAGCTGTTGCTGGAACAAGGTTAGTTTGTCATCAGGTAGACACCTTAAAGATCTTGCGTATCTCTGTTTTGCTCTGTCTTTTTAACATCTTAATTAAAACTTTATATCAAGAGAAGCAGTTAGACTGTAAACCTGACTGCTGGTGGGAGGGGGATCCTTACACACTGATTTGAATTTTATGACACCTACACATCTCTGAAAGTCTGCATCAACCCCACGTTCACTGGATTGGTTACTCTCTCCTAACTCCCATGTGAGTTTTATTCATAGACTGATAATGGAAAACACAGTTTTCAGCTTTTTGAACCTCTGCTT
The DNA here is from genome assembly GCF_047663525.1 of Anas platyrhynchos. Classification (NCBI taxonomy): domain Eukaryota; kingdom Metazoa; phylum Chordata; class Aves; order Anseriformes; family Anatidae; genus Anas; species Anas platyrhynchos. The sequence goes on from NC_092602.1 coordinate 2,532,859, forward strand.
GGTTTCCCAGTTTGACATGAATTCTCAGTTAAGAAAATATCTCTAGGTGTCTAAAAGCTGAATTTAAGGAAAATTTTCCTGCATTGCAGGAACTAAAAGCTTGTATAGCCACATTATAAAGACTAGGAACCATATAGATTCTTCCTTCAACAAGTCATATTTAGAAAATATTCACATCACAAATTATCTTTCTCATGTGGTGTAAAGAACAGTTCTTTAACTCTTTAAAAAGTGTTTCTACAAGGATTGTGCTACTTTAACATGGGTGTTCACGACTTATCATTTTAAAAGGGTTTTGATTATATATAACCAAAAATACATATTCTGTATAATCGAATATGCATATATGCAATCAAATATATAACTGCTTGATTAAATTATCTGATTTTATTTTTAATTCCTTATCACCTTTGTTGTTGGCAGCTCAGAGGAACATCTGAAAGAGAAAGGATGTGCGTGTTTGAATCTGAATGGAATATGTAGGAAACAGCTCTAGCTCAAGAGGTTTTTTTCTGTTGAATTTCTGAAGTCTGCTGTAACAGTGCTACTGCAGCCTAAAGAAGCTCCTTTTCCAAATCCATTGTTTAAAAAAAAAAGTCTCAACCTAATATAGATGAGGCTGTCACCAGCTGTTACCCTGTCCTTTAATACTGTTAGACTATTTATCTAGAATTCTTTGTGAAACCAGATCGTGTATATGAAAAGACAGAAGTTAATTTAGTACTCTTGTCTGTCTGCTTTGTTTTTCAAAGGTATTTCCAGTGTCAGCCAAAATACGGTTTGTTTGCTCCAGTCCACAAAGTTACAAAGATTGGATTCCCATCGACTACACCAGCAAAAGCAAAGACAACCGTGCGAAAAGTGATTGCGACTCCCACAGCCCTGAAACGTAGTCCGAGTGCATCTTCCCTGAGCTCCCTCAGTTCTGTGGCCTCTTCAGTAAGCAGCAAGCCAAGCCGTACAGGACTAGTAAGCTTCTTTTTCTATTGCATGCTTTACATTCCCAAGGAAGAATCCACGTGGCACTTGCCTGTGATCTACTTGCATAAATTGAGAATAGAACAGATCTTGGGGAGAGTACAATGTACATTTAATTGTGCTCTCTTTTTCATTCAAAGCATGCATGAAGGAAGGAACTCTTAGCTAGCCCTGAAGAGTAGCTGAATATTTGAATATTTAAGCTTACACAGTTAATTCAGGCTAACTGAGTTATTGCAACAAGAAAGGGGCTTGTGATGCCAACAAAATGAAAAGGCATCAATGTTCTCTGACTGAAATCTGCATTTAGCTGTTGATTTTTCCTAGCACACCGCAAATCTCTGTCATATGGGGTTTGTGTTTGAAGATCTGGTTTGCACTAAAGCTTCCATGGCTCAAACTTGTTTCATTAAACAGGAAGCTCCAAATTGTCAAGTTGTAAAAGGGTTTCTTTTACTCTTAACGAGATGAGTCAGCTGCGAAATATAGAAGTAGCAATCATCAAGTTTTTGCTGACAAGAAGCCTCTTTCTTTTATTTTGGATTTGTTTTTTAATCCTATGAATTCATAAAGGCAAAATGTTGCAAAGTATAGTGGCTCAGGTGAATTTTAACACAGTACTAATTCCACCTAATACACTTAATATGGATTCTTTTAAAGTTACTCTGTTACATAAATGTCCTAATCTTGGGTTGCAGCAGTAAAACAGATCTTCTGAGAAAGCTGAATTTAAGAAGTCTCTCTTTAAAGGCAGTTAAAAGCATAGAATTTTTTTTTCTACTATCACCTTTTTTATTATTTTCTTTAAAAACAAACAAAACCCAATGAACATCTGACTGGAAAGAGATCAATTCCCACTGATCTGGGCCTAATTAGCTTGCATACTGCTCCATTGACAGCAGGTGCAGGACAGGAAGGTGACGTACCGTAGTCCTTCAAAACTGAAGCAGATTACAACTGAACAGAGGTCAATGGTCGATCAGGGCAATGGGGTTAATACCTTATCACAACAAGCATAAGGGATTTTTATTTGGCACAAATGGAGGGACTTTGTTACTTAACCCATCCTGGAAGCTGCACCTCTCGCTAGGGAGTGCCCCCTAGTTTGAAGCTGTTGCACTCAGTAATGCCTCAGGCTCAGGGAATGCCTGCTCAGGGCAGTTTGTGGGCTGACAGTGAAGTGTTAATATGGACCTCCACGTTTTATTCAGTATGCTATGATATCCTCAGCAAGAAGAGGGTACTGTTACGCAGTGTAAATGTTTACAGTATGTTCGCTTGTTTTGCTCTGTGCTGTGCTCCAGGGCTTTTGCATGTTTTGAGCCTTAAAAAATAAAGCTTCCATAACCCATTATTTCTGGAATTAAAATTCCAGCTTTCTTCTAGCTCTGTTCTCAGGCAATGTGAAGATCTGGTTGCCATCCAAGTAAAAGGGCTGTCAAAATAATTTTGGCACTTAATTTCTTTAAAAGTTAAGCTGCTGAAGAAACAGGTTTTCCCAAATCTCCCAGCAAACTGTTATTGCTCTGATTCTTAGGAAAAAGTATAATTTATCTGGAATTCATTTAGGTCTTGCATAGTCTTCTCACATAGTCAGGGCTGTTGCTGTTTTCTTCTTCCTGAAAATCAACTGTCAAAGTAGGTGATCTAATAACTTAATATAGGGCTGGTCTGTTACAATTGGCATTTATTTCCAAGTCTGAAGGAAGTTGTTGCTTCTCTTGAAATCTTTTCAATTCCTTATGTAATCAGAAATTAAGTAAGTATGACTAGAAGAGCTAGAATTGTTAAAAACCAATGCATTCTGGAGTGAGATGTTCTCCAGAAACTGAAAGGATGACAGACAGCTAATCTAAGCATCAAAGTTGAAAGTTCTGGTTTATTTAGTCCCATACCTTTAAAGTCATTGAATACAATATTTGTAATAGATCAGAGATGTATTGTTCGAGGCAGTAAGTAGACGAGTTAGAATGGTTCTGCAGCAATCCTGGTAACAGAAGGGGAAGCATGTTTTTGTGATGACAGAAGAATACGTCCGTGTTACGCTTTCTCTTGGGGATGTAGTCTAATGCCAGCATTCCAAGCTGTATATGGCAACTGTTCTTCAACATTTTGATCTCTGAAAGGATCATGAGAAAAACATATTCCTATTTTGGGGTAATACCATTAGAGCTAAAGTTTAACACAACAGAAGGATAAATCTTTGTCTATTGCTTTGTTTGTTTTAAATGAGGCTTTAACCAAGATGTCATTCATTTTTAATACTTAGGAAGCAAATTTCTGAGCTGCTAAACATAGGGTCAGTTTTTATAAGCTGTATCAGATTTCTTGATTCAGTTTTTGCTGTTTTCACAACTCTTGCTCACTATTACTACATAATTTCAGTTTATTTACTTTCCCTTCTAGCTCAAAAACTCTTGAGGAAGTAGAAGACAGGGCCATGATGAATTTTCACTGGCACTGGTTCCATTCAGTGGAGCAGAGATCATGCAAGGTCAAGAAAAATCTTAAGGTTCATTTTAGCTATAGTTTTCCAGTTTGATTCATTTTTATCTATTCTCTTTAAAGTTTAATCCTTCAGATTTTTATTTTATTTTTTTCCAGAAGTAATTTAATTCCAAGGATATAAATATATGTTTTAATCAGATACCAAATATACATCTTCACAAGGTTTTAGCTGTAAGGCTGGCTTTTTAAGTCAAGGTAAATGCCTTTGACCCTGAATGTTTTACTCCCATAGTAGAGACATGAAATGCTAGTTGGAGATCCAAAAGCTTTTGATAGAGCATTTGGAAATGTTATGCCTTCGCTGGTGACCCAAGATAATGACTAGGTAACTAGAGTGACAATGTTATTAACTTGCTGTAAAGGTGCCTTTTTTTTTTTTAATGCAAAAGGTGCTTAGAAAGCTAATAAGCTAGCCTTTGTGTGAGTCTACCAAACCTGCCTTAGACTGAGGCCAGCCTTTTGTTTTCATTTAGCCTTCTGTCTCCTACACACTGCCTGCTGATTGCTACAAAACCAACATACTGCATAGGTATGGCCATGGTTGGATTCTAGAAAATGAAGTAATTTAAATGTAAAAGCAAGAAAAATATTTTTCTTTAATAAAAATCCTAAAGGAGAAGGTACAGTAGGTTACAGAAAACGTTTGTTTTACTAACACAATGTTTGTAGAGTCTGGAGATATCCCTGGTTTTTGCTTGATACAGGACGATTTTTAACTTTCCTACTTTGTGAAGTTGACAGAAACATCCTCCCGGTATGCAAGAAAAATTTCTGGTACCACAGCCCTACAGGAGGCACTGAAGGAGAAGCAGCAACATATTGAACAGCTCCTGGCAGAAAGGGACCTGGAGAGGGCAGAAGTTGCAAAAGCAACCAGTCACGTAGGGGAAATAGAGCAAGAATTAGCACTTGTTCGAGATGGACACGATCGGGTAAGATCAATGCTATTGTTCTTACAACAGAGCCTTTAAGACAATTGACTTCATTCCTCAAATTGTATCTTCTTACTGAAAAGGTCTGGGAGCAAGAGGTAGTGTTCCAAAAGTATAATAGTCTATACCTATGAGATCTTCCCTGTGGGAGCTTTAGCTTGGTAAGATAGCAAATCTGTGTAATTTAATGAATTTTGGTTCAACTTCTCTTCATGTGTCAAGAAGCAATGCTTCTTTTTTTTTTTTTTTCTGTTATATGCATATTTCAATATAATATTATTCTCCCTTGGCCTATCACTTTACCAAATTGTGATTACTGAGGTACAGATACATAACCTGGAAAAAAATTCATGTATTGTCCAACTTACATTTTGTTCTTATTCCTTCTAATTAGCATGTACTGGAGATGGAAGCAAAAATGGACCAGCTACGAGCTATGGTGGAAGCTGCTGATAGGGAGAAAGTGGAGCTTCTCAATCAGCTAGAGGAAGAGAAAAGGTAACCCAAAATCGTCTTCATTAGTATAACTGATAAAAAACAAACTTTGCACTAAAAGTAAATAATGTAGTAACAAATTTTAATAATGCAGATATGGGCAGTTATTGTACAAAACCATATTACAGTTTCTAAAAATTAATACTAACATCAACTCTTAAATTTAGGGAGGGAGAAAAGCTATAGCTGTATAATACAGCCAAAGAAAATTATACTGTCATGTGTTACAGCTGGAAGAGGGAATTAAATGTTTTTGAGGTATTCTGTGATTGACTAACTACTCAGACTTAGCATATGGCATTCGTTGGGAGACAATCTAAAGTGGACTGTTTGGAGTCTATATTGGAGGCTATATTGGATTCCGAATGCTTTTGTGAGAGTCTATTTGGAAACCCATTGTGAGTCTGCTGTAGGCTTGTGTACTCCCTGGGAATTAGTCAGATGTCAACCTCTCTGAAAGGCTTCCCTACAACTGGAAAACACAGACAAGAAGATCCAATGGTAAACCCTGGGTAATTCCATTACAGTTTTCATGCTCCCTTTTTTGGGGGGGACTCACTTGTAATGAATTTGCAAAATAAACAGTGCAGTTAGGAATAAAATTATTTGTATAACCTCTACAAAATAATGCAATGTTTTGTTTGTTTGTTTAATTTAATAATAAGTAAAAATAAAAATAATTTTAAAAAGCTTTGCAGCACCTCTGGTAGCCTGGCTGTAAACCTCTTTTCACTGAATGCCAGGTCAGTGGGGGTCTATTTCACCGCAATCCTTCATGGCCTTGAGCTCACCTTCAGCATGTTGCTAAGCAGCATAACAGTGCTGCTGTGTCTGCCTGCTACCCATTAACTGAAGTGACGTCTAACAGCCAGGAAAACATTTCATGGCTTCAGCAGTGTAATATTTCTCCTTCCTCCTAGCCACTCTAGGTTTGTTTACTTTGAAAGCTTCTTGTGATATGTATTCAAGTCAGTCTCAGCAGTAACTTGGAGTCAAATAATCTTTAATCATCTGTTTCCCAAAGCATAGGGGTGAGACAATCACAAGTTCTTACTGTCCTTTTGTTTCAGACATCTGTCACTTGTAACTCCCTTTGATGTAATGATTTCTACACCTGCCAGCCAAGCTCCAGGCACCAGCATGTGCAATTCAAAGGAAAGAAGGCATGCTTGTCTCTTCCTTTGCCCCATCTTACTATGTTGAAAGGAGGAGATCTGGCCTCTTGTTCATTGGGGCATACTAGATAAAGGGAAGGGAGGAAATAGCTTTTTAAAAATTTTAGGTCAGTTACCATCTTCTCACCTCTGTCTTCCCACTCTAAAACTGCTGTATGAACAAGGCAAGCTGTTATCTGTGTTCCTGCATGCACTCCCAGTCTGTATCTCGCAGTTCATCTTGACAGCTAATAATGTGCTTGTCTATGCTAGACTTTTGATGTGAGTGGACCAGTGCACTACCAGAAAGCTCTTGGGAATCTTGGATGTTTCCTAGCTTTCTGTTTCTTAGCTTAATGGCAGAATATGCAGAATGTGTGCAGAAGGGTGAAGGACTAAGAGAAACAACATTGACAGAGGTTTTCTTTTTAACTCCTCAGAAAATTACCAAGTACTTTCCTCATACAGCTGTAGGAAGCTGCCTTTGTCAGAGCTTGCTCTTTAAAGGCTGTGTCTTTCCTTCTCACCAATGTTCTTTGTGAAATACTTCTCATGTCTTAATGTTTCTAGCAGTTTGCTGGCAGTTTTCCATTGAAAACAGTTTCAAAGCAGTTTCTTTCAAAGTTATCTGAATTTTAATGAATTATCCCCACAGGAAAGTTGAAGACCTTCAGTTCCGTGTGGAAGAAGAATCCATTACCAAAGGAGACCTAGAGGTAAAATAGCTTCAGCTTTGCAAACACTATATATAGTAGGACACAAAAATGCAACCAGTTCATCCGAATTGGACTGTTCTCTGGAAGATGGTGGCAGGAATGATTAAGAGATGCAATCCTGGTCCTAGAGTATGCAAAGCACATCAAAGTAATTCCCATTTCTGCAGTCCCTGAGTAAGCTAACCACCCTGGAATTACGGGATTGCACCTTTAATTCAGTTATACACTTTAGCAAGGGTTCTGCTGTAGAATGGCAATAGTTGTTTAGAATAATTTAATTGAAAACAATTAAATAATTTAAGTGAAAATAATGTAATTGAAAATTAATTTTTGATATTTTATATTATTTTATATCTTACTATTTTTTCTAATGTCTTCTAATGGAAGATTTATTAAAAAAAATAATTCTGTCAGGAGAGTTGTACCCAAAATCTAAACAGCTATTCACGTGTTCATTATAATAGTATGTTATTATGCAATGAGGTTAGGAAACATTTAGTGAAGAATTGCTCTTAATTACTTGAACACTTCCAATTTTTATCCCAAATTTCAAATTAAAAAGCAAAATATTAGTTGTTCTACTCTATTTGTTGTTTAATCTGAAAAATATTAGACTCTTGCACAGTATAGAGAACGAAGTTAATTGACTTGTGTCCCTGTGAACCCTTCACGGTTAAAGTGCTAGCCTTATGAAAGTGATTCATTTCATATAACATTTCTTTTATTTTAGTCTTCCATTCATTTTAAGATACCTATCTAGACTCTTCATAGAATGCTCCTTTTATTATTTAGTCCATGGAAACTTATAGTTTTCTATTTTTTGTTAACTCACCGGATAGTCCTGGCAGACCATGTTAAAGAGTCTGGTTTGTCAGGCTGCATAGCTTCAAGAATTTAAAATTAATACAAGATAATGAGATGTATCCTGATGTTTGTGTTGGAATGATAGTGCTAAGTCTTCAGGTGAAATATTTTTGTTTGTTTTTGTTTTTTTTTTAATTTTACTGATAGCGAAAGAGGCAGATTTCGGAAGATCCAGAAAATGTAAGAGGGCACTTCAATGTGCAGAGACATCCCATGTTAACAGATTGTGTGCAGAAAATGCTTATACTTATTCACTAACTGCATAATCTGTTATTGAAACATTGACTCTAGTATTTGTGTGCATGTTGCTTTCAGAGCAATTACGTTTATCAAAAAGAATGTGTGTAATGACTAAACGTTGTAATCCCCATTAACTGTAGAGAGGGCAAATGTGTCATTAGAATTCTTTATGGGCAAAAACTCTGCACCTAATTGGAGAGCATAGGAGCTTGTAGAAAACGACTGTCCTGGATCTTGAAATGTCTTTCATTTCTATGTAGGATTTTAGTTGCTCTCTTCACAAAATCCTGCGCTGTTTCCTATGAGCTCCTACTGCTGTTCAATAGATGCAGTTTGCATCTGGCCAATTAATTTTTCTGAGGGAAAAAATGGTATGTTCCCTACCTCCCCTGATTTTTTTTTTCATAAAATGCTAAGGGGAGAGATGATTGCACGCTATTTTTTAAGACGTTTTAAAGCTGTCTATTTTACTGTAGCTTCCCTTTGAATTATGCAGGAAAAATATATGTAAATGGATAGCAGAAATCGCCTTACAAGACATTAAAGCAGCCCTCTTGCTTCCTTAGCTCAGAATAGTGGAATTTAAAAGCCCTCTCTTTGATTGGATTTAGGCAAAATTATCACAGGCTGCCTCCTCTGCTGCATCCCCAGCCAAGATAGGAAGTTCTCAAGACTAAAACTGGTTTCCTGCTGTGCATTCTTAGGTGTTGCTTTTGCGAAGCTACTTCAGCGATCCGGGTCTCCTCTATTCTTCCAATCAGGCTCACGGTGTGTTAGAAGTAAATCTGCATGTGCCCTTCCTTTCTCTCGTTTTGTGCACTCCTTGTTTAATCCTATCTTTACTCCTTATTTCCCTGTTCTAATTTCTCCATAAAAATGGACGTCTTCACTCTTTGGAGAACTGGGTGATCACTTAGTTTCCAGGATAATGCTTCATAATCTATCGTGTTCTGTGGTTGTTATCCCAGCACGAAGGAACTGAATGTCATCTTGCCCCTATTCTAGAATCAGTTATCAGCTTTTATGGCCTCAGCACAATTTCACAGTTTTACCTGTAGATGGAGAACTTAACTGAAGGTTTATTTTGAAGTGAAAGTGTAGCTAGAATAAATAAATGCTGAAAATAACCAATGACTGCCTCCTGACATTCAATTTTAGTGGAACTCTTTAGGGTTCAAGCCAGAGTAAGGCTTGTCCCATTTCCCCCTCTCTTAATCTAACTGTGAAGCTTTGGAGAAGGGGAAGATGCTTTGTGGGTTTTGTTTGCTTGCTTTTTGTTTTTATTTTCCATTCAATTTGAGGTTTAAAATCAAATTCTTTTTTTCTTTTTACAGTACTCTCCTCTTTTCAGCTTACTGTGCTCTGGCTTTCCTCAGAGGAACACAATCTTTTAGACATTTCTCTTTTTAATTTTTAGTTTTTTATTTTATTTTTGGTAGAATTTTATTCTTCTCTGTAATATATAAGAGGTAGGGGTTAAAAATGGTAATCATGAAATCATCATAGATGATGGTATATTTGATCCTTGCAGTATTAAAGCAATGTCAATAAGATTAATGATCAAAGTATTTTGTTTTTTATGTATAGTATAGCAGGTCTTAAGGTAGCATAGTTTGCAATGTGATGCAAAGAGAATTCTGCAGCTATCAGGTTTGGGGCTTGTTTTCTAATAAATCCCTAATGGGATTTAGAGCAAGAAAGGCATGAATATTCAATTTTTAAAAATAGATTTGTTTTCAGACATAATTTTGTTGTAGAACAGAAGTCATACTAATCAGTCTGAGAGAGGGGGCTGATTTATGGCCACTTGTAAGAATATTTATTTCTTTTAGAACATTTACTTTAGTTTTTGAAGGCTGTGAGAGACAAAAACAATAACCCATGTTCTCATGTTCTATGTTTGTGGTTTGTTTTGTTTTTTCCTTGTATACACTGAATATCTTCCACTGATACAGAAACAAATCCTCTATGGAATACCAAAACCAGAACAAATCTAAGAAGCAAGTTTTAATGCTTTAGGGATTTAGTGTTTTAGATCTAGTAACTGCATAGTAAAACAGCCAACTCTTTTTTCAGCTGGAAAAATGTTTAAAAAAACTGAAACCACCAGATGTCTACATGCTTTGGGAGAGGAAGATAACTTGGTGCTGTCAGAAGGAATACTGTGATTAGAGAACAGGCCTGGAGCAAAACAAGAGTTTCGTCCCTATCTCACCTTCTCTGCAGAGACTGCCTAGGATCTTTAACTGCTGGCTTGGAGGCAGTACTAATCAGCTTGTCCCTCTATAAATAACACAGTTCTGTAGGGATATTTAAATAGCATTTGCAAAGATCAGAGAAACAGCAGTGTCCTGCCAGCTGTGTGCACGCTGCTGTGCTGTGGGTTTGGCAGCAGTGTGGCTTTGGAATGATTCATGCTCTTCCTTCCTTTTGGATTCTTTCAACCCAGTGTTCAATGGGTAGCTTTTCAGGCTGCAGGACTCTCCTCTACTAAAAGCAGTTCATAAGGCTTGGGGGTTACTGTGTACTACTTTACTACCTGTTTACTACTTTACTACTTGTTCTGTAGTAAAGTAATTGCTGAAGCTAGAGAACTTTCTTCAAGGCTGATGGATGCAACTTCTTGGGCTCTTAATCACATCTTAGCATAACCAGACAGAACTTCATTCAGTCTTTTTTCTGGAGATCCACCTTACTCTTGATGTGGGCAAGCTCCTTAAGCTGCTCTTTTTTTGGAAAAGACACGTGAAGCAACAGTACACTTTCAGAATACTTTTAATTTGGATTGTTTCATACATTTACGCTAACAGTGACCAGTCAAGATTGACACAATACTTGGATCTCAGCATTTCAGAAATAACTCTGTATTACTTCTTTCTATTCCACCCACGTGTGCACACACACACTCACCCCTGTTCCCCATTTCAGTGGTGCAGGTCAGATATGAACTAACTGCTGGACTTTACTTGCATCTCTCGAACTTCAAGCTCTCTTGGGGGCATCTTGGAGCCTAGGTATCAAGTTTACTGATGTTCTGTGTTCTTGCTAAAAGAAAAAAAAAAAATCTATCCCTTTTTAACCAAAAGGCAGGAGGTGCCTGCTTACTTCGTTACATGTACTTTCTGTGCTTTTTAGGAACCTATGAGAATTACAATTTATTTTTTAAATCTTATTACTTTTACATCTTGTTCAATGCATTTAGGCTTCAGCAATTATGGAACAACCAGGCTAATTCACTTTTTCCCCTGGTTTTGGAGAATCTTATTTGTTGCTTGCTTTCTTTTGGAAGAGGAGGAGAGGGATAAACTAAGAGGGTTCTGCAGTTATAGGCAACCACATTCTTTATATTTCTATTGAAATAATTCATACCCTAGTGAAAAGTGAACCTTAGTGTTCCCTATCTTGACCAAAAAGATTTTATGGCTAAGACTTGAGATGCAGCTACTATTGCTTTAAAAAAAAAAAAAAAAAAGAAATTCATTACATGAGCTTCGGTAGTGAATTCTCCCCTGGTTCATAATTAAATCATTTAAAAATAAGCCCAATGCATTAAAAAAAGTTAGTGGGATGACGAGGAAAGGGACATATCATCCTCTTAGAACAGGTGTATATATATTTATATATACTTTTTCATAACTATTCTAATTTGTGCTGAAAACTTCATGTACTGATAAATAACTTCTACTTGGCTGCATGAAACGTTTTTGTTCATACTTCTTCGTTTGTGATTTATTTTTTATTTTTTACACATCAGTCCATTTACACTTTTCAGTCCATCTTTCTCATCCATAGCATTTCCCTGTTCATTTTATCCACTGCATCTTCTCTGCTCATCATTGATAGAAGATTCTGGCAGCACGGCCTGCATGTGGCTCCCTCCTTGTGTGCTGGCATGTGATGGTGGCACCGTTGTGTTCTCTTCCTTTCCCTTTTCACTAACAGACGCAGACCAAACTGGAGCATGCCCGCATTAAGGAGCTTGAACAGAGCCTGCTCTTTGAAAAGACCAAAGCTGACAAACTCCAGAGGGAGTTAGAAGACACTAGGGTAATGGTTTTCACTATTTAAATAACGAGACTGCTTTGTGTTGTGGAAGATTTCTGATGACACAGCCTGCTGGGTTTAACACGTGCTGAAAGAGATTCTTGCTCCTGCCACGATCAGTACCTGCTATAGATGTAGCTGGAACACTCTTAAAAATTAGCATTAATTTTGAGCTTCGGTGGTGTGTGTGTGTATGCCTGTATATGTGTACTCATTTCTTCAGAAGAATTCAGGTAAGATGATTTCAAAGTGCAAAAATTATGCTTAAATCTAGTTCAAAAGTGGCAGAAATAGCAAAGTTCATTATATCCAAAAGAAATAAGTTCCACTTTGCCAGTGCTTTTTAACACTAACTTAGAATTTGGGAGCTGGGTTTCTGAGGTCCTAAATAGTGGCTGTGCTACCTGCTAAGTCAAGGTTTGCAGTGCCTTTTTTGTTCTTTTTTTTCTACCCATGACACAATCTTTTCAGGGATATCCAGCAGTATTAGTAATACTGTTGCCTGTCAAAACATTACTGAGTCCCAAAACATACTTTTTCCCAAGACAGAGGTTTAGCTGATGTTGATTCCTAAGATTTTCAGCATGTTTCTGATTTTTTTTCTTGCTAGGGACGTGCTAACTGTACTCAGTTTTATTTGAAACAAGGCCCACAAGGCTGCTGTGGTTGACCTCAGCTCTTCACACATCTTTTTAGAAAAGCCTACATGTTCTAACATTGCATTATGTCTCTGGGCTCATTTGACAGCAAAGGCAGAACAGCTTTTGGTGGTGTAATTTATTTATTTATTTTAATTTTTATTTTGTACTTCATAAATAATTCACGAAATGCCAAATCCAAGAAATCTGAGATGACCACAAGCTAGGAGCATGAGAGGAGGATGGGATGGTTCCTTCACTGTGCGAATAGCAGAACATTGACCGCTTCCAAACATGGGTCATTCTGTGGGCATCTAGCCTAACTACAGCTGCTAAAGAGAAAATGGGAAGAAGGAACTTGCAGCTGTAGTAAGAATTCACTAATGATCACCTGTGTTGAACTGAATGTTTTCCCAGTATTACTGGGCATTTCAACAAGGTCAGCTAAATGGTAGCTAAATAGTAGCAGAAGGTGGTATTTCCGTACCCTTCTGTCAGGTCCAGCCATGTAAAGGGAATCTAGGTCACACCTAATGATATGCCATTGTTTATAAGTGCCTTTTGTCCTAAATTCTTTACACATAAGTGCATATCGATATTACTTCAAGATGCCGTTGTTGATTGTTTCTGGTATGTGGCATCTTTATAAAGAGACAGTGAACACCCAGTAATAGATAATGTAAGAGATACTTAATAGGGCACCATTCAGGTTCGGTTATTAGGTGTCTGCTTACTGAAAACCTGTAAATCTGCTTCCAGAGGTGATGAATCAGATACCTTTTCAGTGTGGAGCAATGCCATGGAAATAAACCATGAGTACTGGCTCTTTTATGGTACATTTCATAACCTAAATCTTTCATGGTCGCTGGATATAATGAGGCAGTGAATTTCATTCTGCATTTTTCTCAAACTGACAAGTTTTCTGCATGACAAGGTGTGAACTTCCTCTAGTTACTACATTGTTCTTTGTCTCAGAAGAAAAAAGCTAATACTGTTATCTTCCTCCAAACAAAGCTGAAGGTCATCACAAATATTTAAAATTTTACAAAGCACAGGGTTCAGCTGGAAAGAAATTCTAGCTCTCTACTTATGAATCTTTTTTTTTTTTTTTTTTTTCTGCAGGATCATAAAATATTTTTTTACCTTTTCCCTGTTCATAAATGGTTTCTTCACCAGAGAGGATGAGAAGTTGTAGACATTTTTCTCATTTCTGTCCATAGCAGAGTAGGCAAATAAACACTTGACAGTTTTTGTATGATACTCAAAATTCAATTATTTGTTTATGTATTTGTACTTTTCAAATAATCCCATTGCTTTTCTGTGATGATTTATGCACTGCTCACTTCAGATAATACTCCCTATGTGTCTTTGTCTATTCCAACCACTTTCTTTAATTAGGAAGATGCAGAGTATTAGATCTTTTGACTAGATCAGGATAGACATTTGAATATGTGTCATAATACGTATGATTGATGCTTCTTGAAAGCATATTTATAATCATGCACACACACATGACTCGAAGGTAGGACTGAATATTATAAAACCAAGAAGGTAGTCTATAATAAGTACTTTTAAAAAGCAATTGCATGTAAGTAATAATTTTTCAGAACGTTGGTGTAATAAGAAGGCTGACATAGTGATCTCCCAATTAGAAATCATTGTGCTGGCTTTGTTGTTTATCCATACCAGAAGTTTCTTCAACAGCTGTTGTAAAGCTCAGATAAAGTGAGGACACTTTTTTTGAGAGACACCAGTGGATTGGATATAAAAGGTGTTTCAGAGCATTTGTAGGCTAAAACTTTGTTTTTCACTGACAGTCTCATAGCTAGCATAAAATGAAAGTGGAAGCAATTATGTCAACAATCAGGGACCTGGGGCATTCTCCTACCTCTGTCAGTTCTGCTCTGTAGTGGTTCTGAGAAACATTTTGTTAAACGTGTTTAACATAAGTAAGTATAGTTTGTAAGCTGTTATTTAGCAAGTTGTTATTTCTAGATAACTTCAGAAAAATCAACTTAAATATGTTCTCCCAAAAGGTGAAATTTAGTATGCACAGAACACAAAGTTATGGACATCTGTACTTTTTTTAGCAATAGTTTATACATAAATGAAATAACACTTGGTCTTGGTTTCACAGCCTTCCATATAAAAGCAGCATTTTCTTTTACTTAATGTTTCTTTAGCACTTCCATAAAAATAGGATTTGGCAATGAAACTCAGAGGTATTATAATCCAAAATGCTGGTAAGAATACACTACTGATGTTGGTTTGCAATGCTTGGTAATTTCTTTTCACTGTGGTCTAAGCATCTGTGTCTATTAAACATATCTTTTCTAATTCTTTCTTCTTTTCTTAAAATGCTGTTAATCATAGGTGGCCACAGTATCAGAAAAATCTCGCATCATGGAACTAGAAAGAGATCTAGCATTGCGGGTGAAGGAAGTAGCTGAGCTTCGAGGGAGATTAGAGTCTAGTAAACACATTGATGATGTGGATACTTCTCTTTCGTTGTTACAAGAAATAAGTTCTTTGCAAGAAAAAATGGCAGCAGTTGGCAAAGAACATCAGAGTGAGATGAATTCACTGAAAGAGAAGTTTGAAATCAGTGAAGAAGCACTCCGGAAAGAGATCAAATCACTTTCAGCTTCAAATGAGAAAATGGCAAAAGAAAATGAATCACTGAAAACTAAGCTTGATCATGCCAACAAGGAGAATTCAGATGTAACGGAGCTGTGGAAATCAAAGCTGGAATCTGCAATTGCCTCCCATCAGCAAGCAATGGAAGAACTAAAAGTTTCTTTCAGCAAAGGTGTAGGGGCTCAAACAGCAGAATTTGCAGAGTTAAAGACTCAAATTGAGAAGATTAAATTAGACTATGAAAATGAAATGTCAAATTTAAAGCTGAAGCAGGAAAATGAAAAGTCTCATCATTTAAAAGAGATCGAAGCCCTGAAAGCAAAATTAATTGCAGTTACAGAGGAGAAAGAGCAAAACCTGGAAAGCTTGAAGACCAAACTGGAAAGTGTGGAAGATCAGCATCTAGTAGAAATGGAAGACACTTTAAACAAATTACAGGAAGCTGAAATAAAGGTAAAGGAGCTAGAGGTACTGCAAGCCAAGTGCAATGAACAAACCAAAGTTATTGGTAGTCTTACACAACAGATCAAAGCTTCTGAAGAAAAGCTTTTGGACCTTGATGCACTTCAGAAAGCCAATTCTGAAGGTAAATTGGAAGTCCAGAAACTTAGCAAGCAGCTTGAGGCAGCTGAGAAACAGATACAGAATTTAGAGACTGAAAAGGTTGATGAAAGTAGCAAGGTTTGTATCAACATCCATCCTTTTATTTTTACTTTACTTTTATTTTACATTTGTATTGTTCTAAACTGCTATAGCAAACTCATCACAGAAAAAAAAAAACTTGTATTAGAAATGTATCTTAGTACCATCTGAGGAGGTGTAGAGAAAGCGTTAAGTGGGTCAGATCTCTAAACAGGTTTTTCTGCTTGGTCTGCACCACTCAGCAAAAGAAAATTTCTTGCTGTACTTTCTGCAGACTTATGGAGGCCTCTGCTGAAAACTTTATGTTATGGAAAATTACTTTATTGGATTATTTGGGAGAAGAACCCACATATATAAATTTTTAACCTTTGGTGGAAGTTTGGAAATATTCAGATAATGTGACATGGAGCTCATGGGGGAATTTTTTCCTTAGTTGATTACTTTGAGTTGTAGAGAGAATCCGTGTTCCCAACCTTCCACCTAGAGAAATGCTGATAGAATTAGTATCTTCACCTTTCCTCTCCTCAAAGATGATGATGGAAGAAGCGAGAGAATGCCATTAAAAATGAAACAAAGAAAAAAAAAGAAAGAAAAAAGATCCTGGAGGAACTTTCATTTAAGATAAGAGTATGCACTGGTGTTGTCAGGAACCTTTTCACGGGATTTTTGAAGCAGAGTGCAGCTTGACGTGTCTTACCGAGGTTTTTCTTGGTTTTAGATGAGATGTCTCTTTAAGGTTGACAGTATGCCATTCAGTACTTGAAAGTTGTTCTGCCACCACAGCTACTAATAAAAGCATTAAGTTTCCATTTAATCTGGGGGGTTTGCCCACATCCACAATTTATGTATGACCTGACAAGCTAGAGCTCCAATAGTAGTAGTGGGAAGGTGGCTGGAAACAGCTTTCCTAAGTCCTTCACAGATGGTTCCAAGATACTAGATTTCTGTGGACCTTTGGCACAATTTTTGAGCTCACACTGGGTTTCTGCGCTACCTCCTGGGTGAGGTACAGACCCTTCTGGAAAACGACATCTCCATATGTGTATTGGTCTGAATAGCTAGTTGAAACATAAATGCTAAATTTATCAGTTCAAAAGATTAAAATGGTAAAGAACCAAAACTGCTAATTCAACTGATGTTGTAACTGTATTTTGAAATGTTTCAGTGTACTCCAAAATGTCTGCCATTAAATGTTTTCACCATTAATTCTAAGATCACTAAATTTTAATTATTATTTCAAACATTTCAAGATCCAATTAGTACTGTGATGTAGTCATCAGTGGAAATCAGCTTCACTTAGTTAACACATTACATTTCTTTTTCCTTCAGTTTATTTTTATTTTGTCATCTTATAGTGATTTTAATATTCTAGTTATTTATTTCAGATTCAACTTTTAATTTCCCTGTTTTTATCATTCATGTTTGTAATTTTATTTTACTCCATTTGACCATATTCGTTAGGCTAGTAATCTGGCCAAAGAACTGCAGGGCAAAGAGCAAAAGCTTCTTGACCTTGAGAAAAACTTGAGTGCAGTAAATCAAGTTAAAGATTCTTTGGAAAAGGAACTTCAGATTTTGGTGAGTAATACTCAAAAATTTTGACTTTATCCGTTGGATTTTGGGTTTTGTGGTGAGAGCATAATTGAATTCAGAGGATCCGTTCTGCCTGAGCAGTCTTTCAAAGCTATGATCTTCATGAACAGAAGGCAGTGGCTCATGACTAATAAGATCCATCTCGGAATGAAAAGAGCATTTCACCTGACTTGTGTTATCAGGTGATTTGTTTAAATAGAACTCATCCATTAGAGATTTCAGATAAAATATTAAGCCAAGTCAAAAGAATTGTGCAGCTTTAAATTTAGACTACTCTTGAAGGAACACATGGCCCTTTATCATTATAACTATTGTATAAATTAATGCTTGCTACAGGAATGGCTCACAAATGATTCTTAAAGATATTTTTCACCTGATTTCTCATTTTGCAAATTTAATTAATTTTGCAAGTAGGTATCCTGTGGATGGGTGGGATTCTCCTGAGAAACTCGCTAGTTAGCAATAGAAAGACAAGCTGCTTAATTTTTACTGTCCCTGTCATAAAGTCTTTCTGTGGCCATAGTAAATATCTGAAGCTGATGGAGAAGTCTTATTTATTGTCTTCCTTAGCATCCTACCTTTTTTTTCAGTCTAGCATCTCTTCCTGCTGGTAAAGCTGTAAAATGCTCATGTAAGATTGATCACAGGGTTGCAGAAGTCCATTGTGCAACACATGAGTAACATGGATAGCTTCTGACATCGAGAGGCCCAAACATGATGTCTCCTACATGAGTCTCTGTAGCTGCAGTTCTGTTGCTATGCTTGCTGATGGAGAAGTTATTTTGAAAGTTTAGGGAATTGCTTGCAAACAAGGCAAGGGAGAAATCCTGCATTATGTTGTTGAATATAGCAGTGCTAAGCTGTAGTTCAAAAACTTCAGGTCTGTTTATGATAGGAGTGAAAACTTGATATATTTCCTACATGAAAAAATACCTAATATAAATTCAGTGGTTGAATTATACTGTTAACATCAAACCTGACCTTAGGTTTTTGTCTATTTTTTTCAGAAAGAAAAGTTTACTAGTGCAGCTGATGAAGCAGAAAATGTTCAACAAACTATGCAAGGTATGTCTGCTACTAAAGTACATGAAGATCTTAAAAGCTGCAGAAAACTATACTGCGAAATAAAGGTGTTTTCTTTCATGTGCTTTCAAATTTAAACCTGGCAATAAACTAGTTTCAGTAGCTAGGGAAAGGACAGGACTACTTGCAGCCTCTCTTCTTGAGAGTAACATACCTTGCAAGTAGGTGGAATTGTTGGAATCTAAGTAGTTACTAACTTTGTCTTTAAAATTTTACTTGCATAGAAACAATAAAAAAACTAAACCAAAAAGAAGAGCAATTTGCACTCATGTCTTCAGAACTGGAACAACTGAAGTCTAATTTGACTGGTAAGGAAGTAATAAAATGGAATGTTTTGAAATATGCATCAGCTTTGTGCTTTCTTATGCCTCCTGCTCAGCTTGCCATACCTTACATAGTGCATAATGCTTTCTCAAATGCATATGCCATCAAAAGAAAGCCTTCTTTCTAGGCAAAACTAACTTTTGTGGCACTGTATAGTGATACAGCAAGGTGACCATGACATTAAGGAAATAATGCAGTAAGGCAAAAGATTTCCTGGCTGAGTGTATTCCAAATCAGTAGTTAAATTTTTGCTTTAACATTGCAACAAAATCATGCTGTGGTAATGGTCAAGTACCAGACAAAAACTTAGTGACCAGACTGAAGCTTTACAAGCATAAAATAATTAATCCACATAAACAGTATTCTCTTTTTTAATCCACATAAACAGTATTCTCTCTTTTTTCTTCCTTTTTTAAGGACGTCAAAAAGACAGTGTGCTAGTTTGGTTGTCTACTTTTTCTTATCTGGCAGGTGGGAGACTTGCTGTATCTGTCTAGTTATACATCTCAATTTAAAACCAAACTAGAAAGAAATTAGGAATGATTTTGTACCCTGTAATCAAATCTTTCAAGGCATTGTTGGGACTCAAGTCATGCCAAGGGCAGCTGTTGCCCTTGGTGGCAGTGCCTGCACTGGTCTGAGTCATGCTGGAGCAGAAGAAAGACATTAACTTGTTAGAGCAGGTCCAGAGGAAGGTCACAAATGTGATCAGAGGGCTGGAGCACCTCGCCAGTTCCTGGAATTGTTCAAGGTCAGGTTGGATGGAGCTTTGGGCAGCCTGGTTTAGTGGAAGGTATCACTGCCTGTGGCAGAGGGTTGGAAGTAGATGGTCTTTGTGGACCCTTCCAACCCAAACCATTCTGATTCCATGATTTTTTCCCTGTAACTTCATGTTGCTTGCGTTGTTTGTTTTCCACTCTTCTGCTGAATAGCTGGAGAGGTGTGCATGCTTCTCCTATTATACTGCTTGATTATCCTCTGATATGCATTAGGACTCTTACCAACTTCTCATGGCCTGAAGTTAAGTGATTCGCTTCTGGAAAAAAAAAAGCTAAAACTTCTTGACCAGTTGCTTTACTGCTATTTCTGAAGTGTTCTTAACTTTCTGCTACAGCTCACAGCGCAAAGTTCAAACCAATTATAATTATTAATTTTGAAGATGTAATTCGGAAGGTCTATAGCATCAACATTATTCTGTTTATAGTTCTTTATGATCTTCTAGCTAGTCTGCGCATTCCCTTTGCTAGACTGCTAACTTTTATCTTGTTCAGTGATGGAGGAGAAACTGAAGGAGCGAGAAGAGAGAGAACAGCAACTGACTCAAGCTAAAGTCAAACTAGAAAATGACATAGCAGAGATCATGAAGTCATCAGGGGACAGCTCTGCCCAGCTTACAAAAATGAATGATGAGCTACGGTTAAAAGAAAGGTATTCCATCATTGTCAGAACATTTTTGCATTAGTTCTTTACTCCTGAATTCCTTGCTTCTCATTTTATCTCATTTCAAATAGCTGAGCAAGATGCTCCTGAGTGTCACATTGATGTGACAAGTTAACTTAGTCTTTCAAACTAAATTAATCAAAATAGTGTCCTCTGAGTGATTTGAAGAGTTTCACTTTTATAATTTCTAAAATTCCTTGTAGCATATACTTATCACTGTCCAGGGCAAATGAGCATTTTAATAACATACTCTTTCATAATTGTGCTTCGTAATTATTTGGTTACAAGTTTTTGGGCTTTTATTTGGAAATAGAGGAGATACAAGGGTCTCTTTTTTGACCAGCAAGAGAAAATGTGGTTTCTTTCAAACAAAAATTGTGGGTAGAATAGTTCTTTATCTTTTTAGAACCCCAGGCTGGGGGCAAGTTTACTGGCAATGGTGTTACTCTGCAGACAAGCAAGTGCTTGGACCCACTTGTGTATATTTAATTTAACAGAACATTCCCTATATGTTAAATAATTAAATCTCTTCCTAAATGTTTGGACAGAATATAGGACTTCAGCATAATTTAGAGTCTTTTATCTGTGCTTGTCATGCTGTCAGCAAAAAGTAATGTTCTTTTATTTGGTCTTTTTAGGCAGTTGGAGCAAATACAACTTGAGCTTACAAAAGCAAATGAAAAGGCTGTTCAGCTACAGAAAAATGTGGAACAGACAGCACAGAAAGCTGAGCAGAGTCAGCAAGAAACTCTCAAGACTCATCAAGAAGAGCTGAAAAAAATGCAGGATCAACTAATGGACATGGTAAGAAAAACATTAAAAAATACTAGCTAATTATGGGGAGAACAGTTACCACAATGTACCACTGCACCTTTAACTGTGTTCCAACTGTTTTATGTTCTATCAGAAAAAGCAAATCGAGACTAACCAAAATCAGTATAAGGATCTTCAGGCAAAGTATGAAAAAGAAACTTCTGAGATGATCACTAAACATGATGCAGACATTAAAGGGTTTAAGCAGCATTTGCTGGATGCAGAAGAGGCACTGAAAACTGCACAAAAGAAAAATGATGAGTTGGAAACGCAGGCTGAGGAGCTGAAAAAGCAAGCAGAACAGGCCAAAGTATGTATACTTTGTTACTTTGCAAGTAATTTAAAGTTCATATCTTTGTATTTCAGTGAATCACTGTTCTGTTGTTTTGTTTTGTTTTCTCAGCTTTACCATTTTATAGTAGGGTTTTTGTGATATTTGTTTTGAACTTTTCCAGAACAAATTAATGTTGATTAGGGAAGTGAAGTTGTGAATGCTTCACAACTTACTGTTGTCTTCTCTGGATTACACAAGAATCCATAAAATATGGTTCTTTTACATTAGCATTCTCTGTTCATAGATATCTGGTTCAGCGCAATAAGTTGGAGCCAGATGTTATTGTTTTCAGTGTTTTAAATACATGATTTTTAAATAAAATAAGTTGTAAAATATTTCATTTAAAGGTGTTGCACAATTGAAATGTTGCTCTGTAGTATGATCTTGTGTTATATGCAGCTATTTGGTATGTATTTTGACTAGAATAATTTTCATTTTTTTCTCCTGTTTCTTTGATATTGCTGCACTTTCATCCCTTATTAGTTATTGGCTATAATCTGTTTATGCTTCATCAAAATGTTTAGTGTATAAATTGGCACAGGAGTTAACTTGTAGATATATCAGTGATGTGCTGTTTTGAATTAAAAATGTCATGACAATATATCTTGGGGAGAATTAGCTACAGAAGGTGACTTTGAGAATTGGAAGTGAGTACCTACTATAACTCCCTGCATGTTACTTCATTAGATTCTGTGTCTCTTTTTGATTAATTTTCATTCAGAAAATTCATTGAGAGTAGTTTTTTAAAACCAAGATGAAGTCTGGTATGGAGGACCTCTCAAATCAAGATATTTTTAATTTAACCACCAAAAAGTATTCTTGTTGGTGTTTTGTAATGAAATATCAACAACAGTTCAGTTAGCACAGGGACTATGTGCCAGCGTATACACTTTTTAAAAAAACTTAAATTACAGTAGCACTGTTTGCCCATAATGCACATTTCTCATTTGTCTGCTTGACTTCATTTTTGTTTTCCCTTCTCCCTGACTTTATTTCTTTAGTCCTTAAGCTCTGTGTTAGCATCAGCCAGAAAAGAGATTGAACTAATGTCAGACAAGATGAGGGGTTTGATATCAGAAAAAGAGACTCTGGCACAGGAGGGGAATACTTTAAAATTAGAGAAAGGTTCGTTATTATCAAAACTTCTAGAGTTGGAATCAAAGATTTTGTCAATGCAACAAGACCAAGAAGAGCTTTGGACAATAAATGAAGAACTTAATTCAGAAAACAAAAAAATCCTAAAGCAGAGAGAAGAAGCTGAGGCCAAAAGCCAGCAGGAAAGCACAGAAAAGGTAGCACTAATTTCTGAGAAAGGCAAATTACTCTCTGAAGTAGAGGCAGCACAGGCAGATCTTCTGAAGATAACTCAAGAAAATGATGTTCTCCGGTCTTCAGAGTCAACCTTGCTCCAACAGCTGAAAGAACTTCAGGCCAACAAAGATGCTATGGATGTGGCATGTCAGAAACATATCAAGGAACGAGAAGAACTGGAGCATTATCAGAAGAAACTTTTGGAAGAGAACGATGCAGTCATTAAAGACAAAGATGATGTCATTCAGAAGCTGAAAAGTTCTTACGATGACCTGGCCAGAGAACAAAGAGAGCTACTACAACAACTGTCAGCTCTGACTGCAGAGAGAGATTCAGCCCAAGATAAACACTTGGATCTTAAAAGTACACACGTAGCCTTAAAAAATGAACGGGACCATCTATTGCAGATGAGTCAGAGTCTGCAGTCCGAGAAGGAGATGCTCCTTAAAAGTATAGAAGAGTTGCGCCTGAGTTCAGCTGATACTGTTAGTGAAAACCAGGCATTAAAAACGAGAACAGAAGAGATGCTAACAGATCTAGAGAGTGAACGTGAAGAACTTAAAAAGGTGATGAAAGACAATACAGAGCTGAAGGCTTCTCTTGCTAGTCTCACTCATCTTCTTGAGAAAATTAAATCCGCAAGAGAGACATCCAACTCTGAATGTATTCAGTTACTTCAAGAGAAAGAGGCTCTTTCTTCATCAGAACGAAGGCTTTTGGCTGAAAAGGATGAACTTCTAAATGAAAATAAGGTAATTACTGAAAAGCTTGCTAAGGCCACAGCAGATGCTATGCTTGCTGAGAAAATCTTTACTGAGAAAATAAATGAATTGAACTTGGAAAAGGAATCTGTTTTTTGTAAGTCGTTGCAATTTGAAAAGCACAATGAAGCTCTTCTGAAAGAGAAGAATGAATTGGAGAGAAAATACGCAGAGCTCCTTGATGAGAACAAGTCTTCTACAAATGTAGTTTCTGATATGAAGAGAGAACATGAGCTGAATACCTTAGCCAAGAGAGCTCTGGCCCAAGAGAATACCACACTGCAAGAGTCCCTTGAAGCTCTCAAGGAAGAGCTAAATAAGATGAATCTAGAAAATCAAGAGCTAAAAGCTTGTAAACGTGACCTTTCAGATCTTTTGAAAGAGGCACAGGATGCCAAAAGAACATTGGAAAATGAACTGTCTGCTCTGTCTCGTGACAAGCAGGTCCTATCATCCTCATTCAAGACCTGTTCTACTGACATGGAAACAATGACCAGAGAGAGGACCGAATTACAAGATAAGTGTCAGAAATTAAAGGAAGAACTTCAGAATATGAAAGAAAACTTAACCATAGAAAAGGAAGCTAGAAAACTGGATAAGGAGTCATTTTTGTTGGAACGTCTGGAGCTTCAAAATAACATGAGCTCCTTAGAGAAGGAGATAGAAGTGATGAGAGAGAAAAATAAAGAATTTCTAACTGAGAAAGAAAGTTTGGTTCAGGAGAAAGAAAAATCCGAAACTAAACTGGTGGAAATAATTAAAGAAAAAGAAATCCTCTGTGCAGAGACAGAACAGCTGGCTTCCAAAATTGAGCAACTGAAGAGTGACTTTACTTCCTTGTCTACATCAAAAGCAGAGCTCCAGGACTTGCACAGCTGTCTGTCCAAGATGCTGGATGATCTTCAGCGGAAACATGATGTGACTGAGAAAGAGAGAAACAAATTACTTAAGGAAAATGAAAGTCTGCTTGCTGAACAGAAGAGTCTGATCATCAGTAGGGAAGAAACACTGAAAGAGAAGGAGAAATTGTCCAAGAACCATTATAAGTTGCAGGAGGAAGTAGCACTGTTAGAGCACACTAACATAGACCTCTCGGGCAAACTGCTGGTCTCTGAGGAAAAAAATCAGATGCTGCTGGAGAAGGTGAACAATCTGGCTTTGACACTAAGAGAAATTGAAACTCTCCAGGCCCAAACAATAATGCAAAAAACGGAGGTATTGAAACGTACAGTTAAACAAGTACGGTTATACTAATACTGAGCACTAACTCCATGGTTTCCTCTCTGCACTTCATTGCACAATCAGCACTTCATCTCAGGGTAAATGGGCTGGAGTTTTGTTCTCAATATATTTCTTTTTTTTTTTTTTTTGTTAAGTTGTAACTGAGTCTGAAAGACATTTTAACTATAATAATTCTTTTTAAATTATTTCTAAATATAAAAGCCTATGTTGTCGCTGAATGTTGCAAGAAAACAACATAAACTGTGAATAAAAGGAAGTCTTGTTTTTTGAATCTGGTGGAAGAAATCGGGCAGTTCTTCTGGTGAAGTACTTCTCAGCTTAATAGCTAGTGTAGGCATTACATCAAACTACAAATTTGAGTTATTCAAAAAATATAAAACAATGGACTACTCCTGTAAATATAATTGGATAATTAAAAAACAGTGCAGGAGAATCATTTACATTTGCATTATAGGCCTTCCAGACTGTTAAAGATATTGGCATCTCTCATGTTCTTTTTATTCACAGAAGTGTTTGTATTCACCGCCAACAAATTCTGAATAGTATTTTGAATTTCACCTTGAATTTCACTCAAAGCCCATAAAATCACTTAGGATATATTGAATCCATAATGAACAATGCTAAAATGATGTGATAATTGGTCTATTTCCTAATTATTTTTTTGTTTTATATTCAAATTTTTATCAGTTGTTATAATTCCACATTTTCTGAAAATAGAAACATTTGTTGGAAGTGAATATCTACGAACTACTACTGTCTAAAATATTTGGAAGTCTAAGAGCAATCACAATCGTA
Source organism: Anas platyrhynchos (assembly GCF_047663525.1). Lineage (NCBI taxonomy): Eukaryota > Metazoa > Chordata > Aves > Anseriformes > Anatidae > Anas > Anas platyrhynchos. The sequence continues at coordinate 2,558,403 of NC_092602.1, forward strand.
AATAGAAATGCAGGAAAAAAAATAAAGAAAGGAAGAAATTGTCTAAGTGGTGACCCAAGCATGGGGTTTCTGCATGGAACTGAATCTACTCATGTCCGTTTATTTTTACACTTTATGCCAGCTTCAGGATGCAAATTCAGAGATGAAGTCCTTCTTTAATTGGAAAGCATCTGGCAAACAGTGGAGCTGTGCATAAAGTATTGTGGGTTTCCTTTCAGAGGTCCCACTGTTTTTTTCTCCTTCATCCTCACTTTGTACACAGGCTGTCAAAATGGCAGAAGATGTTTTACAGACTGTGGAGAAGGTGACCAAAGAGAAGGATGCCATTCACAAAGAAAAGATCGAAACTTTGGCTTCTCTGGAGAACTCTAGACAGACAAATGAGAAGCTGCAGAACGAGGTAACCATATTTAAATGCTTTTATCTGAAAAGTATTGCCTGGTTTGTAAGTGACTTGGATCTTTCTTGAAGTGTCTATGCAGTGAAATATGTGTTGTAGGCTTTGATTACTTTCTGGGATGAAACCAAAGGCAAAATCATGCTTCAGTTCCCTGGTTGTATGGGTTGCAACTTCACGCCCCAATGAAGTGCTGCAAGGTCTGACTAGGTACAAATACCACTGACTTATACACTGTACAAATAAATGCATGGGCACAGCTGTCCCAAAGAACTTACAGTCCAAGAAATACATCAGTTCCTCAAGGGACCCGTTCATCAGTCTATTCCCTCCCATCAGTTTGTGATACATCAGGGTTTGAAAGCAGGGAAAATGTCCTCACTAATCTCTCTTACACTCTTTGGCCTCAGAGAATCTTGAACTAACATTGAACTGGGAACTTTTCTGCAGATCTTGAGCACTCTGTGGCCTCTCATTGATGGCTATTTTCATCTTTTGCATCTCCTGTAATAATGGGTAGTGAACAGCTGGACTAACCTAAATGCAACAGCTTGTTCAGAGATGGTAATGATTTCCAAGGAGATCTGATAGCTCGAGAATTAAAATCAGTGACGTTAATAGTGGCAGGAGTTCACTTTCTGGATTAAAAAAAAAATAAGGCAACCACAGGGTCCTGTAATGCCTTGAGAGTGACTGAAGATTATCCGTTATGTAAGATAATGTGTCACTGAATGTGAACAAATAAGGTTCACAAGCTTGTGGTATTTATGTGGTAGATACAAGCTCAGTAAATAGATATGCAGCAATTCAACCTGTGCAACACGATCTCGGGAAGGAATTGATTACTTACGGTTGCAAGCACAGCATTCAGCCTCCTGTTTCTTGGAAATAAAGGTATGGGAAAGCAAGAACTTCTTATCAGTTACCTTAGAAGAATAAATATCAAAGGGAACAGCTATTTTTAACAAGAAATGTTGAGGTAGAAAAATAATGCTTTGAGTTGCACAGCATTTAAAATGGAGGTGCTTTGGAGCTTTACATTTTGTACCAGAATCTATACATCAGATTACTGTAAGCTGCTCTTCAGTGGACACCAAGTTTTTGTGCTGCTAGACTTGAGTTCAGAAAGGCTCGTAACACATTTTGCTAGACAAATGCTTCTCAGCGCAAAGTTGGAATTAATTTAATGAGTAAAGATGAAAAAGTGGATCAGCTCAGGTCACTTTCTCCATTTTTCTGAATGCTGCAGCTGGAAACATTACAGTTTCATTTGTGTAATGAGATTTTTTTCCTCTTTAAGTTGGACATGCTTAAACAAAACAACTTGAAAAATGAAGAGGAACTTACTAAATCAAAAGAGCTTCTAAACCTAGAGAACAAGAAAGTAGAAGAACTTAGAAAAGAATTGTAAGTATTGCAATGTGAATTTGTTAAACCATTACTTTTACCTTGCATTAAAAAGTCTTTCAGTACATCTCCAGTACCCTCGCTTATAAGGCAGATCACAATTAAGTACTAGTTTGACATGCGTTGACACGCATATGACTTCAAATCAGAACAGTGCTCCTGAATTTCTCAAGTTATTGAAGAAATCCTTCTCTTCAAGCTTGGTTTGAAATGTTGTTTGTTGGAGGAAGTATATCGTTCTGCCACCTGAGGGCACTAGATTACTTTAAAGGTTTTACTGTAAAGAAATCCTGTTTGGATTTGATTACAGGTATACTTGGAGTGCTAAATAGTTTTAAGAGGCTTTGTTTATAGAAAATCTGGTTCTGCTTTCATTTTTCATTGATGGCCTTATCCAGTTTATTCCTGGTGCCATGCTACGGACTGATTTTCTAACTGGTACCATACAAATGCCATATATAGAACTATGTAAACGTAGAGTTAAGAAATTAACATTTGAGATGCTTTATTTGAGAAGCTACCTCTTATGAACTACAAACGAATAACATGTGGCATTGGACACAAATTAACTGCAAAGCATCTGATATAAAGTAATTTGTACCTGGAATGTCGTTGTATCAAAGCTTCTAGTGTGCCACCATGAATAAAAACCCAGCTGAATTATTGCTACCCTGCCGTAGCTGCATGTCCTCTGGCTTTCAGAGATGTAAAGCATTAAATCACAAGTCCCTGTTCCCAGTCAGAAAAGCATTTCTTGACTAGCAGAGTGAGAGCTGGAATCTGGACTGATAGCCAAGAATAGCTGTGACTAATTATTGTTATTAGTTTCATAAGTCATTTTGTGACAGTTTTTATTGCTGCTCTGAGGTGAAGACAGGACACAAAGGAAATCAGCACACAGAATAAATTCTAAGTTCTCTATGACTGACAGTTTTTTACTGCTTACATTTTAAAAAACTGCATGCCTGTATAGAAAGCAACCTCATTTGAGAAAGGCTGGATTTCATTCTGCAGTTGCTGCCTGCCTCTATGCACATGGGAAATGCCAAAGCAAAATAATGATTTCTAGACTAGTTGCTCTAATGCTTAGGACAGCATGGGGCTAGCAGACTGATTTCATGGAAAGACAAAATATATTAATTGTACTTTGTCAGGCAGAATTTATTTATAGAAATTACTTCCTTAAAAACCCTCTGTACTGAAAGGTGTTCTCATGATTCTGATAATTGTGCTTTTTATTTATTTATTTTTATTTTATTTTTAAGATTAATACAGACAGTTGCTGGATATGGTCTCTAGTCATCAGTGGTATGAGACATTGTGGATAAGTGGTCGCTGGTCTGGTTGACATTTAATTGATCTTTGTCAACTAGTCATTTTGTGTGTTGCCTTTTTTAATTACAGTAAAGCGTTAGCTTGATGATAGGCATTTCTTGATCAGTGGTAACGAGGGCAGTGAGAACACCTCTGAGAGGTCAGTTGATGAAGATGGTGCCTTGCCTTTGTGAAAGAGAGAGGAAGTTTTGTCCCCAGGAGCTGTGGCTGTAGGTAGGGCAACACTGCTGCCTCCAGAGCAGCGCCTTTTGAAGGTGGGAAGATCACAGGATCATAGAAGATAGTATAATAGAATTGGTTCGCTTTGTCAAAGAGCTTCTTCCATGGAAAAATAGGATGAAGAAAATCAGAACTAACAGCTGGATGTTGTGTATTCATTTAGCATTGCCTACTGTCAAGCGTACTTGAAGCTATCAATTTGAAATTCCTGGGTACTAAGCACAGGGGAGTGTTTCACACAGACTGACCCCAGTGTTTTGTGTGTGCTTTAGTAATACCCCAAATTTCTGCTTTAATGCCAAAAGCAAAAAGAGGAGACTGGTTAGTACTGCAGCTCAACAAACAACCACAGTTGAAAATAGGTACATTCCTGCATCAGTAAGTATATTCATACAAAGATAATTTGAATCAATAGTCGGTGATGTGAGCTAGCCTGCTTAGTCCAGTCTAGGTGGTTTAGATTGGAAATTGGTCAAGGACTAGATAACTAAAAGTTGGTGTAGAGCTCAGAGATTGACTAAGATTTTCCAACCATTTCTTCATATTATGTGCTAAACTCTAAATCAGACTTTGTTTTGTTCAAATGTGCTCAATAACAAACTTCAGAGTTGTTTTATTTTGAAGTGCTTGAATAAGTTTCTGACTTAGGGGTTCTTCTACCTCCAATGGCAATAAAAATATTTTTAATATTCCAGTCAGGGTTGAACTCTGTGCAATATTGGCACATAGGAGTACTGAGAGTCCTTGCTACCAAAACAAAACCCAGACAGAAGTTCCCATTTCATGAAGTGAAGGACACCTTTTTCATTTTTTAAAATGTGTTGTCAGATGTTATAAGAACTTGTGTTAGTCACTTATGCCACAGGCAAGCATGCAATTTTCATTTTTATTTTTTAAGTTGAAAATAAACGTACTTTAAGGAAATCACATGTATTAGTAACAACATAAGCTAATGGAACCTACAGATCCATTTTTATGGCTCAGATTTTGTTTTGTCTTCTTTTTGGTGTCCATTAAGCTAAAGAGAGCAGAGTCGATGTTTTCCGGGTTTGTCTCCTGTGATCCTGCACATTCTTGGTTGTTCGGGTGTCAGACCTTGTAGGAAGTATTTAAATAAGTGGAACCATAAACTTTTTTATTTTTTTAAACAATTCTCAAGTTTTTCCTACAAAATACGCAGACGTTAATTTCTGAGAAATCTGGGCTATAAATACAAAGCTCACCAGCAGTCCTGTTAAACTGCACTGTATCAGGCACATTTTTGAATGCAAGTTCTTGTTGACCATTGGAAAGATGCAGGACCTGCATGCTGAGCTTACCTTGTACTTCCCTGAGCACCTGCTACATGCCAAGGAGAAGGAAGCAGTCATTTTGTGCTGCCACTGCCTTCCAGGGCTAGCCCTATCTGTGTGCATCTGAGGCATGGCGCGTCACCTTTCTTATAGATCGCCACGTGACCTAGATGTATTTTTCCAAGCTGTGAAGCTGATTCTCTCCCACAGTTTTTTCTTGCCTCTCTCGTTCCTATGGTAACAATGCACTCTCTGTCCTCGCAGCGAAGCGCTGAAGCTGGCAGCTGCTCAGAAGTCCCAGCAGCTTGCAGCTTTGCAAGAGGAGAACGTGAAACTTGCCGAGGAGCTGGGCAGAAGCAGGGACGAAGTCACAAGTCATCAGAAGGTAGAGTGGCTGGAACGTTTCCTGATCTGTGGTGAAAGTGCTGTACATGCTGTTTCCACTGCTGTCTGGGTGACGTTGCACTGCATGTTTGTGATTGAAAGATGAGTTGTTCTGAGAATATTTTAAAATAAATTTGGAAACCACCTGCATTGGGAGGTTAGAACTGCAGGCTAACAGAAGGTTGCATAACCTGTGAAGGATACTTAGGAGGCTTGGAAATAAGCATAAATTAAATATGCTTTAGCCAAATGTATTAGCAGACACTTGCTATTTCTGTCAGGAATGATTTTGTTATACAATTATGAAATCTCCATCTAACCAGAACTAAGGAAATCCATTTATTTAATTCTTCTCCTTATTCTTGCTCTCTCTTCCCACTAAAAAAGAGTATTTAGGATGTCTTTCAGCATACTATTTAAAACTGCTCGGTTGGAGTCTATAAAAAGCACTATGCACACATATGCTTGCTTAGACTCGATACTGTGCATGTACACGAACAGTGTTGCAGTCAGGTACCGGGTACATGGAGGACTAGAATTGAGGTGAGATTTTTTTCTGGCAGTAGTTTATAGTGAAAAAAGACTACTTAGTTGTTTATTTCTACTTATTACATTTACACGTGCTAAAATCTTAAAGTTTAGTTATACAGCTTCTAATGCTGGTACTTGCCAAAAGAGATATTAGATTTAAATCCATTAAACATGGTGGTTTTATTTCTCGTGGAGCAGTGCCTGTGATAGCCACACCATGAAGGCATCTTTGGAAGCTCTAGTCCAAAAGCACGAGTGTGTAGGACATGTTTTACACACTGCCTTTCTTAGCGAGCACTTCTGCAGAAGGGTATGCCTGTTCTCGGTGGCAGTGGAACAGATGTCTTCCATTCTGCAATGTAGGGTAATGCTTTTAAAGCCAAGAGGCTGACTTTTTCCCCCAAGGTACCTGCTTTGAAATACTGAGGATGAGTAAATACAGATCTAATACCGATCTGGCATGTTTCTAAATCCTTTTGGCTGCTGCTAGGAGCAATGCACGAGCTTCTTCATCCTGAAGGGCCTTTGGAGATGATTAACAAGAGTCCCAGACGTGTGGGCTCCAGCACTGACTCATGCCGCATCTGAGTAGTGATGTGACAAGAGAATGCTGTCATCCTAAACAGCCAGTGGGAGCTCTGCACCCCACTCCCACTTGTTTTCTTAAATTATTTCAGAATCTTTGAGGCAACCTGTTATTTTCAGAAAAAGTTGTAAATTGAAAGTGATTCGGCGACACTGGTCAAATCCTTCTGCCTAATGTACACGGCCAGGGTTGATGTTTGGAAAGTGCCTGGAGGAAGGGACCCTTCAGCCCCCCAGGTGTAGGCTGGCAGTGGTGATTGCAGCCTCACTCTGTGGCCTCTGTAGTTTCCAGATGAACTTGCAGAGGAGTCTTGCTGTCTGCATCCTACCGACCTGTGGGTCTATCAGCAGGGATCCTCTAATTGCCAGGACAGAGAAGTCCACGAAGCACAGAGTCAGTCATCTCGCAAACTGTGCTCTCAGATCACTCGCACCACGGTCTTTTCTTTCTGTGAGCAGATAACTCCAGTAGATTGGCTTTGGAGGTCTGCTAGAGCTTGAAGCAACAGTCTGCTTACTGCAAATTTCAAGTCTGAGCCTTGGCAACGTGGCAAAGCTGTTGCATTGCTTAAATGTAGTGTTTGGGTTATGGCACCTGTACGCCTAGCTGCATGGCCTCCCAGCAGCCTGGAAGAGGCCTTGCATATTCCAGGAAATTCTTGTCATGACAAAAGGAACAGAGGCAAAATGGTATCATGTAAAATGCAGGTTTCTTTCAGGGTGTCACATCACTAATGAGCACAGCTTTCCTCAGTGCAGCTCTTACTGATGACACGTGCAGCACACCTGCCTAAGCCGTTGTGTCTCGTGGTTCCTTGGCACTGGAGGCAGATGCTCTGCTAACAGCATTCCGTCTCCTCTGGGACACGTCAAGCACTAACCATCATTTTAGCACCAATGGAAACCTGCTGCTGCCCTTGGGAATGCCCCTTTTTTCGTGCTCCCTTTAGACCTTACCTAACCTAAACTTAGAGTCTACTTTTTCTACCTTCGACTCAGGCAGATTCTCTTATTGAAATGGCTGCAAAATGATCTGGCCTCAAGGCTTCTAGTGCTGATAGCCAGACCTCAGGCTAGCACAAGCTCACCGATTCCCACCAACGCTTATGTTTTGCTGTTACTTGGGTGAATGTACATCATATTTAGGCACCAAGTGACAGCGTGGTTTGGATTTCCTTGCTTCAGGCTGTCTGTGGGAACAGAAAAAATGTTGCTGTGAAGAATTGCTCAATTAGATTTAGGAGAACAAGTGTCCATGCTAACAGTGAGGAGGTCAGACATGGAGCAGGGTTGGTGAAAAACTGGATGATAGGAAGCAGTGCTTCAGGCTGTTTCTGTGCATGTGCCTATTAACATGCAGTCAGAAAGGTAGCGAGCGTATGTTTTAAGTATTTTGAGCAGTCACTATGGTAACTATATAAATTCTAGCAAGCGTGTTAGTCAATTGGGTTAGTGACTCTGTGGCTGCATATGACACACTTTGCAAAATTAATGGATACTCTTTCATGAATGATTTATCCTGACATCTAAAGGTTAAAGTGCCTTATACTAAAGATGCTGGGGGTGTTTTTCTGTATCGATTCATAAATAATTAGCTGTCTGTAATTAGTTAAAGATTCCTGGTCAGATACATGCTGAGCTTGGGGAACATTTCTGGCTTCAATTTATTTGCTAGAGTATTTCAAGAGCCTCAGACCTGTCCAGGCATTTTAATTTCATTGTAAAACAGAACAAAACAACCGCAGAATTATCTATTAGCTGAGGTGGTCCATCTTCTGTGCAAGGTATGTGAGAAGTCTGCTCTGAAGCTGAGGAGAGAGCAGATTGCTGGAGAAATGTTGCTGAGAGAAGAGGGTGCCCTTTCTACCACAAAGCTACTCCAAGCTTCTCTCTCTTTAGCATCCTCTTCTGTCTTGCTCTATATAAAAATCACTCATCTAGTTCTTGCTAGTTGTGAGGGCTTAATGTGGCCCTGCGGAGTCACAGGTTTGGGAGATGGTAACAGACACCAGACCAACAGCTTTAGGGATAAATTATTTAATCTCTATATAGCGGTACAGTAATGAATACAGATCAGTAGTACAATTATCCAGGTCAAAATGACACCAAATCCAGTAATTCATCAATAATGGGCTAAACTTAATAGCTGGGCACACAAACACAATTCTCTTTGGTGTTTGCAGGAGGCCAAGAGGTACTGTGTAAGGCAGTGCTAAGCCTCACACCTCTTTTGTGTGCACAGGACCTCAAAGTATAGCAGTAACAACCTCTCAGTAGCTAATATGAATTAGTCACTGAATGATTTGCATTTGTGTGCCTGCATTGTCCTGGAAGAAAATTGATTACTTTAAGAATTTTAAGTTCTGTAGCCTCTCCTGTGTCTGTTTTACGATGATAACGATGTTCTGATGCATTATATTAAAGAAATAATCCATGGTGTATTAACTGTAGGGGTTTTGTGTTTGTGTTTTAGCTGGAAGAGGAGAGATCAGTACTCAATAACCAGTTATTAGAGATGAAAAAGAGGTAAGTTTTCTTCTGATGTGTATTTAACTATGTGGTCCTACAGAAAATTTGAAAAAAACATAATACAAAAACAGTGCTAAGAAAAGCAGCTCACTCCTATTGTAGTGAAAAGTTCTGAGGTTGTTACACAGCTTGGGCTTACGGATGGTATCTTCTGTGTTTTCTTTATTAAATGTGGGATGAAAAAGTAATTATTAATACAAGAAAAAAACATGTAAGAAGAGGTATTTACCATTTCCTCTTTAGTTATGCACCTCTTGAGTTGTACTAGTTCTCTTTGTTTTCAGTTAGCAGTTTAGCGCTCGGTTTTAGTTTGCTCTGGAATATTGGATTGTTCATCAGTCTGATAAATATCATACATACAGATCCTCCCCAGTCAGGTTCTTAAGGAGTAATGGAAAGATAGTGAAGATAAGGGTTGTTATTTAAAACAATACTAAAGGCTGTTATTCAGCTGTCGGTGGCTTGTTGTTACAGTTTTGAGATATTCCTTTCATTTATCAGTAGTTATTGCAGTTCATTCAGCACTGCTTTTAAATACCAGGAGATTTGTCCTGGGTGACTGGGGCATCCCTTTGTAAACTGTGCTATTCAATAAATGGTCCCAAGTGACAAACTGTACCATCTCCCTGCTATTTATAGGGAAAGCCAATTGGCTGTGTACCACAAGGAATTCAGAAAAATGTAGGCTTTTCAAAAGTAATTGTATAAATCTCTAGAAAAAGGTGCAGTTCTCCATGACACCAAGTGTGCTCTAAGCAAAACGACCAAAATTTATAATTTCTGTTATAATTTCGTGTGTTAACAGTGGTTGCAAAAAAGAACAGTGAATATCACCTCAGGATTCAGGCACATCCTTGGCTACTCAGCATATACGCTGGGCCCATTTTTATTCCCTAATAATCTGTTACTTGGCAGAATCTGCACCATACTTTCCCTCTCTCGCTTCTTTGAGGTTTAACGGTTTAATTAGTCTTTACACAGAGAGGCAAGGCAACAGCTGAAGCTCCAGCTTTAACCAGCCTTAAGAACTGGCTCACTTGGTCTTTAGCTGGAGATAATAGCATAGGTGTAAGTCACTTATTCTTAAAAAACAGGTGAAGGAGAAGATAGTATTCTTTAGCTGGTGTAAAGACTGTTTGACATCCACAGTAATTAGTGAGTTTATACCAACTGAGGATCATCTCCAGCGTATCTGATGTGGGGGAAGGAAGCAAAAAGGGAGCCCCCCTTATTCATGCTGCTGACAGCTTAGAATGCTGTTTATAGCCCATTAATTGAGATGTTTTAAAATACATATTTAAAATGGTTGTGAGAGTTATTTTAAATAGTGTAACTATCTGTAATGCAGATGTGTCTGCATTAAAAATGTATTTAAGTTAATTTTATGCCTGTTTTTACTCTGTATGAGCTGCCTAAAATAGCCTAGATAAATATGAAATCCTTAGAGAGAATGTTAACATTACTTTCAGGGTTGTCAGGTACATCTGTGCTTACCTTCAGTTAGTTACACTGAGATGCCCAAGTTTTTGACTGGCTTAATGACATTTCTCAACAGTGTTGAATAAACTCCAATAGAGAGGATAAAACAAGTAGCAGAAACAGTCTGTCATTGAAGCGAACTGCAGGCCTTGAGTGGTTAAAAATGGAAGCATATGGCCTTATTTGCTAACAAAAAAATTAGGCTGAATGAAGAACTAATTAAATAAAAAAGGTGTCTCTCTAAATTCCTAAATTCCACTAAAGTTGGTGATGAACAATAATTTCTTCCTTTTATCTTCAGAATTTGAGATGCTGAAACAGAGACATCTATTTATTTCAATTAGGTCAAGTCCCTAACAGTAGCTTTCCCACCTTCCTTCCACCCACAGGAATTTAGCAACTCTCTATGAAATAGTCCAGCTAGGAGTGGCAGGAGATTAATATTTATGACTCTGAGGGGGTTCTGTGTTACTTCGGTTCATTAGATTCACTGTGGGTTGCTGACTGTCTTACTGTCTTTGAGCTTGCGCTATTTATCGATACTCATTTCATTCCTCTCTCTTCCCTTTCCTACCCTTGCTTCCTTTGCTATATCTGTGTGTCTTTAATGGTAAGACTCAAGAAAGTCTATCCACGTTACAATAAATAATATATATATATATATTTATTTTTTTTAGTAAAGTTGTTGTACATATTTTGGCTGCCTTTGTCCCTTGGTGTCTTGCTTTTGTTTTGTAAAACACTCAGCAATATACACACATATATATATACATATGTTACATAGTCTATATTTTTTACCAAAACGAAAAAGCGCCTTGGTGCAAATTTAATTCTTCCTTGTAGTATTTTGCATTTCTACTCCACGTTTCTAACGTTTGGTTCTTGTTATCTTGCATTTTTAAAGCTTGCCCAGTAACACTTTAAGGTACTTGCTTCATTCTTAGAATTTCTTATTTTTGTAGTAAGGGAAGAATCTGGGTGATCTTTTTTTCCAATGTTAAACAAAACAACAACAACAAAAAATTCTTTGTCTCCCATGAATTCCACGTCCTGTGCTCAAAATAAGGCATAACCTCTTCTAGAATGTGAAATTTTAAACTGGTGTATGAATTGACAATCTTGCCCCCCTTCAATCCTTGCTGTCCAGCAGGAGATTTTGGATATGAACTGGCAGGGGAAAAGTTTTAAGCTCACTGGGTCACCATGAGGAAGCTGTGATCCCCACTTGGATAAGTAATTAGTGGCATACACCGACTATATTTGTATTTTCCAGTTTGTACATTTTAGAGGGCCTCTAACTAGAGCTGTAAAGGATTGGTCCTGGAAAGACTGTCCTGTAAAAGCAAAAAAGTAATGCTTTCACATAGGCACCTTTTTCCCTCTCTTGTTTTCTTTCCTCTTTTCTTCTCCTGTTTCTTTCTCCTCTACGATGTTATAGTACTATGTTATAGTACTCTGGACTCCTATATTGCATTTGTAAATATATATTAATATGCTTACAAACTGTTTACCTTTTTCAACCACCTGAATGTTTCTGCCTCCTTTTTACAAGGCCAATAAATGGCAAGTTAACCATGTTTGTATAAAAAGTACGTTGCCTGCCCTTGATCTCTAAGATGAGGATCTGACCAAAAAAAATAAAAAAATAGAAACATTGCCTTAATAGCAAGTTCCTGAGCATGAGATGAGTCGCTGGGGTTTCCATCTGCCCTTTTACGGCTGCGTACAGAGCAAAGGGAAAGCTGGGTGAAGTCTCAGGTAGGGGAGAGCTTGTGAGCAGCATCATGCAGACATCCCTTCCCATTTCCCTGCCCTTCAGTACATGGTGGGGTTGCAGCTCTGTGGATCAGAGGCGGCAGCAGCGTCCTGTGCGCTGGCAGGACTTTACTTTCCCACAGCACCACCCTGTGCTTCTGATCCAACTCAGCAAGGCATTTAAAAACATGGGGTAGGCTGGAGCATGAAAATAATGCTGCGGAAAAGCAGAGACTGCTGTCATGCTTTCAGTGCTCTGCTGAATTGGGCTTGGCAAGGGATAACGAGGAGGGCTGTTAAGTGCCACTGCCCTTTTTGTTAGCAGGAGCACAACTTGTATTTGAAGGCAAGATCTTGCAGTCTGCAACTTGTTGTGTTTCTGTTTATATTAATTCTCTCATTGTATAAATGTACCAAAATCAACCTTTGGGTTCTTTTTTGGTAGCTGCATCAGCTTTTCTAAACCCCAGATTCTCCACTTGCTGCTTCCATTCCTGAGTATAATCTTAACAATGAAAGAATTACATTAATTGTGCTCTCATTGTTGAGTTTGCTATTTACCTTGAGTCAGTGAGGTTTATTGTATTTCATGTCTGGGTATCGTGGCTCTCACTAACTGTAGATACCATGGATGTAAAAACTTTTCAGTAAGGACTTAGGAGCTATTCCCTACCTACTGCATATCCTCACACAAGGATACGTTCCACTCTTGGTTCCTTGAGCAGCCCAAAGAGAGTGTAGTTTTGTTTATTAAATGAAACCACGATGTCATTTGGTCTCTGAATTATTGTCTTCATGCTTTTTGTGTAGTGGGCATGTATTCAGGTAGCTTAGTTTGTCAGCAGCCCTCTCAGAGCTAGTAAGAAGAAAAGCAGCTAACTTCAGCCACCGACTGAAGTGAGACGTGTGGAGTCGCACAGAAAACTGGCTTCATCCCCAGAGGCCTGGAGAGTTGGCAGCCAGCTGCTGGGCACTGCTTGGTGTTCTCAAATCAGGCTTCTCCTCTAGATGAGTAAACACAGATTTTGGAGTAGCAAGAAATGGTTTTGGTGGCCTTATTTATTTATTTATTTTAACAAATGAAAACCTTTCAGCTTGTACTGAACTTCTGTAGCAATAGTCCCAGCACTAGAGGACAAGTGTCCATGCCCTGTGACCTCTCAGGAAGACCTGCAAGCAACGACGTTCTCATACTAATGCTGTGGTGCCTTAAGAATGCCAGCAGGACAGGAACTGTAGGCAGAAGCCACCTCTAGTAGATCAGCTGAAAAAATCAGGAAGCCTGGACATATGTATACAGAAAGGGCTTGAGCCTGCTTTGGAGGATTCCTTTCTAGAACCTCCTTCCATAAATCCCACAGGGTTTTCTGAGGGATCAGTAGTTGTTAGAAGCCCAGAAATGCTCGAAGTATCTAATTCAGGAAATAATGTTACTGAAATTAGTGAGGACCAGCTGATACTTCCAGCATCATCAATGCTTTGCATGACAACTTGTACAATGAGCTTTGCATGTGTGTTTTGTTGCTTGTTAATAATTTTCAGGAAGTAACAAAACTCTGATGTTAGGTTTTGTGGAGCATTGTGCAACATGTTTGTTTATCCTGTATCTCCCCAGTCTATTGACTCGTTTCTTTAAATTCAAATGGATACGATGATATGCAGATTCTGGCTTTTACTACCTAGGTAAACTTTTTGCTTTGTTTCCACAGTTGTAACATCTGAAATGTTTACACAGATATAAAATATTACTTAAGTACAGAATTAATATTTAAGAACTTCTTACAGTAGTATACTACTTGAAATTAATTTAAACTTCTTTAGGCAACAGCATTAACCTATTCCTTGGATGATTTCTGGTTGTATTTGGTTTTCTTTTAGAGAATCAACATTAAAAAAAGAAATTGATGAAGAGAGAGCATCTTTACAAAAATCCATCAGTGATACTAGTGCCTTGATCACACAGAAAGATGAAGAACTGGAAAAACTCAGAAATGAGGTAAATGAGGAAAAGCGGGATGCTTCTCAATCTTTATAGCTACAATGTCTGATTGTGTGGTTGCTACTGAAGAGTTGGATAATTCATTTTAATTTAATTTAATGATTAATTTAGCATAGTTAAACCTTAGAATTAAATCTTTAGGTATCTGTACCTAGTTAGTGCCTGTGCCTCTGGCTAGTTGGGTAAATGCTGCCATGTAGTTGTGGTGGCTGGGTAGCCCTTAGGATGGTACCTGTCTGCTTTGACTTTGTGCTGGGAGACCTAAGCGTTCTGATGTAACTCTTACAGATCACAGTGCTTCGTGGAGAAAACGCTTCTGCAAAAACCTTACAGTCAGTGGTTAAGTCACTGGAGTCTGATAAGCTGAAACTTGAGGAAAAGGTGAAAAACTTGGAGCAAAAGCTCAAGGAAAACAATGAGCCATTAACTGTAACTAGCCCCTCAGGTAAAAGAGAAAGCTTTTCTTGTGTCTGTGCTTTCAACTCTAATCTTGCAGGGTTTTGTAGCTGTTAAAACACACCCTTAAAATGAGCTTCAACTAATTGAACCTCCAGAGAAATGTGACTTTTCTGTTGTAGGACAGAGCTAGGTTTTTTAAATGAAGGAAATCTGACCAGCTGCAAAATGTAAATGCTCCCAGTTTTACCAGTTAACCCCATTCACACTAGCGGCAGGGGTGCAATTTGTCCGGAAGTGACACATGCGTAAACTATTCCAAAACTTTTATTTGTGAACTGTTGCTGTCACCTAAACACACAGTTGTGTTTTAATAATGTACAATATTGAACATGCTTCCATATGCACTGGTCAAAAACAAACAAACAAAAAAACAACCTGAAAGCCACCCTCACTGGAACTTACCCCGAATGCTCAGAAAGCAGTAAGAATAAGATGTGTTGGAGACTGGAGACTATTCCACTATTTCAGACTCTGAATTAGCCATTGTATGTTTCACCCTTTAGGTTGCTGGCTATTTACGCCTTACCTTTTTGTTTCTCTTTAAAGGTGACATTGCTGCTAATCTCCTTCAAGATGAAACCTTGGAAGAGAAGCAGGTATTTGGTCTGAAACATCACCGTGCTAAACAGCAGTGTGTCAGTAGGCAGTGTGAGATATTTTTCCAAATGCAGTTCTGTCAGATTTTGGAAATCAGGATTACAACAGGCAGATTTTTCTTTTCAACATGTACATCTGAGAGCAATGTTAACGGCAGGAAACACTTAGAACAAAGTGATATTGGAGAAATCTGTTGAACTCTACTCAAAAGGAGGGTTGGCAGCGGTGGGGCAAAGAAGCTGCTCAGGTAGCATTTATTTTGATTTAGGAAAACAGATTCAGATAACAGATTTAGGAAAAGTCTGTATCAAGGAGTATGATAATCCTAACGAACATGTACAAGACCGCTGTGCAACAGGCTGCCTGTGACAACAAATGCCGAGGAAGCACGGTGAGAACAGAAGCGCTTCCTGACCACTACACAGGTTCTTGCTAGGCCTCTGGAGTCAGTCAGTGACTACAGACGTCCTTCCTAGAGCCATACTCTGTACAGAGGCCAGAAGTGTTATTAATGTACACTAACCACTAATCTTTTCTTTTTTTTTTTTTTTTTGTCTCCTGGAATTCACCTGCTGATGGCAATACTTTATTCCAATCAGCACGAGGTTTGTTCTGCTTTTTGGCTTGTTTTCTTTTGCTCCCTGTTGATTTGCCAAGCACTACGTGCTTACTGTCAGCAGGGGTTCTGCACTGCTCCTACTGATCCCTGTCTGGCTGAAGCCAGCTCTGGGAGGTGCCTCGTGGGCGCGCAGTGCGGTCCTGCTGCTGCCTCCAGCACAGCTCTGGGAGGGACTCTGGTTGCCCCCAGTGCACCCACCTGAGCGGCAGGCTCAGAGGACTGGAGATGCAGTTCTGATCAGAATTACACTGCTGGCTTTACGTTCAAACATAACGTCAGAAAGAGTTGTAACTATCAGTGGTGGGTTGAGACCCACCGATATCTGTCAGACATGGGCTGGGCTGAACTAGCCGGCTCCTGAACAGAAATCATACTGAGGAGTCCTTTGGGAAGTTTCTCCCAGTTCCTACCCCCATTCTGTCAGCCTCCACTCGTGCTTTCTGTAATACAACGACACACTGGTAAAAGTTAATGCCCATGTTGTTTTGAGGCCCTTTCCTGTGTTGCTTGCTTTCTCTGGAAGTGCAGTCCTCAGCCTTGTTCTTTCACATCACAGATTGACTTCCTGAATTCAGTGATAGTAGATCTGCAAAGGAGAAATGAAGAACTGAACTTGAAAATACAACGAATGTGTGAAGCAGCCCTCAACGGCAATGAAGAGGAGACAAACAACTACGACAGGTATAAATCCTGAAGGGAAACCTTGGCTTTGTTCTGGGAAGCGTTGGTAGCAGTTGGCTCTGTCGGCTGCAAGGTGCTCAGCCTGGTTTCAGCTGTTGTGACGACTTTAGGTGGAATGAATCTATTTTGGGTAGACCTGTGCGGTGTCAAGAGTTGGACTTGATGATCCTTAAGGGTCCCTTCCAACTCAGGATATTCTATGATTCTATTCAGGCCCATCACTACGGCATGCCAGATGGTGCAAACTGCCCCCCTGTACTTATCTATCACAAAGACCGATGTGATGTTTGTTGTCAGTCTCGGTTGAGGCTGGCCCTTTCCATGCTAGGTAGAAGAGTCTTTCCCTTGTGATGCCGTTACTACATTGAGAGAGTGAGATTCTGTCAGAGAAATAGAACTAAAGCCTGTGGTGTAAATTGTGAGCTCAGATCTCTTCTATCAAAAAAACAAGTTTACATGTTACCTTTACAAATAATGTCTGCCTGTGCCTCTATTTACACAGAGCAGTTTGTTTAGTAAATATTGTAGTGTGAGGGAATATGGGGAACTGTGGGGCAGTTGAGAGGTTAGATCTTCCATGTTTTCATGTCTTTGTTGGCCACAGTGCCATTTTCAACGACAATCAGAGAGGTTTCAGGGAGGGCGGGAAGCAGGCCTTTTTCCTTTACGAGGGAGAAGCGCCCTGCTTGACTTGCACTGGTGCTGATCTTGCAGTGAGGAAGAAAGCCTGTCGAAGAAGAAGCCTCGTCTCTTCTGCGATATCTGCGGCTGCTTTGACCTTCACGACACCGAGGACTGTCCCACCCAGGCGCAGATGCTGGAGGAGCCTCCCCACTCGGCTTACCACGGCAGCAGGAGGGAGGAGCGCCCCTACTGTGACACCTGCGAGATGTTTGGGCACTGGACAGCCGACTGCAACGACGACGAGACCTTCTAGTGCAGGGGCAGGAGGCCGGACTGTCTGTGCGCACTGAGCGGACACTTCACACCACCAGCATTTGCGTGTGCTGAATGTCAGGAAAAGGGACGGCGTTTGTTGACCCCGTGCTCCCAGTCCCTTTGCCTATCCACTCCGGAATCAGTAAATTGATAAATATTCCCCCCCTCCACTAATAAAAGCCCTATTTCCCTTTATTAAACTTAAGTGAACTATAAATAAATGATTTAATAAATGACTTTATGCCATTTCCTCCCAGGTTCTGGGTTTGTTGCAGCTCCTAACCAGCCCTGCCCTGGCGCTGGTGCAGCTGCTGCTGGGAAGCCGTGTATAGAACAAAGCCCTAGAGTTATATTAAAGCTTATTTAAGTACCTTGAGCTTGCGCTGTTGATTTCACGACGCACTGAACCGTTCTAAGGCCGCGCGTGTCCGTTTACGCTGTTCGGCGGCGTTTTCCCATCCAGGCTCTATTTCGGTGGTGCCGCCGGGAGGGGGGGCGCTGGCGCGGGCTGC
The DNA here is from genome assembly GCF_047663525.1 of Anas platyrhynchos. Lineage (NCBI taxonomy): Eukaryota > Metazoa > Chordata > Aves > Anseriformes > Anatidae > Anas > Anas platyrhynchos. The sequence goes on from NC_092602.1 coordinate 2,576,122, forward strand.
TCGCGGTCACGTGGCGGGTCACATGGCGGGTCAGGTGACAGCAGTCAGGTGACGGCGGCGGGGCGATGGCGGCGCACCTGAGCTCGGGGCGTGTGAACCTGACGGCGCTGCGCGAGGCGGGGCGCAGGGAGCTGCGCGAGGTGCTCGACAAGTGCGCGGGCACCAAGGTGCGGGGGCAGCGGGAGGGCTCCGGGGAGTCCCGGGGGTACCCGAGGGTACCGGGGGCACCCAGCCGCACCGTGTCGCCCCGCAGGCCATCGTGTGGGACGAGTACCTGACCGGGCCGTTCGGGCTGATCGCGCAGTACTCGCTGCTCAAGGTACGGCCCGGGGGAGCCGCCGGGGGTGGGGGGAGCCGGGGGGGGCTCGGTTAAGGTGCGCCTCGTCCCCCTCCCCCCCTGCGCCTACAGGAGCATGAAGTGGAGAAGATGTTCACGCTGAAGCCGGGCCGCCTGCCCCAGGCGGATGTGAAGAACGTCATCTTCTTCGTCAGGCCCAAGCTGGAGCTGATGGACATCATCGCCGACAACGTGCTCAGGTACTGCTGACACGGGGCGGCTCTCGGGGTGACTCTCGGTTCCCCTGGGGCTTTCCCAGAGCAGTGGCGGTTCCGTGTGAAGCTGCCCAAGTTCCCACAGTTGGGTCTCAGTGGGGAGCGAGGCGCATACACCAAAACCATGTATGTTTCAGACACGTGAATGTGAGCACAAATGGCTGAGTAAAAACTACTCAGAGATAAAAAGGAAGCTGATGACCATAACCACGTGCAGCGTTCCTCTTTTGTTTACATTCAGCACCCCTTAGCCCCCACCCCGTGCCCCGATCTGCGCTGCTGAGTTACTGTCTGTGGTGCTCCTGCCTGTGACCCTTGCAGGGAGGACAGAGGCCGCTCTCCGCAGAGGGACTTCCACATCCTCTTCGTGCCGCGCCGCAGCCTGCTCTGCGAGCAGTGGCTGAAGGAGCAGGGTGTGCTGGGGTCCTTCATCCACCGGGAGCAGTACAGCCTCGACCTGATACCCTTCGATGGGGACCTGCTGTCCATGGAGTCTGAGAGCGCCTTCAAGGTTAGTGCTCGTCTCATCGTCGAGGAAGAGCCCTGCATGTGGGTGCTGGCTCTTGGTGCCAGGTACAAAGGCCTCACACAGCAACTGGTATGCGAGTGAACAGATGGCTCTGAGTGCTGAACTGGGTCCAACTTGTCATTGGGCTTTCTGACTAAACACTGGCAGAACAATCACAACACCAGCCTGTATCCTCCTCCTCCAGCCATAGACCGGTGTTACTTTGACAAACGGAGCGTTCATAAGGCCTAAAACACTTGGTCATTAAAACAAATGGCGCAGTTTGTATCAATATGCAGCATAAGAGCCATGGCAGTGGTTAATGATGTACGCTGCAAATCACATATCCTCTTTCTCAGAGTGCTGCACCTAGGGACAGAAACGTGTGAGTGGTTCTTTGCCCGTTTCAGCCTTATTAAATAGAGCCAAGATGTGCCAGGGCCTGCAGCTGCTTGGCAGCAGCTAGGCAGAGGTGTTGTGCTCTCGGATCCGCCCAGTTAGAGGGAGAGGCTTACCACAGTTACTCTCTGGCTCTCTTCTCTCTCTCAAACTGGGAATAGCACGCAGGATTCAAAAAATTTGCAGCAATTGGTTAGATCAAGTGATTTGATTTAGGAACAGCACGGGTAAGGTCCATATTTACCACTGGCCACAGTTTATTCCCCAGCCTCTGCCTCCTCTGAAGTACTGATGTGGACCATGGGGTGCTGTGGAAGCGGCTGTGTCAGGTGGAAACCTCCCACTGGGAATCCTGCTTCTCCTTTAGGAATGTTACTTGGAGAGCGACCAGACAAGTCTGTACCACGCGGCAAAGGGGCTGATGACTCTGCAGGCTCTCTATGGAACCATCCCTCAGATTTTTGGGAAGGGCGAATGTGCCCGGGTAAGGCAAACGCTGCTGCTTAAACAATGCCTCTTGTTCTTTGCAACACGTGCTTGCTGACGTGCCGCCTGTGGGTTTGCTCGTTTTGATTCCAGCCGCGTACTCTTCTTGTCATGTTGGCATTTCAGGATCATGGCCATTAGGTTTTTGTTGTCTCTGCCTAAAAGAACAATCTTTGCTGTTTCACAGGTCTTCCTGTCAGGAAGCTTTATCTGATTTTATGTTTTGCTCATAGGTACAGTACCTTTGTGCTTTCCGCAGGTCTTTCTGTGGAGTACGCTTAGCTGCTCTGGTAACCAGTAAACAGTTCTGGTAATCAGAAGGGCTAGATAAAGCTGGAAATGTGCAACCTATGCTTATGTGTTATCTTTTCCATCTCTCCCTATAACTGTCTCACTCTTTTTTTTTTTTCCCCATCTCATCAACCTAGTGTTTAATTGGTCCCTTTTTTAATGAGGGAGTGGCTTGAGAGGAAGCCAGTGCTTTGGCTGCCGCAGTTGCTGCCCTGCTAAGGTACAGAGTAGCAGTGAAGGGCTTTGCTTTTTTTGTTGTCTTTGTCTTGTCCTGCCCCCATTTGTCAGCCAGTTTGTACCTCTTGTCATTGTCTTCCTTTGTACAGGATTGTGACCCCATACTTGCATAATCATGTGCCTGTACAGCCTACAAGTCAAATCCATCTGTTGCAGCCAGCACCGTAACCAGACCAATGTGATTTATTTTCAGCACGTGGCTAATATGATGATCAGGATGAAGCGTGAGTTCCCCGGAAGCCAGAACTCGATATTTCCAGTCTTTGACACCCTCTTGTTGCTGGACCGCAACGTGGACCTGCTGACGCCGTTAGCTACGCAGCTGACATATGAAGGGCTGATTGATGAAATCTATGGGATTCAGAACAGTGAGTACTGCAGGGTGACAGGAGTGGCCCCGCTGTGCTGGAGCAGGCCGCAGTGTGTCAGATGGATTTCTTTTTCCACTAAGTGACAGTGACATGGGAGCTGCTCACCTGAACTTGGGGTGGGGATGGTTCAGACCCCTGATGTAGCAGCCCCAGCCTAGAGCCCATCGAGATCAGCTTTGGCCACCTTTGTTTGCTGGGGAAGCAGAGCTGAGTGCAGGCATGTTACTGAGCTGGGAGTGTTCTGGGTGTTGGCTGGGTGCAGATGTGGTGACACCGAACATGTAGAGTGGGAGTAGAAATGGTAGCGTGTGCCTTCACCCTCCAGCCTGGATAGCTCCCCCGGTGCCACAGGGAAAGGGAAGAGTTTGTGAAAGGTCATTCGAAGCGCTCCCCTTCTCCTTGGGAGGTAGGAATTAAAAATTAGGTGTTCAGTGGTTTTAATCTGATGCTGTACTGATGGCTGGGAGGCTGACCCCAAACCTCTTTGGAAACAGGGCACCTAGAGCTTCCCTGTGTGAGTACAGGGAGACTGTACAGGGAGACTCTCCTTAATTAACATATATCTACTAAGTAATTTGGGCACTTGCATTAGCTTTCTTGCTAAGAACCCTTTCCAATTAAGGAGACAGGTTTCACAGCCTGCTTTGCTGAAGTTACGGTGGGGAAGCTCCAGTCCTTACCAGGGTTATCTCTCTGCATTTGACAGCATATGTGAAACTCCCTCCTGAGAAGTTTGCCCCGAAGAAGCAGGGTGAGGGTGGCAAAGATCTCCCCACAGAGCCCAAGAAACTCCAGCTGAACTCAGCTGAAGAGCTGTACGCTGAAATCCGAGACAAGAACTTCAATGCTGTGGGGTCAGTGCTGAGCAAGAAAGCCAAGATCATCTCAGCAGCCTTTGAGGTGAGGCGTGTATCTGACCGTGCATGCCTCGGGCATTGTCATCAGACACAGACGTGGTCTGTATCAGTGGGGCTCTGACAGGCAGCCTGAGCTACTGCCGTGGACTGATCCCCAGCCAGAGAAAACACAGGCCTCAAAACCTGCTTGGTTCTGGTCCCCCATCCAGGGCTGAGATCAGCTCCGCTTCAGCAGTAGGTGTTGGTCAGATCGCTGCAGTAATGTAGACCCCCTCTTCTCACCACCTGGGGCTCTTCTGGGACTTTCCCCATCCTGACTGTTAAAAGCTTTTCTCAGATCTAGCCTGCAAAACTCAGGTGCTGCTTCCCACTGCAAGAGGCCTAAGGTTAATTTTAGTGCAGTGATCAGTTCCACTTTGTGGGATGTTGATCTTTCAGTTAACAGGTAACAATCCCTGTCTCTCTGAGTTCCCTGAGGATAGAGAGAAAGAGTTGAAGAAATAAGACTCAAGATACACATTCACGCCTTGTTACTATGGCAGGCATCAAAAACAACAGGAATGTGGAAAAACCCAAATTGTCTTACGGGGGGTTTGACCTGTAAACTCAGGCTCATGTTGTCTTAAAGCTGGAGAGTGCTGTGGGGTGTGTTTGTGGTTTTGTTTGAAAATATCCTGTTGATGATTCAGAAAGAGTCTGAGATCCTGTATCTGTGTTTTCAGACTTCATAGTGGTTCTGCAGAGAACTGGTTACGTTGTTGGATTGTATTTCTTGTTTATTTCCTTTGCCTCTTCCTTTCTGCCACATGAAAGAGGTGGTGGTTCCCTAACTCAACTCGTGCACGCTTAGCCTTCCCCTCGTAGGTGGCTGTTACTGCAGGATTAATGCTGAAGGTGCTAAGGATGGATTATTCAGACTGTTGCTTTTTAAAAAAAAAAAAAAAGTCGTCAAATATTAGAGGTGATAATGAAACAGCATCACAGCGGTAGCAAAGGACTTATTAAATTGCAGGCTTTGTCACTATCACTCTCCTGCCTGCACTTGCCTGCTTAAATTCTTCACATATGAATCAAATTATTATTTTTATTCTAAGTTGCAGTGAGAGACAAGTAGCCCAAATGAAATACAGACATCTGGACTGCTCTGAGAGCTGAAGTCTGCGTTGTGCTTCATCAGAGCGTTGCTCAAAACCTGGGAAACTGCAGTCAGGTACAGTGAATCGCAGGCTCCTCCTTAAGAGGGCCGCAGACCCGGCCTGCCCAGTTCCTCAGCACCTCTGAAAACTGCTTTGAGGGGCAGTGACCCCACCTCTGGCTGCATTTGCCCAGAACTCCATGTTTGGTGGCACCTAGCTTTTGTCTTTGCATAAAAAAAAGATATTTGCTGATAGGGAAGCTGAGGAAAAGTTAGTGATGGCTGGTCAGACAAAAGTGGAGAAAAGGGATTGCCCGCACTGGCACAATAATTGACAGAACGGAAAGAAACAGCCCGATGCTCCTGTTGCATTATGACTGGTCTCTTCTAACCACCAAAGCGCTGTTACGGGTGATGCTGTGATTTTAGTATAAAGATGAAAAGTATTTTGTCTGAAAAGCTGCACATCTCTAACAGTATCTGCTGCTGCACTGACTACAGGAAAAGACTTGCTCATGATGAAATGATCTAGTTGGTGGGTGGCTAATTCATCTGAATGAGATCTAACCTTAGTGATGGATTTCTTTAGGAAAGGCACCATGCGAAAACGGTTGGAGAGATTAAGCAGTTTGTCTCGCAGTTGCCACACATGCAGGCAGCAAGGAGTTCTCTGGCAAACCACACTTCAATTGCAGAACTCATCAAAGACATCACCAGTGAGTATTTGTTGTATAGGCTGAGGGATTTGAGTGTACAAGATGTAAGACAACTTGATTGACATCATTCAGCTTGACAAAAATTAGGTTTATCCCATCCAGTGCTCCTCTGCTGAAATGTTTAAATGCAGAAAATACAGTCAGTTGCTAATATGTCGATTTTCATTCTTTTCCTGAAGCATCTGAGGATTTCTTTGATAATTTAACAGTGGAACAGGAATTCATGTCCGGAATAGACACAGACAAGGTGAGTAGGTAACGACGACTAATAACTCTTCAAAATATATATATATGTATATTTCTGTGTGTGCTTTTTTTTTTTTTTGCATTTGTGTTTGGTGGTGGTTTGGTTTTTGGACATTTTTTGTTTGTTTGTTTGAGCAATACGTGGTCTGGATGATGTCTATCTCCATTCAGTGTCGAAGCTGTGAGCTCTCACATGTGTCTCCTTGCATGTCTGCAGCAGTTGTTTCCAAGTGACATGCACCACTGAGCTTACGCAGAGGTGCCACTGTACTGAGTGCTCTGCCAGGCTTTTACCTGTCGCTGCCTGCAGCTCAGCTGACTGCGGGTGGATTGCTTTCACTTGTATAGGGGGACCGTGTCCTGTGAGGGATGAGTGGAATCGAGGTGCTTTAGAGAGGCGCGGGATCACTGATTTACAGCTGGCTTGGAGCTGCCTGGGCAGCAGCTGCATCCCCTTTCTTGCCATTTTGCAGACACTAGGCAAAACTAGATCATTCTTTCCACGTCTGCTAGGTACTTTAGCAGGGCTTTGACTAACAGCTTATATATTTCTTTGAATAGGTTAACAATTACATTGAAGACTGCATTGCCCAAAAACATCCATTAATCAAGATCCTACGTCTCGTTTGCTTGCAATCTGTGTGCAATAGTGGGCTGAAGCAGAAGGTTCTGGACCATTATAAAAGAGAGATTCTGCAGGTTGGTCTGTAGCTTTTGGATTGATAAATTTCTGAGAAAATCTCCATCAAAGCCTCCACTGTACAGCATTCTGGATGGATGCATCTTACATGGGGTAGTCTTAGCATGACTTAGGTGTGTGTGGAGGGCAGAGGCTTGTGTTTGGGCTGACAGCTGGGACGCAGGTGGTGCACATGTCTGTACACAACGTGAAGGTACAGAGGTTTATCTCATTACAGTTTTTGCTATCATGGTTTAAACACTCTAAATGGGTTAGAGTAGATCTCACTGTAGAGATCTTAACCAAAACATTTTTTATAATAACGTTTACAATCTGGCCATGGATTAATGGCATGGCATTTAAGGTGAATTCTTTCTATTGCAGACGTACGGATACGAGCACATATTGACCTTAAACAACTTAGAGAAGGCTGGACTCCTGAAGCCTCAGACAAGTGGTAGGAATAACTACCCAACGATCAGGAAAACCCTGCGCCTATGGATGGATGACGTTAATGAACAGGTAAACAGATGCTTCAGCAGTGACAATTACACTTAACAGCAGGGGATTGTGTGCAGCAGGAAAGCCCTCATGGTTTTGTTTGATTGTTAGGGTGCTGTGCTGCTTTCCAGCATGAAGTAGCACTCACCTGTTGCTCGCACTCTGCTCTCTTGCAGAACCCCAATGATATCTCCTATGTGTACAGTGGCTACGCGCCGCTGAGCGTGCGCCTGGCACAGCTACTAGCCCGGCCTGGGTGGCGCAGCATAGAGGAGGTATTAAAGATGCTGCCAGGTCCCCATTTTGAGGAGAGGCAGCAGTTACCTACTGGCCTTCAGAAAAAGCGTAAGTTTTGTTTCATTTTCCCATTTTTTAAAGGGACGTGCATGTCTGCTAGGTTGGAATGAGGCAAACAGAAATGAAGGCTGGCAGAATGCAGGCATCTGTCTCCTCTCCCCATCTCCCTACAGTGTTAGATATCCCTATTCTTGACAGATGGGTTTTGGGCCTCCTTAAAGCTTCCAGTCTGCTATTAATGAACAGCACCATTTGTATTGAAAATACTGTGGAGTTGTACATTTCTTTAACTTCTAATCGGTGTACTAACATAATCCACCCTTTCACCATGGTTTTAATAAGTACCATTACCTCACAACACAGGTCAGCATCACTCTCCTAGTACTAAGCAAATTCTGTAGAGACTGCTCAGCTGGCAGCGGAGTCTGCACCTCTGGGCCCCAGGCCGGTTCTGTGCTCAACAGGTTTCTTCTCTAAACCAGCTACATTTATTTTAGGTTTAGGACGTTCTCAGTTTGCCTGAGAGGTGATGCATAGGAGATGTTAAAATAAAACTAAGCCAACCTGTATGTTTCTCTGAATACGCAGGTCAGCACGGTGAGAACCGAGTCACACTGGTGTTCTTCCTGGGAGGCGTGACGTACGCAGAAATAGCGGCACTCAGATTTCTCTCTCAGATGGAAGATGGAGGCACAGAGTATGTCATTGCCACCACAAAACTGATCAACGGGACCACCTGGATCAAATCCTTGATGGAAAAACTGGAGCCTGCCCCTTTCTAGGGTCTGTGGCAAGAGACACTAAACGTGAGCTGCCCTGGGTTGATAGAGGTACATCAGCCTCTGGAATAGCTCCTGGAACATGAAAGAAACGTGCTCCTGGAAGAGTGGCATGCCCCTGAGTGGTCCTGCTCCTGATGCAGTTCCCCTCATCCCTCTCTGCACTTGCATTCCTACTGTTTGTTTGGGGACCTTCCTAGCAGACAAACAGTGCTGAAAGGCATTAACCATGAAATAAATTATGGGAAAAAAAGAAGTCCCTGCTTGTGGTCTGAATCAGCAAACAAGTGCTGGGGCAGGGTAGGATTTGCCCTGGTCCTTCTATTTGATGAGCTGTTACCATTTTTCTTTCTGTTTAGTTTTAATGGGAAATGCAATTACTTCTTTTTACCTTCCTGAGAAGCTCGGGGGCGGGATAGCCATTATTCCCTGTCTGTCGCTGTTGCCTGATAATTCCATCAATGTGCTGGATCTATTCCTGTCACAGACTGGGTGCAGCTGAACCTGTGCTTTGAAAAGCTTCCACAGGGAGCCTCTGCTATTTTTTAAAGTCCTTTCCCCCAATATCAGAGCATCACTTTACTAAAAGAAAATGTAAAACTAACACTTTGCTATTAGCATTTCCTACCATGGCTAAAACTTGCACCATTATAATTCTGCTGGAAAGGTCTGTCCTGCTTTCATCTTTCTGCTAAAAGCTGAGGAATTCCTGTTTCTAGCTCCGCCACATTCACCTCAACAGGAACCTACAAGGGCCATGGCCTAATTTTCTCACATCCTTGAACACTGTACAAGAGGAAGATAACCGCTCCAAAGGGGAAGCAGTAACTTTTTTACTGCGTAGGATTAGATACCTCTTGAAGACAAAAACCCAATGACACGTAATTCACAAAGCACCAAACTGAAACAGAGTAAACTAGCAGGCTCCTTTTGGCCCCAGCTGCTCTACCAGGCTTTGCCACATGTCCTCAGTACCCCTTTGGAAACCACATGGCTCTCAGGCAGCCAGAGAAGGGTTCCTACAGGGCCTGCGTAGCCTGCACCACACTTTTGTGGTTACCTATCCCTCAGTCACACTCAAGTCCAGTGTCTGGCCAAGACATTCACTGGGATTCCTCTAGCACAGGCAGCAACAAATAAATCTTGAACTAGCCACATGCATGTCAACAGCAAGGCCTGCAAATACAAGTAACAGCATGGAAATGACAAGGAACACGCTAGTCTTTTACTTCAAGCATTCTCTGACATTCAGTGGGATGTGGCTTGTTTGGCATAGGTGCACCCACCCGACTGCAAAGCAACTCCAGAGTATGAATTACCTCAGTGTGCCCAATGCTTATGTTAGAAGACACACGTACACATAGACAGGCACTCCCCACATGGGATGCAGACCAAAAATAGCTGCCTCAGTGGACCAGCAAGCAGCAGCTTTAAAACAGATCCCCTTTTTGTTTTCCTCCGTTCAGTTTACAAATTGTGGTACTTGCTGTTGCAGAGTCCAGAATTGTAGAGCGGAATTTTCCATGGCCTTGGGGGCTGGGGCCTTGGCGTTGCTGAGCCAACGTACGCAAGCAGCAGCTTCTGGCTCCGGAAGACTCCGCGCTGCTAATTGCTGGGGGCTGGGAAAGCAGACCAGGGGCTGTTGCCGATGCCTGTGACACTGACACTATACTCACACCCTTCCCAACAAACACTGGGGACTCTGTTTCACACTGCACTTCATTATTAAACTGTTACAAACAATTTAAAAAAAAAACAAACAACACATTAAATCACTCTCTTTGCAAACATTTTGGCTCTCTTATCCCACATGATGTGTACAGCATTAAAAAAAAAAAATTCCCACATTGTTAGGGTTATGACTGAGTTTCAGTCTTAGAAATTAATCACAAGGAAACGACTAGCACTGATCAGGGTATTTTGTGGCCCAACACAAATGAATAATGCAACAAAGGCAGAGCACAAATTCAACAGCTTACTTACCTTTTCACTTGGGTCAATAAACGTGTTAGTAGCATTAGAGGCAACATTTATTTCAAAAAGTACTTTATGCGAACACTCTGTAGATTAATTTACCAACAACACTGCATAAATCTTGCAGACTGTACCCCTCACCACCACCAAGCAAGAGCCATGTGGATACACAAACTAGACAAAGTCTCTTCCCGGAACTATTCAACAACAACAAAAAAGCCATCTTGACGTTGATCGATTCTCTGGAGGAGCAATTACTACTTAACAGGCTTCCTGAGCAGCTTGATTATGTTCTGCTTCTGTCTAAGGCCTTGCTGACCATGCGGGTAATAATTTGATAACAAGAGAGCTTAATTAAATTAAGGGGCCATTTTCTACATCATAATATCTTTGTAGGTAAGAGATTTGATTTGCAGTACACACTCTTCCTTCTCTCTGCTGTCTGCATTTGTCTGATTTACAAGCAAAAAGAAGAGCAAACATTATCCAACCTCCACTCCCAAAGACTTTCACTTTTCATATAGCGTTCTCAGAAAGCAGTTTTGCTAAAAATAAACGTGTATCTTACCTCCCTCCTCCCCACTTGCCACCAATAAGTTGTAGCTCTTGCTCTCTAAAAGGTAGGGGTGACTTTTTGGCTGTGCACAGGAGAAGATACTAGGGCAGTGAAGGAGCAATTATGTATAGACTAGACTGCCTTCAGCACTCACTCGCTTCTGATAAAAGGGCCTGATTCAGTCTGCACAGTTCCAACCCGTCCTGTGCCACTGATCTTGAGCAATCCCCAGGCAAGCACCCTGCTCCCTGAGCAGCCCACAGAAGCACGGGGCTCTCAGAGAACATAGGAAGAGCTACAACCGTATTCCAGGTAACCGAACTGCACAATAAAAAGCATTCGATGACACAATACTTTGTTAGAGGGGGGGAAAAAAAGCACATTTAAACAAATGCAGGTTTTGACTGACAGCACTAGGAAAGCTATGGTGCTTAAACTCACCGAATGCCGTTGACAAAAGCTCTCCGGGGAAGGGGAGCTATTTGGAGTGCTCTGTACTGCTGTGCCGCGCAGCGCGCAAAGGCGCTCTGTCATATAATAATTGGTCCTGACCACACCTAGTGCATTAGTCCTTGTGCGGGCTGCAAATACAGCCTCATCGCTCCTGCCTCCCGGATGAGCAGCTCAGAAGGGGATCAAACTACAGTACAAACCTTCCAGGAGCCAGAAATTCAAGGGGCAGCTGCAGAACAGAACCAGAGGAATAGGAACTTTATGAAGTAGACCCCATCGTCTACCTGGGTAAGCAATTTATTTCTTTGTCGGCGCTACTTTAGACAATTAAAAGTTTCAAAAAGCCAATAAATATCAAAGTTTAATGCTTTGAACAACTGGGAAACCATAGCTGGTTTTAAAATGCAATAGCTCCCATAATGTCTACGTGCACCTGAGTTTAGAAAGAAATAACCAACTCAGTAAAAGTAAAAGAATGACTTAATTTTAATGAAACTGTGAACTCTTCATCGTGCTTTTTAAAAAGCATTCAAAGTGGCAGAACAGGAATTCAATTTACTCTGACCGGCTTTAGACTATTTAGAAGAGACATAATCCTTTTAAGTTAGTTTTATCCAAAATCTGTTTTTAAATTCCCTATATGTGCTTCACCAAGACTGGGAATATTTTGTCAGGCATGGTTGTGACCAAAATTAAAAAGAACATGCAAGTCAGGGAGACAGCAGAATTTTTTAGTTGGACCTTTACAGATTTAAGTCTGAGGAGCCAAAAACTTTTGTGAAATTTCAGATTTTATATTAAACTTACAAACGAGCAACTTCTAAAGTGACGTGTTCATATGACTTCAAAACACAGATGGAAGACGCGTTCTAAAACATCTTACCCTGTGTCTTCCATTTAGAGGTTATTTTTAAGGTGAGACAGAAATATTTTTCTGTGCAAACTTGTATTTAAGCCCGAGTTTTCCTCACTCTTAAACAAAAGGCTCAGTTTGTGCCAGTATCTCCATTAGATGCAATTATGTCATTAAATATTAATGGTGGCTTCCTTGGAGGAATTGACCACTTTTATCAGAACACACTGGTGGTAATGCATCAGCGAACACTCCGCTTGTGAAGCTTCCTGGATGCACAGCCACCGACACGGGGGAAAGGCATCAGGATCCGGCTGAACCGGGGGCCACCGGTCCTTAGCTACACAACAGCGACCACTACGTGTGCATCCATATTTTAGTTTGCTTAGTTACCAGTCCTGATTTGGAGACATTGTTCAGATCCCAAACTCCTTTTCAACACTGCACACAGCTTGGTAACCCAGGAAAAGTCTGAACAAGCTCACACAAGACGAGCCTCACACTTACACTTCGGTAATTAGCAACTTGCTTAGGAGGCTGGGTGGCTGTTAACCCTCCCAAACAACCATTTCTCCCTGAAGCAGAGCCACACCATCCTTCTGGGAAAAACCCATCCTGTTCCTTCGCTTCTCCTTCATACAGAGCGCAGAAGAACAAGGCAGCAGCCAGCTCCCGACACCTTACCTGCCCTGTGGTGCTGGGAAGAACCATGCCAGACTCCTTTGCCATCCACTTCCTCAAGGTCCTGAGGGAGCTGCTGGCCTTCGTGCTGTTCAGCTACACGGTGCTGGTTGGAGCACTGCTGCTCGCCGGCTGGACGACGTACTTCCTTGTGCTTAAATGACTGCTGCCCTTCTGCTCCGGCAGCCACAGACTGGCCCAAAGCATCAGGCTCCACGCTCCGCGCACAGGATGGCAGTCCCTTCCTCCTGCACCGACTCTGCAAGCATTTTGTTTTGTTACTGCCTAAGCATAATCTTATTTTCTTATGTAAAAAGGAAAGATTAAAAAAAAAAATGTATCTATACACATACATCTTTCTGATCTTTGTGGCTCTTGCCAATTCTTTTATCTCCTAGACATTGGTCCCTGTTCCCTGGAAGATCTGAAAGCTTCCCAGTAGCTTTGTCCCGAGAGTCCCACCCCACACCCAGCCCACCTCTAGGGTACAGCAGCCCGCTGAGTGTGGTAGGACAGGAGGGATGCGACACAATTTGTGTGTGACCAACATCTCAGATAAACAAGTCTTGCCTTGCCTAGCTCTGCCTCACTGAGGGTGGGAAGAGAGATGGAGAAATTACTTGTAATTGCTTTTTAAGTCTTAAAAAAAGCCATTTCAAATCAGTGCAAAGTTTCCGCTGGTTTTACAAGGTACACTTTTGTGGGGTGGGGGCACCAACACCACACCACCCATAGGGCTATCATTTGGCACTCCTGAGCATGCAACACTTTTCAATAAACACTTTAAATACGGGGGCAGCTGAAGGATATGACTGGTACAGCAGTGCCCTGCTAAAGCTAAAGTGTGACAAGTCAAGTGTCTCATCAAGAACAGCAGGAATTTCTGGTATATATATATTAAAAAAAAAAAAAAAAAAAAAAAAAGGTAATTGAACTCGACTTAGGCTTTTCATGTGTAACTATAGAGACCCTAGCAGGGGATTATCACAGGCACAGAACCACCCAAAGCCAACGCAGCACCACATACACTAAGAGTAAAGCTGAAGAACACCCGCGGGGGCACAAAGAACAGGGGCCGCGCTTGGTTCTAAGCCGGGAGCCCAGCAGGTACCTCGGGCTGGGGCTGGGCGAGGCTTTTGCGGCCATTCCTGAGAGTTCTGAGGCCGTCCCGGGAGGTTTTGAGACCACTCAGGGCCACCAGACCCTCAAGTCACCTCACGGCCTCACCACCCCGCGACCGTTACTAACGGCTGCCTCACGACCGTTACCAACGGCCGCTCGCGCGCACGCTGCGCATGCGCAGATTTCCCCCCCCTCCCGCCGCCGCCGCGCGCGTGACGCGGTTCCGCCGCCGCGCCCCGTCCCAAGATGGCCGCCGCGGGGCGCTGGTTGCGGAGCTGCCGCTCGCTCCTCAGGTACCGCCTGCTGCCGATAAGCGCGTCCTAAAGCCCGGTTCTCGGTGTGGTTGAATGTTGACGGTGTGTTTTTAAAGCCCGATTTTCAACACGATTGGGTATTAACGGCGTGTTCGCACGAGATGCGTGCCTTCCCTCGCGGGACCAACAGCTTACTAGCTTACTGTGCCTGCCTTCTGTTCCTTGTAGCTTTAATTAAATAACAGGACCCTAAACAACCTTGTTCATGTGCAAACGCGGCTGTTTCGCAGAATGGGTCAGACACGGATGTATCACGGAAGGTTCCTCCTGACTGGGTTGCCTGGAACAGCCCCCACACGTTTCTTTCCTCCTTGACACCCGCCTCACGCGTTGTTTCTGTGCCTGACCCCCGTGTTTTGTGCTTGCAGACGAGGCTTCCCCGTGCTGGCGGCCGCCCGGAGACAGCCCGGCCTCTCCGGAGGGAGCAGGCGATGGCAGCAGGCGCTGGGCGTGGGGCTGGGAGCGGCGCTGTGCGCAGTCCCGGTCATTGAGGTAATGTCATGAGAGAGATAGGATCGGGGGAAACAGTTCTAGCCAAAAACACTTGCCTAGCGTTGTACGAGTTAATGTTTACCTTAGTACCATCCTCGTTCCTTCTCAGGGATCACAGGTGGTTATCTGTGTAGTTGTTAAGGAACAGAAATGAGAAAGACGGGGTTTACCTTCAATAACATCTTAAAAAAGGTTGCCTTGTTCTACAGAGAAAGGTGAAACACCACTAAGAATTAGGCTGTCCAAGCTTGTAATTAACAGTCTGCTTTTGCTTACCGTTATTTGTTACAATAACGTATACTTCAATGTCATTGTAAAGACGATGCAAATTTGTTGTCTTTCAGAAACAGAATTCCTCTTCTCTCAGTAACGATGCCCTGATTAAAAGAGCAGTTTCTCTGGTAACAGACAGCACTTCCACTCTCCTCTCTCAAACAACGTACGCGTTGATTGAAGCATTGACAGAGTATACGAAGGTAAGCTGAGTGATTGTGAGTAGTGTACTCATATATTTCTGCTTTTCATGCAGTACTAGTGTATTTGTGTGCAAGGAACTCCTGTAGCACAAGCAGGCTTTCAGAGCAGGAGATCAGAGTGGCAGTTAGATGCTCTGGATTCCAAAAAGCCCAGAACGATGCGTACATACTCCTGGAGTATGAAAGTTTGAGTCAGTGTACTCCTTCCTTTTTTCAACATCTTTAAAATTATCAGTAAACTTAAGAACAAAGCACCTATTTGGAACTATTAAACGATTCTGTTACCCGCTGTATATACTGGGGATTAAACACAGACAGGTTAGTTCTTTTCTTATTTCTGTGACTAATTAACAGAAGTTAACACTGAGACGACATCAGTGACTTACAGATTTTCCTGTAACTGTGTGAAATGATTCCTTTGCAGGCGGTTTATACACTAGTGTCTCTCTACAAGCAATACTCAAATCTTCTTGGGAAGATGAACTCCGAAGAAGTAGACGCAGTCTGGCAGGTGGTGATAGGAGCCAGAGTTGATGTAAGCAATCACCTCCCTTCGGTCAGCAACTTGCCTCATTTATGCTGCTCAGAAAGCTGTTGTGTCACTTGCTGACCTTTTCACAACGGTTTGGAAGAGCATTCTGATACGCATCTATAAAGCTGAGTAATACTTTATTTTACTCCTAGATGACAACAAAACAGCAAGAATACCTGAGGCTGGAGTCCAGCTGGATGACAGCGTTACGTCTCTCAGAGATGGCAGCAGAAGCTGCGTATCAATCAGGTATGCAGAAGCAGAAATACTGAGAATCTTTCAGCTAACATTTAGGTGCCCCTCGCTGGATTCACTTTTATTGAAGTGAGAGTATTTGCCTTTCGCTCAGGGACGATAGGAATTTTGTTTTCTCCCTGTACACACACTTCCACAAAACATGCAGAGACTTGACAGCTCTGAGATTGAGTTATGAGCTGACTTGGCAAAGTTATTGGAGCAGAGAAAGATTAGGACAAAAAAGGTAAATATCCAGGGGCAGCCTAACTGCACATTTCTTGATGAAACTGTTGAAAAAGACATACGATCTGTAGGAGCACAGGAAAACAGGTTTCCATGTTCAGCAGTGCCACGCTTTCCAGTTCATGTTCCATGACAAGACAAGGCCTGAAAGTTCCTGGTACACGGCGACTGGGCTGGGCTTAGTTCTCAAACCCAACAACACAAGCTGATCCAATTTGACCAGATGCTGGCTGAAAGCTGCTTGGGCTGGAGGAATTCAAGGGGACACAAAAATCTCAAGGTCGGCATGTTGTTGGTTGAGGTAAATGAACAGTAAATGCATTTAGCATTAATACAGCCCAAGAGCCATCAAAACACTTAGCAAAGCAGGTGATAATTACAGACAGTTGCTTCCTTAATTGAAGGTTTGCTGAGTGCTCTCTAACCTAATGAATTTAAATTACTGCTTTTCAGGTGCAGATCAAGCCTCAGTGACAGCCCGAAGCCACATCCAGCTAGTGAAATCACAAGTGCAAGAAGTGCGGCAGCTGTCCCAGAAAGCAGAGACGAAGTTAGCTGAAGCTCAAACAGAAGAGCTGATAAAAGCTCAAGGAGAGGAGTCTTCATTGCCGCAGGGTGTTATAGGAAGTACGGATGCAGGTGAAGACCCTTATCTCCGGGAAGACTGAAAAGAACTGAAGTGTCACCTTCGAGTACGTGAGAATTGATCAGAAATCCTGGGGTCCTAAACTTCTAAGTGGATAGTGGGAAACTGCTGAAATAAGCCTGTGATTCCATTTTTTTCCCCTAAATAGGCTTGCTTTACAAATCAAGTCAATTCCAAGACTCTGAAAAAGCCTTCACCTTGTTTGTAGCCTACCACGTTTGTAATAATTATAGATTTGATTATTTAAGTGTTTAACTATGCAAATGTGAAAATTGCTATCAAGGATAGCTTGTTGTTCATTGTCTCTGCCGGGAGGATCCTACCCATGGTGCGATGTGTTTCTGGGAGCTCTCTGACATAGGGGCTAACTAGGTATCAGCCAAAGACGTGTATTTAAAAGTGATAATTTTTAACCTGTGAAGTAAATGATACGTTAGTAGACACCTTTATTAAACTGTGCAAGTGCATTTCCTTTCAAGTATGCCCACATAGATAAGAGATTAAGTGCTGTTTTCTGTTTTGACTTTGTAACAGAGTTGAGTCTGACAACCATATCTAATTGCACTTAATTGCAATCAGGGAAAACATTTGCTATTGAGCTGAAAACTTTCGATGGAGTTACCCAAGCTCTTCTTGGAGAAGTTTTGCAGTGCAGTACAGTCTCCAACAGTCTCTTTCACCCAGGAGTCGCTGCTTGTAGAACAGCTGCCTTCCTCAGGAAGCATAAGATGTGATTTTCAACGTACTGTGGTTACAGAGTAGTTGTGACAATCGCTGCAGACTTTATAAAGCAACAAAAGTGAGTTTTACGTATTTGAGTGCTTTCTAGCACAAGATTCAGGAAAATTATCTGAATTCTCTCTTTTGGTAAGCTTAATGTTTCACTGCAGGTTTTAAAACCGCAAGTGTCTTTCACTGTGTTCATTTTCTAACTTGACAGCTTCATGTGAAATTTGCAGAATTAGCTGTACAGACAATATAAACTTTAGCTGAGATTGCTTTGTACAGTAGCACTGGCTAGAACTCTGTCGCTGCTGATTTGAGTCAGTTAATCCCTATTCATCACCTTTTGTAAGAAGGCATGCAATCATAAGATTTTCCACTATAAATTAGCAGCAGATGCACTACATGTGGTGAGGTTGCTGTTACTAAACTGAGTTCTGCTTGACTAGGAATTTTTTTTCATCTGTAACACGAGCCTTTCTCTGTCTCCTTTTGCCTGCCTTTTGAACAAATGCAATCTCAGCTGCACAGCACCATAAATTTAGATTATATAGTAAAAGCTTTGAAAAACAAACAAACAAACAAAAAAAACATCAACTTTCCTTGCTCCTGCTGCTCACTGGATGCTGCTGTATCCAAGGGGGAAGGCAGGGTCTGAAATCAAAGCTCACAGGAAGATGCCAGCATCTGCTGTGCCAGTAGTCAGAAGGTCCCAAACACGCCTTTGGGCTGGAGCACTGGGGAAGACCCAACTGTCATGTGCCAGTTTGTTGTAGCAGTGGCACAGCCACACCCTCAAGAGCTACAGGCAACTTCAGGTCAGCCTTCTAACCGCATCTGCTCTGCTTGTTCTGTGCTGCAGTTGAAGAACCACCAAGCCACTGATTGAAACATGCATACAGGCTATGTTTCTGTCACAATGCTGCACTAACTCCTCTCAGATGCTTGCATGACAAGGATATGGCTTAAGAAAGATAAACATCAACCCAGGAGTCTGGGAAGCGGCCATTCTTCCCCTTTCAGAGCCTCCCCCCCCCCCCCCCCCTTGCAGCCCAACTTCTTGTTTTACAGTTTGACACAGGTTCTACCCCCACGCATCTGAACTGCTGTGACAGGAAGCAATTAGTCAGTGCAATCAAGTCAAAAAGGGAAAGAAATACTTGAGTGGCTCCACAGCACCTCCCAGGTGGGGTGGAAAAGATCCCCCTGCACCTTCCTTGAGAAGTGAGAGTTGCGTGCGCGGAATTAGCCTATGCACTTAAGCCCAGAACTGCCATGACATCACTCGCTGCGTGATGTTCCTGAGTTTGCATTTGGACTCAGCGAGGGGATCAGAAAAACGCTGCCAGAGCAGCTGACATCGTACCAAGCCCGCTCCGTCCAGTCTCTTCTCTGGAACAGACAGTGGTGCCCAGGGCACAGTGCTGAGAAATGCAGGGCTTTGCTGCGCGATACTCAACCTCGTTTACAAAGCCAATTAGTCTAAAACTACGTGTAGTGTCTCAGGTACAGCTGATTAATAACTGCTAGGGCTGCAGTGAGATGGAGTAGCAGCTGCTACAGGAGCACACAGGCTCACGGAAGGTTTTTTTTTTTAGACGCACACCTACTCACATGTAGCACAGAAACAGCTCCCGTGAGAGTGGCAACTCGTGCTGTAAGAGTCACGCAGTGGAGCTAAACTTGACCTACAGCTGGTGCTCTAGAAAGCCAAGGCCACAAGGAAAATACGTTGTCAGACAGGACTGCCAGGAACCCCTCAGCCCCGGGCTGTACAGTACTGCACCCCACAGCAGCGCGGGGCAGGCAGCCTCCCCAGGGAGCCTGGCACACCCCGGGACTCAGGATGCCCTCCAAGCCTAAGCAGCCAGGACAAGGAACTCCTGGCAGTGCTCCCCAGGCACCTCTGGAAGCTCCAGCTCACAGCTGGTGGCCCTGAACACTGAGCAGCTGGGACACAACCAGCTCTGATTCCTGTGATTGCACACCCTCATTCCCCTTACATTTTTCTAAGCTTCCAGGTCGCTGCCTGCTCACACAGCACATCTGGCAGCAAGGCTGAGAAGCTTCATAAACTGTCAGCTAATCTCAGCTTCAGAATTGATTGGTCCTCAAATTAGTTACTCCAGAGCACTCAAGAGATTAATCACGGCTTCTGTGTCAATGCATCGCGCCTGGACCGTGGGCAGAGAGCAGCAGCTGCTCACAGAAGTGACAAGTTTCCATTTCCTCATAACCCTTTAATATACTCTTTAATATCCATGACTCCTTAATGCAAATATCACCAGACGTCAGCATGCTTTGGCTCCTAGTTCTAGCTTTCAGGAGACCCAGAAAAATTCCTGTGAATACTTTCAGAACTGTATTTTATTTATACCCAATGAAAACAAGCAAACGAAGCAAATAAACCCCAAACACCTCCCACACAGCATGAAAAGCTGCAGCCACTGGGACTTAACTACCTCTCAGGACATATTTCTGCTCAGACTAGATCAGAAATTGTTTGTGCAAAAGCTTCTAGTGCAAGTAAACTTGTAGTAACTTTCTGTAAAATCCAAAGGGCTTAAATTGGAGCCCAATCCCTCGGATTACTGTGCTGTTAAGGCAATACATTTTAAGGCTTTTCCCCACACTCCATTCCTTTTCTCCTGCTGCCCCACAGGACCTGTGGGATTGCTGGCCTGGGACAATGGAGCTGCACCGCAGCAGATGCAGCAGTATACACCGGCCTTTCTTCTACCATTGCCTTGACTAAAAAGGTTAGAAATAATTTAAAGTGCTCCGTCACTTGTTAGTCATCATTACCTTTCCCAGGAGAGACCGGATTAGGCTGGCAGTCCGACACCAGCCTCAGTGTTGCAGAATCTCCACAGGAGGTAGCACCTCATTCACGTTACCTGCAGCAGCTGTGAGCTCCCTGGGCCCCAGCGTGGCCAGGAGGAACCGAGCCGAGTCCCCTGCGCCGCGTCTCACCAAGCTACCAGCCCCGTCCCCTTCCCCTGACAATTCAGTAACCCACCAACAAAGACTGACTGCAAACAAAACCCTATGGCTCACGTACAGCCTGTTAGTAGAGGACACATTTCTACCACAACCTGATTTTTAGTTTAAGCACCCTGTATCCGTCACCAGCCAAGATCCTGCTGTGCTCATCAGGAGCTTCATTTCCAACCGGTTCTGTAGGGGTGTGTTACTGACACTGCACACCGAATGCTCTCGTCCTTCACCAGCGTCCACATGATCCACATCTCAGTGGGGTTTAGCTTGTGCACAACCATCAGTTCCTTGTACAAGCACGGATCGAAAGGATTGAAAGGTCTCTGGATCCCAAAAGTCTTAAAGCCAGCATGGTTCTTTGGGGTCACTGCCATCTTTGCCAGACACATTCCCACAAAGACATCATCTATTGGGAAGAGCTCCATGTCCTCTGCGGTGCTCTGGAGTCGGCGCACTGTCGCTCTAGACATCACGTAACCCCCTCCGCCCGCATAGAGGGGATAGAAGGGGGCTCCGTACATGGTCTCTGGAATGAAGTACTTCACCTTGGTGTTCCTGATGGGCCGGGCGTTGGCAATCACGTCCCCAACAAAGAGATCCTGCTCAGGGTCCAGCTCCTGGAGGAACTCAACAATATTGTAAGTGTTGACAAAGACATCATCGTCGCCCTTCAGCACAAACCTGGCATGCCAACAGTCCTCCATGAACCAGCGGAGGAAATGCAGCTCCTTGAGGGTCAAGTTGAAGAAATTGTCAGCAAAATCCCACTGCACGATGTCATCAAACTCCTGGCTTTCGTAAGCCAGCAGCTGGTGCAGGGGCTGCGCTTGGATTTTGGCCTCCGAGCGCCCGAGGAGGAACACCAGCCTGATGTGCCTGCCACCAATGGAGCCCTCCTTCCCCCACGTGTTCCTGATCGCCACCCGCCGCTCTATATTGATCGGGGGAGACTTGATCGCCAGCAAGAGGAACGTGTCCTTACTGCACCTGGAAGGCTTCAGCAGCGCTGAGAAGTTCCGGCAGTGCTTGTACGTTAGGAAGACGCGGTGAAGCTCCGGGAGGGCGAGGGAAGAATTGGCGAGGGTCAAGTCCGGCAAACACTTACTGGGTTCGGCGTTGTCCAAAGCTAAAGACTTGGGTTTGCGACTTGCTACATCCACTTTCTGCTCTGCTGACGACGTTGCCAACTTCGCCTCTCTCTTTAGGTAAAAAAGACACGCCAGCAGCATGACCGACAAGGCATAAAGCGCCAGGTTTTTAATCCTGGGATACATCGCAATGTCCCGTGCGGGATCCAGGCCCTGTGGGGACGAAGAAGGACAGAAGGACAAGCCGGTGATCACCGAGAGCCGCACGCTCCCACCTCCCGTTCCCGGCACTGCGGGGCCAGGCGCAGCCCCGAGCTCCCCCCCACCCCGTCCCCAACGCGGTTTTGGGGCGCGTCTCACCGCTGCGGGTCCCGGCGAGGACGGGAGCGCGGGGCCGGGCTCCGGAGCCAGCCCCGGGGGCAGAGCCCAGCCGGGAGCCGGGCAGCGCTGGCCACGCCGGGCTCCTTCTCTCCTCTCCTCTTCTCCTCCTCCCACCGGCAGCTGCCCGCTGCTGCCGCCGCCCCGCCCGGCCCCGCCCCAGATTCGATCGCTGCATCCCCAACTCTACCTCCGCACGGTGCAGCCCCAATTGCCCCCCACCTGCTGCAAGTTGCACCCCCCAATTCCCCTGCACGCACTGCACATTGCACCCCCAAATCCCCAACGCACACAGCACATTACACCCCCAGTTCACCCCCCCCACAGCACACTGCACCCCCAATCCCCCCCCATGCTGCACCCCAATCCCTCCCCCTGCGTACTGCACCCCCAATTCCCACTCCCTGCACCCCCAGTCCCCCCAGTACATTGCACACCCACCACTGAGCTCCATCCCACGGCCCTGGCGATTTAGCAGCCCCGGCAGCCGAGCAGTGTCCCCGTGGGCTTTATTTCACTGACCTCCGTCACTCGCTCCAGCCACGGCCGCCTTAGGGAGCCTTGTCCACGGCCACCGTGCTCCACGGGCTCTGAGCAGCAGCCGAGGGCCACCGCAGCAGCTGTACCTGGAATTCCACTGTCAGCGGCACTGCCTCAAGCCCTCGGCCCTCCTCCGGCTCAGTGGAGTCTTTGTTTTTTCTTTTTCCTGGAGAAAGTGGTAAATCAGCCTTGGACTTTGTAGGATAAATCGCCCGAAAAGCAGCTGCATGCAGGGGGCTGTGCCCACCACGTTAGCACCGACTGCCGGGCCCTAAAGGAAAATCCACTTGAAAATGAGTTAGGGTGGTAAGCCCAGCTTCTTCTTTAAGCCCAATCTTTAAGCAGTTAATCAATCTGGGTGCAATTTTGCTTTTTGTAGTGAAATTGCCCTGTAATTTCCAAGAAAAAAGAACGATGCAGGCATAAATCATTCCAAGGATCCTGGAAAATCAAGCGCGAGGTAAAGGAGACCTATGTGAGACTACTTCCGAAGGCATCCTTCAATGTCTGGGCGAATTGTTTGCTCGAGACAAAGCTTGCTGCCTTTCCCCTTTGAGCCGCCTGGAAGGGATCCCGATTTCCCTGAGAGCACTTATTATTTGTGTGCATTTGCCGACGGAGGGATGCAAATCAGCCTCAGCTCCCGGCTGCAAGGGCCGGGAGCGTCCCCGGTGCCCCGCGGTGCAGCCGCTGCTGCAGCTCCAGGGGAACGGAGAGCGAGCACCGAAGGACCAGAGCACGCTTTGGTGACACAGGAAGATGCTACCTGCGTGCTGCGGTGACAATTGAGTGGCCCACCAGCCCCCACGGCCGCTCTCGCCTCCCTGGCTGTGGTCGGGCTGTGTGTGAGACTCATGAGTCACAGCACAGCATGCTGCCACGGGATGCTGCTGGTATTGGGTGTAGCAAACCGTGGGGCAGATTTTTGACGTGTCTTTTGAGAGATGCACCCTGAGACCTTGCTGTGCTGCAGGCTGAGGCTGTGGCTGTCATCCCCCACCTGCAAGAGGGGGCCGGGAGGGCCAAGCTGAACTCGAGTCGCTGACTACTTGGGGTTTTCTGTGGCGGCAGCTGTTTTCTGTGCACCCAACGCCATGCTCAGCCACACAGCCCCCAGCAGAAGGGGGGGGATAAGATAGAGAGAAGAGCTGCTACACACACACTGACCACAGGCACTGGGGTGGAAAGGAAGAAAAAAGCACTAGGCGGTTGTAGGACAGCAGCTCCCTGCTTCAGCAGCTGCTGAGCATGCACTGCAAATCAGCATCTCGTGGTGGGGAACAAACGCTGTGATAACCCAAGGAGTTTCTTCTTCTTTTTGGGTAGCTGGAAGGCCAGCAGGCTTCCTCGAGCACAGCCAGCATAGGACTGCAGGGTCTGAAGTCCTTCCCGTGGACAGGGTGAGGGTGCACAGAAAACAGCCAGAGCTCTTGGGGAAGGGGGGTTAATTGCACTGTTAAATTAGCAACTCAACCTGAGGCCAGAGCAGGGACACGGGGCTCCTCTGAGAGCTCCCGGTGGTGCTGGGGAGAGGGGCCTAGCCCGTTCCATGCTGTCCTCAACCCCTGAGCAACTTTTGGCATCGCCTTGAGCCACCTCCCCCACTTCCTCCTGCTCTTGCATTACCCCTCTGGCGCGCTGGCACTGTTATTTTTGTAGTCAAAACAAGAGTGCTGGAAAAATAACCTGCAAGAGGAAGGGCGAGCTCTGTCCGCAAGTGGCTTAAACAATGGTGCTGACAGAGCAAAGCCTGAGCTCCGTGCTGGGCGGCAGGGGATGCCTGTTAGGGGCTGGGGTGGTGTCTGCAGGGGTGGCAGCAGTGGGGTCTGTTCCTGGGCAGGCTGAGCACCTGGGCTCAGAGCTGGAAAGCCCACCGATCCCCTCCTCAAAGTACCTGGAGATGGATGAGGACCTTATTATGGACCCCAGACAGCTGCCCACACCACGATGTGTGTACCAGGGCGTGTGCCTGGCCCTACAACCCCCACAGCCTCAATGACAGCATTCAGAGCCCCAAGCTCAGGATGTGAGTAAGCGTCCTGTGTGGCAGAGCTGGCAGGGTGGCAGGGAACCTGCGGCTGCCTCCGGGCTGGGCACCGTTGGTGTTTGCTCTTGCACACGCTGCTCTCTGCCCAGCCAGCTCCAGCTCTCTCACCTTTGGCAGACGCTGTGGTTTTCCGGCTGGCCTGACTTTCTGCTTTCAGTTTTTTGCTCTTCTCTTTGCCTTTTTTCTTGTCCTGTGGAGAGAGACGTTTCCACACTCAGGCGGTGTTGAAATTCAGTGCCCACATTCAGTCCTGTGACAGTCATCACCGCCTGGGTTGGCACCAGGATTTAACGGGCCAAAGAAAGTGGTGACAGGAAGCGGGAGCACAGCAGAGGGGCTGCCCAGAGAAGAGAAGAGACTCCAGGAAACACAAAGTGTCAGGACAGCTGGTGCACGTTGCCATGCTGAGAGGATCAGTGGAAGCGTGAGGGGTTGCTTTCACATTCTTGGAAATTAAGATAAACTCACCTATTTTCTTACCATAAGCCCACAAAAAGTAGCAGCACTTACTGATAATGCCAATTTCAAATAACAATGCCAGCAGTGGTGGGTGGTGCTCCAGCAGGGCTATTTCAGCCCCATTTTTTGGAGAGGGAACTGAGGGACGGATGAGCAGGGCAGGATGTGCTGAAACCCCTCCCCAGCAGCCCGTCCCCACCGCCCTGCCCCAGGACATGCTCCTTACCACTTTCTCCTCCAGACTCGGTGGCTGCAGCGGCCGCTCGGTGATGAGGATCCCAAAGTCACACACAGTTGCCACCAGGTCCTCAGTGGCCAGCAGGGCCTCCAGGCTCACTCTCCTAGAGCCCAGGGTCCTCCGAATGGGTGGGTCGCTGCGGAGTTCACACGGCTGCTTCTTCTTCTTCTTCTCCTGCTGCTTCTGCTTCTGCTTGTCCTTGGGCACGGGACCCTGCAGAGCACCGGTATGGGATCAGTGTCAGCTGAGGGTTGGGGCCCCTTTATCAGGCAGCAGGTAACCTGGGCCCAGCCACTCGCCCACCTCTGTATCCAGCCTGAGGGGTGTGTAAAACAGCTGCTGCCCTCCTCCCACAGCAGGGAGGAATTTGTCTAGAGGTCTGGGATGGAGAAATACTCCCTGACACCCAAAACTGGCACAGGAGAAGGTCCCTCCTTGCCCCATCACTATTGTTGTAGCTCAGAAGGTTTTTGGACATTGTTCCCTCCTGGCATCCTACCTTGCCACCATCTTTCTTTAATCCCTGTCCTGCCTTCTTGTTTGTTACTGCACCTTCTTCTGAGTCAGCATCAACAGGCCACGAGAGTACCTGCCAGGAGAGAGGAGCTGGCGCTGCAGGGACTGGGACACCCAAGGACCTGGCCTGGGGCCACCTCCATCCCAGAGTGCCTCCCAGAGGGAGTGAGGTGCCACTGCTGCCCCCCCCCCAGCAGCTATTTTCTCTCCCTGCCCCTTTCATCTGGCCCTGCCACACACTCACCTTCTCCTCTACCACTGAGACGATCGTTCCAGCCGCCAGGTAGCCCTTCAGCCCCACCAAGTCCTTGGCAGTGTGCTCCTTCCTGTAGCTGCAGTCAATGGTGTCTGCCCAGGGTTTTCCAGGGGTGACAAACAAATGTGCTGCGCAGGAAAAAAAAATTAAAAAAATTGAGGTGACCTTTTCTTTCTGGGGAGAGGATAAGACTGGTGCCAGTTTGTTACCCATCATGAGTCTGCCCTGACCAGTAGGATGGAGGATTGATAATTCCTCATTACCAGCATGTGCCGTGGGCTCCTCCATGGCTGCAGACTCCTGCTGGCCCTTTGTTTCCCCCATGTCCCTTGCAGAGCAGTCCACACCCAGGGTGGCCACCGCAGGACTCTGATGAATTGTTGTTACCTGGAACAGAGAGGAATCACCTGGCATGGCACGTCTGGCTGTGTCTGCACCAGGCCTAGGAGCAGCACTGCCTCTGAAATCCCATTCCCCAACCCATCCTGGTCATCAGGAGAAGGGACAGAGCAAGGCGAGCTGCATGGTGGCACCTGCAGGAGGGCCAGAGATGCACTCCCATGTGCAGAGCAGCGTTGGACTACCCAGAGGGACAGGGAACAC
This sequence comes from Anas platyrhynchos, assembly GCF_047663525.1. NCBI lineage: Eukaryota > Metazoa > Chordata > Aves > Anseriformes > Anatidae > Anas > Anas platyrhynchos. Next base: position 2,602,600 of record NC_092602.1, read on the forward strand.
GGCCAGCAGAGACGGGTGCTGCCAGACTTGGCCACACAGGAATTTGTCCCTGGCCTGGAGGTGAAGTCCCCCTTGCTGTGGCCTGCCAGAGCCTCCTGTTTTCAGGAGCTCAGTTAAACACCAACCTCAGCGCTGCCACCGTCCTCCACCTCCTCTCCCTCTGCGAACTCGTAGGTCACGCAGTAGCTGTAGGTGATCGCCGCTGCCTTGGTGTCAACCTCCAGTTCCTGGAGAGTGCTGGGATCAGGAACTCCCTTGATCTTCCCAATGCTCACAACCACTTGTGCTTCACTTCTTATCAGCTCTAAAAGGAAGACAATCCTGCTGAGGAGCAAGGAAGGCACGGAGCAAGAGGAAACCTCCAGGATGCCAAGTCCCACCACCCAGCATCCCTCCCTGCCATCCTTTGCAAGTGCTGTGACAAGCCATAGCCACATGGGGTCACTCCAAAGCCATGCAAACAACTGGCTTGGTTCCTTTGCCTCCCTCGTTAATATTTTCGACTCAATAAAGCACACTCAGTGCATAAATTCATTGAAGGGGGGTCACCAAGAGGGGCTTCCCTCAACCTGGTGCCCCCAAGGCCCTGGGATCTTGTCCCAGACTAGGATGTGTCACACTTTGGAGCAGGCACCACTTTGTGCTGGCACTGCAGCACACGTCAGCATCTTCCCAGATGTTCAGGAATGTCAGCAGAGATGTTCCTCTTTCAGCAGCTCAAGAGGGAAACACACAGCATGAAACCAGACTGTGTCTGGCAAACAAAGACGGGGCAGGCCGTGACACCAAGCCAGAGCTACAGGGACAGGGTTGGGTTGTTCCTGCAACCTTTGGACCTGATTAAGGCTAAAACCACCTCGATTATAGACGTGCTGCTGCAGGGTCCCCTGCCTGCCTCACCTGGCTGCCTTGCCAAACCACGGAACTGGTGCCTCTCGTCAGGCTCTATGTGGATGTCGTCCAGGACGGACAGCTGGGGCAGGCCGTCCACAACAAAGCCTCTGTAAGCAGGAATGAGAGCCAGAGGGTTCCCTTGGAGCACCAGGACCCGGAGCTTCTGCAGACTGGAGAGCTGGGAGACCAGCTCCAGCAGCTCTGTTAAGTTGTTAAAGCTCAGGTCAAGGGAGACGAGATTTGGCCTGAAAGAGAGAATCCAGCAGTAAGGGCAGGCAAACGACGTCCAGCTGAGGGCACTGCTGCCCTGAGTCGAGAAAAGAAACAGAAATCCTGATTCCTCAGCACAACAACCTGCAGTGGCACAAATTGTGTGAAAGTGGGGAATCCGAAAGCATAATCTCACATAGTCCATTGCCAGCCTGCCCCATAACTCAAAACCTTTTTTTTCTTTAGCATCCATTAATTACCCCACTGCATCCTTCAGTGATACAGCCTAAGCTTTACCCCCTTCCCCAGGGAAGACTACCAGCAGGGACTGGGAAGAGCAAAGCCAGACCCTGCCCCAACAAGCTTACATCAAAGTGTGAGACAGAAGGCAGCAAACCGAGACAAGCCACGCTGCACTGATGGGGTGTTGGAGGCAGAGAAAAAAAAAAAAAAAACACCCTGCTGAAGGGCTGCAATTTCTTAATGCAGGGCATCTCGATGGCTTGGGGGCATCTGTCCCCATCTGCCCACCTCCCAGTAGCTAGCCTGTGGCATTACCAGAAGTCCGCATTGAGGTACTTGTCCTGCGAGGGGCCGCACAGCCTGTTGTACCCCAGCCCCAGGTGCTGCAGCTGCGGAGGGGGCTGAGAGCACAGCTCCTGAAGATCAGCCACAGCGTTGCAGCAGAGCTCCAGGACCTGCCCAGGACAGAGGGAACAACAAACACCCTTTGCAATGAGCAGTTCCTGGCACACCCTCGAGCTGCTCAGCTTGTGCAGTTTTCATGGGATCTCTTTCCGATCCCACTGACACAAGGCTCTGCTCACCCACCTTCAGTGTCCGGGGCAGGTTGGCCGAGGTTACCCTGCTGATCTGGTTGGCACAGAGTATCAGCTCCTCCAGGTGCTGTAACTGCAGCAGATCCTCGTCGATTTCCTCTACCTACGAAGAGCTGTGTTTGGCCACCGTGACCTTGAACCACCTCGTGTCATGTGGGTCAAGGTGACGCAGAGATGTGGTGTTGATCCATGTGATGTACGTGTAGCACGGATCAGTGTAACACACCGAGTGGGGCTGCCAGCAGCTCGATCCCTGCTGCAATAGCAGCACCTGGGAAGACCCTGGGTTGGGGAAACTTTTCCCAGGATGTTTTCCCCCTCAGCAGATGTGTATTTGTGGCCTGGAGATGGGCAGCTCTGTGGGCACCAGCCCGTCCCTGCCTGCCAGCCTGCACTTACGTCCTTGCCGACGATCCGCAGGGACCTGAAGACCTGGAGGACGCGGGTGCCACTGACAAGCTGGGGTACCTGCACAGCCATATCCCGCAGCTGCTGGTCCTGGGGGCTGCAGCCTGGTGGCAGGGCCCAGGGGCTGTGCGGGTCTCTCAGCAGCTCCATCAGAGCCTGGGGGCTCTCCTCGCCCAGCGGCAGGTCCTCATCCTCCTCCTGCCCCGAGGGGCTCGTGCGTGCGCTGAAGCGGGACTTGTTCTGCGGAGAGGGAGAGGGGAGAGGCAGTGAGCACCCCACAGACCCCCTGCCCTCTGTGGAGCCCTCCCCGTCCCACTGTGCCCCCCAGCCCCTACCCAGCTGCCAAGGCCGCAGGGGAAGTCCCGCAGGCCCAGGAGCCGCAGGTGCTCCCGAAAAGCAGCCGAGAGGCTGCGGGGCCCAGGCACCGCCATCCAGGAATTCTCTGGCTCTTGGCACCCGTCCCTGTCGCTAGGAGATGGCGGGGACGCGATGCCCTGGGGACCGGGCTCTGTGGGGCCGTGAAGGGGGCGTGGGATGGGACTGCAGGTTAGGAATAAATCCCAGGCTTTTACCGGTCTCCCTCTGGGATCTGAAGGCTGCTCCCCACCAGGGAAAGAGTGGGCGGCATTTACAAGGTGCAGCATCAGCCCCGTCCCCTGGCCAAGGACCTGCAGCACAGCGTTTGCCATTTCACTTATCTACATCTTGAGAGTCACTCGAGTTTCAGGGAGGAAGCAGTCATGTGCTCAGTAAAAGCACCCCGATTGTTGGTGCAGAGGGCACCGCTGCCACAGCACCGCAAGACCATCGGAAAACAAAGTTCAAAGCTAAAAGTACCAGCGCCCGCTCTTGGAAAAAGTCACTGAGCCCAGGGGCAAAAGCCCCAGCGCTGTCTGAGGTCAGACCCAGGTCTCCCCACTCAGGGGTTTATCTGTTTTTTCCAGCGATAGGTGTGGAGATGATAGCGACAAATTCCACTTTAGGGAGCTTGCAGAGCAGCTCGTGTCAGCAGAACTTCACCAAGTAAATTGCAGATGCTCTGTGGTGTCTGGTGGTTGCGTGGTGGAACACTGAACTTCCACTCGCGCTGGGTTTTGCAGGACGGATACTGATCTGCTCCCTTATCAGCTCGGCAGCTTATTGCAGCTGCACAGATAGGAAAGGATGTGCGGAGCATGCACACGCCAAGAGATAGCGGCATGGCTCAAAGTGGAATAACCAGGCAAGCCGCTACCCTCGGTTCGGCAGAAAATTAAGTCAAACTTTCGGAAATTCTTTAAAACAGCATTGCCAGCGGCTGAATTTTATTCTGGGGAAAAGCCGAGCTGAAAGCTTCTCCTGTACTGCTGTAGTGGCAGGGACAGTCCAGGAGTGATCCCCACTGCGATGGGTGGCAGGGCTGGAAGGGGACGGGCAGTGCCTGGTGCCCAACGTGTGCCTACATGTGCAAACTCATGTCATCCACACACCTCGTAGCACACGGTGGGGTTCTAAGCAGCTGCATCCCTCTGCTCTTCAGTGCTTCCGAACAAGCACTCCTTCAGCACGGTTCTTCTACCTGGAAGGAGCTGTCCGTACTCACCATTGTCTGAAAGAGCACCCTGCACAAAGAAACACCTCTCTCCGTGATACCCCCAAATAATTCTGAGTCCCAGGAACATTTTTTCTCTGTTTTGCTGTGTATGAGAATCTCCTTTTAGCAACTGGACACAGAGAAAACAAGTTCGGCAGAGTTAGAGAAGGGTGAGAGCTGAGGAGGTGGATCCTGGACATCCGCTGATGGGGTGCACTGGGTGTTACACCAGTGGGATGGTCTTACAGAGATCCAGCAGAGGGATACATATGCTCATCTGGAAGCCTCTTGTGGCTTTTCCACTGCCATTAGCCCACTCTTACACTGGCCCCTGCAGGAGATGGTTGCTGGCTTCAACAACCCAGGTGCGTGCTTACGTGCTCCATCATGCTTGGAAAAAATACAAAAACCACAAAAAACACAATTCATGTTCTAAGTCCTACATTTTGGAGCTCCCAGGGATTTAGATGGGATGGCTAAGCCAAGAGTCCTGCACTCCCAGTCAAATAGACGATGTGGGACACCATCTGTGTCAGTTTGAAACTGCACGCTAGATCACAATCAGTGACGACGCATTTGAACCAATTTTTGATGTAATCTTTCAAAAAAGAAAAAAAATCCCACACCATCATCTGCAGGAGAACATGGGGGAGCCACTGACGCAAAACCCCGCTGTACTTAAACGCAGCTCGGCTGTCCCCAGCTGCAGCACTCCAGCCACCAAGCAGCCTGAACGCCGACATCCCACCAGCTTTCGGCCAAGCCAGCCGCCGCCTGAGCCCGCCATGAAACGCCAGACAGGTGGGTGCCACTTGGACGTGCCGTAAGGTTGCGTTGGTTGATGCTCGTCATTAGCTCAGCCGCTCAAATCTCTCTGCTTTAGAAAGTCAGCACGCTGCACAGAACCAGGAAGTTTTGCAAAAACGGCGTAGATGCCTGAGGCTGTACTCACTGTATTATTTTTTTTTTTTCTTTTCTTCATTTGAATGCAGAAATCACCAGATTTGTAATCTTCCTCTTCTGCTCACTGGCTCCTTTGGTCTCCTTGGCACCAACATCCGAAGATGGCAAAACTACTACAGGACAGAGGCAGAGGCATTCTACTTCCAGAATAAGGCCCTTCCTAGTGCTAGAAAAGCAAGCAACTACCTTGTTTAAAAACTACGTAAGTGTAATATTTTGCATTTGCTGGGCCTGTGTCTGGGAATGAATCTGTTGATTTAGTTACGAAATACTAGGAAGACCATCAGAAAAGAAATAGTTGGGTTAGAACCTCAAAGAGGCACCTCTCTGTATTCCATACAGAAGGAAAGCCTTTGCGTTGTCTTATTTTAGGACAGAGTTGGAGCAATGTCTAGGACAGCTTGGGTGTGCCAACTGTGGTCTCACGCATTTTTCTTTGTTTCCTGAGTCACGTTGAGCTTGAAGCAGGCAGCTTTTGGGGTGACACCAGTCAGATCACTGGAAAGATGGAGAGAACTGGCTTCCTCTTCAGTCTGACCTTAATGCTAGAGCAGTCAGGAGCACTTCTGCAGAAAATCCTGCTCAGCCTTGCATTTCCTTGGAGACAGCAGAATGTTCACTGAATCTGAAAGTCAATACCATAGGCAAATTTCAATGCCTGGGAACGTGTTCCCAAGAAAACGCTGATAAAAATCAGTATAAAGCATTTCCCCTGAATTCATTCTTGAAATCAAAACCATTTCTTCTGAAACAGGTTTGTTCTGGTCACAGCAAATGTGTTACGTGAGTAAATTTTACCTATATGGTTAAAAACAAAAAAGACTCAGGAAAGCTGAAAACAATGCCAAGCAGGTTATTAAGACAGAAAGTGCTGCGCAATCATAGCCACAGATAGTATATAATAGTTGCTTGATAAAGGAGCGTAGGTGTTAATACAGCCAGTGAACAATAACAAAAAAACCTCAAGCAGACGCAAGCTGAAAAATAGGTGTGTACGCTCCTAGACAGTCTCATGTGGAAACTACCAGGACAGACGTAAACCAAAAGATTTAACGATTTCTCTCTCCTCTTCCTCCCCTGCAGAACGCATGCAGCAATGTAACACCGAGAACCATAAGCTGGCTAACTGCTGACCTCCAAGTCAGAGCAATGGTGAAGAAAATACCCGAATGCCCACCTCTGGATGCAGGTTGCTGCATGCACGTTTTCTACAATATTTTGCAAACCATACGAAATGATCCGGAAGCAATCTGTGGGAAGAATTTCACCCAGGCTTTGAACGCAAGTGTCATCCAGCTAAACGTGACGATGACCGAACGGGAGGTGCCTTACACCTGCAGGAGCAAGGATCTTCCACAGAAGGTCTGCGAGCAGTTCGGGGGGATGAAAGCAGCAAAGAAGATGAGGTACACCTGGCTGGTTTTACAGAAATATGAGCAATTTATGCAAAATGCAACAAAAATATACTCTGCAGTAGGAATGTAATATGCCAAGCTGGAACAGTAACTGTAGGATACGAGAGCTTTGGCTGAACGTACCTAGCAGTACTTGTGACCAGTTTGATGCCAGGGACAACGTTAATAATGTGCTTACTATCCTGTAGATCATAAATATATACTCTAGTTTAGTTTACTATTTAAAAGATGAATGTCTTAAGTTATTGATTTTATTTATTATAAAAAATATTTATAATGTTTTATTTGCAGCAGTATATCAAAAGGATGCACTGATTTAAGTCAGAGTGATTTAATTGACCAGTCACGATATCAATTAGCAAATAGGAAGGCACGATTTCAGTGATTTTCATGTTATTTATATTTTTCTTTTGTAATTATTTTCCAAAAGAGAAGTTGATTTTCAGCAGACGGATTTTGTACTTCTGATTACTAGCAAATTGTATTTATGAATTTATAGAATACATTTATTTTTATAAATTTATTTAAGCAATTTTGTGTTCTATATTTATTCAGATTTTTAATTTATATATTTTAATGTTAAAAGAGATGAATGATGTATTTACTACTTAGGTGAACAGTTTTCCTCATCTTCTGTCACTATATATTTGGACAAAACCTGGCATTTAATTAAAATTATATTAAATAAAACTGCTACTGGTGATTTTTTTATTATTATTATGTAAATTTTTTTTACAGTCTTTTTGCATTGGAAAACTAATGCTTTGTTAAACAGAAAATTGAACTTGTTGTTTCTGGTCATTGTGATAAAGACATTACAAACAGCACATCTCCTTTCCTACCCACTTTTTACTGATAGACATGCAAAAAGATCACAGCACTTTCACTTCTTTTGCTCCCAGTTGGTTTCTTAAGTTTGGACCTGCCAGTGGGTAAATTGCTTTCTCTTCAGCCCTAGCTTGTGAAGGCTGAATTATTGCAGCTCTGCACCACACCTCGAGCCTGGCTTAGGTTCAGCAGAAGCAGCAGCGCTGCTGGAAGGACGCTCCATCAGCTCAGGCAAGAGCAACATGCCAAAAGGTGCCCGAGTCAATTGCTGCTCCTGGAGCTGGTAACAGAGCAGGCACCAAAATGTCCTAGGAGCAAGAGGACCTGTCATCATCTTGTTTTTCCTTTCTTGCATCAACTCTCGATTATCCCCAATAACGGGGAGGTTAATAATGCAATGAGTTCAGTTCAAATCACCATGCAAATTTCAAGCCAGTGTAAGCATTAGAACCAATTCTGAAATTAACATTATTTATATATACACACACATAAATGTATATATAAATTAATTTCACATGAAACACCTATTTAAAATGCAAGTACAGGATTGCTCCTCTCCCTGCTGCCATCCCTTCACTGACAGTGGTCCAGCCCAGCACAGGACTGCCTGCTCTGGAGCACTCTGATTGCTGCTCTGAACGTCCAGGAAGCTGCAGCAGGACTGAGCTCCTCCACCCCAGTGCCACCAGTGCTCCTCCTCCTCTGCAAAGGTGTCAACAGCCCAAGAGGAACTGGAGCAAGGGACTGTGGTACCAGCCCACCTCCTCCATCGTCCTTTAAACCCTCTCAATGCAAGCAGTAGGGAGGAAAGCGACTTACCCTTTTGTTTGGGTGGTTCTTCAGCACGGTGCCATTGGTGCTGATGCAGCTCTTTCTCCTCCCAGTCCATGGCCACGCCTGGCCCCTTTGTTCTGGTGAAGCATCTTCTATAGCAGGAGGTGAGGGCGCGAAGCTGGGCCTTTATTTTTTTACAAGAGGCTTACCTGTATCCTCCCCTGGCATAGTGAACCGGGTGCTGAGCACTTGCAGGGGAGCTGCAGGGAAGGTGTTTGGCCCTGCCGAATGTCTGGATGCTGATGAGTTGTGAGCAACAGGAGGCAGAGCCCAGGGTCTTTATGGACTCTAGTGGAAGAGTTGTCTTTAAAACAACAAGAGTTGCTGCAGATCTGGTCCTGTTTTCCCCAGACTTCCCTGGGAAGAGAGTTACCTCTTGATAACTGAGCCACTGTCAGTCCCCAAAAAGCACCAACCACTCTGGGTGCTCTCAGGAAAGCACTCTACCTTCCCAAGAGGAACTCCCTGCTGGGGCCAAGGGAAGAATTCCTCCCAAATGGGACCACTCTGGGACACCACCGTGGAGATGTCACAGTGGTAGCAGAAAGGATGAAGGCAGATCTGAGACCTCTGCTCTAGTTTCTGACATTGACACAGGTACCATCAGCTCTCCTTCCTGTTGGTGCCATCCTGGCACACCTCAAGTTCAAAGAGCATTTTAATAAACCACCTCTGACTTGTGTGTGAGCTTTGTGCAAGCACGGTAAGTGCAGTTCAAAGGTGTTTCCTTTGCTCCTGATACCTTCTGCATCAGAAGGCCACCTGCCAGGCTCAGTGCCAACCCATGAGAAGCAGAGGGACACCAGCAGCTCTGGCACTCTCTCAAATTAACCCGCTTAGTTCAAGGTCTACCAGTTTCCCCAAGGGCCAAGAGGTGCAATTCCAACCTCACACCCTTGATGTTGAGTAGAGGAAGAGGGAATGCAAAAGGATCACAAGGGATGTGCTTATCCCCAGAGCAGAAGTGGCATCTGCTGACCTCATCAGGTGGGGTCAACCAACCACTGCAAGCAGGCAGACGTGTAAATCCTGAGCGCTTCAACATCACCATTTCCAGTGGCTGATACAAACCACCTAAACCTTGCTGAATCAGAGGATTATACAGGGCCACTCCTTGTGGTTTTGTGTCTCATGCGCGCCTTTTCTTTCACCTTCTGAGTATGTAACTCTTATACAAAAGCATTTTCCTTGGAAAGGGAAACATTTGCCTGAACGTCAAACAAGACGAAAAAGTGAGTCAGATGGCTGGTACCAATTAACGTCATTGAGAAGGAAAACTGACCCCAAAAAAAGAAGAGTTGTTCTTCCCATGGAGGCACAGAGGTGTGCGTCAGCCCTGCAGACTCAGCTCACCTCAGGAGTGAGCTCACACACACAGGGGGCAGGCTTGGAGCAGGGAGACACGGGCTTGTGCAAAACTGTGGCAAGCCTCTGCTCTCCTTCTGTGCTTGAGAAAGAACAGCGTGCTGCCACAAGTGTTTGGGATGCAGCAGGGCAGGCAGCTGGGTACCAGAACATCAAACTTCAAAGGGCTGAGGTCAGGAAGCTATGGCCAGCACCCCTCTGAGGAGCGAGAACAGGACAGAAGTGCATACAGAGGTGAGACAGAAAGAGTGGCTGCAGGTCGGCTGAAGCACTGTGACACAAGTGTATCACCAAAGCATTTCTGACTGCTTTGTACTCATTTCTGCACACTTTATGGCAAACAGGCCCGGAATTTGTCAGCACTGTGTGGCCATCTGGCTGCTCGGGTACTGGCTTTTCCTTTGTCTGCCTCAACATGGTCAATCCCTGCCGACCACAGCCAGATGCAGAGGCTTTGTTTTTGAAAACTCTTCCCCCTGCTTGGAGAAGATCGGGCAGCTTCAGAACAGGGAGGGAAATGGAGCAGTTAGGGTGACCTGTTGGATGACTGAGTTTGGACTACACGGTTGAGAAGACCTGAGAGCCACCCCTAGCTGCACTGCAGATGTGGTTGTGTGGCTTTCTTCTCATGAGGTTCTCAGGACCTCTCTAGCCCACGCCCCAGACAGAGAGCTCAAAAGCCCAGATACTCTCAAAAAAAGCCTCAAATATTAACAGAGAGCAAGGTGCTCATCCCAGGACAGTGCTGCCAGCCCCGGACAGAACAGTGTGATCACAACCACGGTGGATCCTGCCACCAGAGCTCAGGTGAATCTTCCTCAGCCCTGGGGCAAACTAACTTGGGGATACACCTGCACCATGTTTTGATCTCTGCTGTCATGGTGAGGTGGTCACCGGCAAAGCTTTCTTGCCAAGGGGTACCCTATTTACACAGGCTGTGTAAAAAATGTCAGAAGGGCAGGCAGCAGGACTTAGGGATGTGATGGACAAATGTTTTGTGGGTCTGTTTCCATTTTGTGATGCTCAAGCCTTGGAGTTTGTGATGCATACACCTTCTTCTGAGACAGGAAGATATGAAACATCTCTCTGGATGATAACAGGGACTCCGGTGTTGACACACAGGGAACTTCCCTGCCACCCAAGTATGTATTTTGTCTGCACACCTCCTGAGAATGAGTAAAACTCAGGAGAAAAAAGTGCTTATGGGTGAGAGTATCTAAAGAAAAGCTCCCAAGGGTAAATACAAGTAAAAAAAACACACATATATATAATATATATATATATATATATAAGTAATATACATATGCATATATCCAAAGTATCTTGTGAGCACTGGGTTCTTTTCCTTTTGCCCCAGATTCAAACAGTGCTGGGAGAAAGCAAAATCTGGCAGAGCTGGGTTACAACAGACTCACAGGAAAATATTTGGGATTTCAGTACATGTAAAGCTAGTCCTGAGCTGTTCTCCCACTGAAGTGCCAATTCCCTTATTGTGGTGATTTCAATTGGCATTAATTTGCTTAGAGCGAATCTAGGTCTCCTTTTTGTACTGCTCAGGGATTAGCAGAATCAGCCACAGAACTAAGCCATTTCAGTAACTGTCTTTTGGCGTATCAGCTACAGCTATACCAGCCTCGCTGAAATCACCACAAAATCAGTAATAAAGAAACAGTGCTCTGCAGCCACAGCTTCCTCCCAGAGAGGTTCGATAGCATCGCTGCAGTACCACTAGCATTTGTGTGCTTGGTTGAGAGTGAAGTCAGGCCAAAGCGTTGTTTTACTGCTGTTTAAATAGCACTGATCTTCACCAACTTCTCCTACCAAAGTGCTTTGTGTGAGATCAAGGTAGAGATATTAAAAAAATTAAGTGCGAACAAAGCAAGAAAACTGTTGTACATTCTTATGCCTTCTCCCAGAATCGCAGGCCTGACTCATCAGAATTTCTTATGAGCTATATTAGGTCAAAGCAACCAGTCACAAAGGTGAGATTAATGAGCATCAACTCTTCAGCAATGCTTTTAAAATAAAATCCCTCTTTTCACTCAACTATTACCTTTCACTTTCACTAGAGCGCTGCCTCCACTAGACCCAAGAAAATGCAATATAACACCAATGTTGACAGCTGAAGCAGAAAGCTGTAGCATCCTACCAAGAAAAAAACAAAAAACATCATTTCACCTTTGACTTTAATGACACGTTTCATTTTTTTTTTTAAATGGACTTAAGCAGCTTACACTAACACTGCCTAACACTGACATCATTTCCATGGGAATAACATGTTATCCAAACTTAGCGCTGCCCGGTAAGAGCCCACCATCCAAGGCAGTATTTCAACCAAGAGCCCCAAATCCAAGCCTGTAAGAAATTACAGCATCGGGGCTCAAAGTATTGGTGTGGTCCCTAAAAGTTTAAGAGTTTTGTCTTTCTTGCATAAAGGCCAAAGCTACCTTTGAATTACTAGCTGGTAAGTTAAGAGCAGACATAGAAATAAATAGATTTTTATCTGCTTCGTTTTGTCACAAGAACTCATTTGCACTGTTATGCTTAATATAATCAACAACCAGGATCTGTTAACTCTAGGAACACATCAGAACCTCAATACATTTGGAAAACATCATGCAAAATGTGGAAGAACAAGCTCAGTGTTACTTAGGTGAAGAAAAATCTAAGCACTGCAGACAAGTGGACTTGTGGAGGTCGTGCTGTAGCCAGCCTGTTCCTTCCCAGTCCCTAACACGCATCACTAAAGAGGACCAGAGGTGACTACAGAAGGTAATTTTCAGTTTTTGCTAATGTGGCTAATGCTTTGGTGAGACAGGGAAAACCCAGCACAGAGCAAATACAGCCTGGTGGCCAATGTCTGGGAAAAGACAAACCACTCATATATTCTGAGAAAGTCCAGCAGAGTTGATTCTTCCAGTCAAGAAGGGCCCAAGTGACATCAAGTCTCTTTCATCTTCTGAAGCACAGAGTCATTTTAAGAGGACATAAGCCTTGCAACGGGAAAGCCAAACACACAGATCCCAAAGAGGTGACTTCAACACCACTGATAATAGAGAAATGAGCCCTTGTCACCTTTCAGAGCTGCAAAAGGAATGGCAAGGTTCGGGAAGATTTCCACTTACCATTTCCCCACTTTGAAGCCAAGTTCCAGGTAAAAAATGAAGACGTTACAACTAGTTTCTTCCAAAAAATAACCTTTATTGTTTTGGTTGTAAATATAAAAAAATGCATTGCACAATTTAACAGACCTACTGAAAAGTGCTACATATCGACAGCACAACAGAAGTTGTGTCATGCAACAGAACAGGAAACCTAGGCAAAAGCAAGAGTACAACCTGAAGTCCTCAAACCTCCAAGCTTTTTTTTTTTTTTTATACAACAAGAATGAACTCCATTCACTTAAACACATCTAAATACAAGAAGAAAAGGAGTGATTTGTTCTTTGAATTGTTAAGTAAGAGGATTGCTCCTAACCGGTATCTTCTGATTCAAAATCCTATTTATGTTGGAAATGTTCAGATATAAAAGCAGTTCAGACAATGGCTAGAAAGTCTTTGTATTACACACCTAAGATGTTTTTCCTTCTAACTGAATCAAGTTTTGCAGATCAATCTACAATTTGGTACTACCACTTCTGCTCTAACATAGGGAATTAGCATGAAATCCATCCAAGAAATGAAAGGGAAGTTCAGGCCTCAGCTGACACTGTGGAAACAGTACTGGGGTCCCATACAAGAAAACCCTCAAAAACAAACGATCTCCTCAGAAATGCAAGTATATCAATTGAAAGAGAAATAGGAAAACTCCTGTTGTCTCACCTAAAAAAATACCTCCTACAAGTCACCAACAGCTGTCCACAGTCCTCTGAGATTTGTGCGACTGAATCCATAAAGCACCTAAACCAGGGATCATCAGCCTTTTCATTCTGGGTGTTTTTCCTTACAATAAAAGTGCAAAAAATGATAGAAAAGAGAGAAGAAAAAAAAAGTCAAAATAGTTGACTATCAGTTTTATTTTAGCAGTATCTTCAGGTTAGGAACATTGAGGCAAGAATTATCCATCCCAGAAACACAGGAAGTGATTTAGCTTCCCAATAATGGACTAAAAAAAACATTATGCTATTGAATGGTTTTGTAGTGAGCTTCTCATAAACAAAATAAAGTTTACCTGGCCCCTCACCTCTACCATGTGAGCCTAAGTGTGTACACATACAGAATGAGGGCACAAAATAAAGGGATGCTATTTTCCAATGCAACCTGCCATCCCTTTGATTTTTTAAGCCATTCCAGATTTGGAGATTTAATTGTGTGCATCTTTACTAGGTTTCCGTCAGACTTCGGGGTAGGTGTGCCCCTGTGTACGTGGGAGGGAAGGATAGTGAAGTCAGCAGGAAAGACCATTTTTTTCCATCCTTCCTCCCATCCATCCATACAATTTTTCATGACCTCAGGTTCAAAGGGGCACAGTAATGCCACGCAGACGATACATTCTCTTAAAACCAAGGGAACCCCCACTTTGTCATTTCACTGAGTTTTCCACTTATTTGGGGTAAGAATGTAAGACTTAAGATGCATCAAATGCATACAGGACCCCAAGATCTAAGGCACGGATAGAAGCATTCTAGTAAGTCTCCCTTGAAGGAAAGCTCCCCTTGGGCTCTGGAAAAGCAGGGAAGAACACGGCAGTCGGATCAAATGGGAGTAACCAGGAATCCATGGGTTCTGCGCAGAGCTTGGACTGTCCAGATGAAGCATGGTCTTGTCTCCATTTCTACTACTAATTAATTTATTCAATTCTAATTTGCTTTCACTGCTTATTCCTCATCTTAACAGGAAGCATCATACAACACTAATAAGTTCATCAGATAATGCATAATTTCTCTAGAAGCTGGGGGGAGAGTGGGGGCTTCTACAGTGTATTAATTAATAGAATTTGAGGTCAGAAGGCACCACTAGACAATCTGTTTGATCTTGGTGGGTATCGCAGGCCACAAATATTTTATCTATCCCCTCCCTTATTGAGCAAAATATGTTGGATTTGACTAATTATGGGCTGCATTTGCTCATGTGGGGATTCTTTAAAGGTCCAGACCAATTCACTGACGACTGACGTGCATCATCTGTAATTCTGTGTAGACTACAGGCACGGCGTGTTTTGCTTGCTTAATGTACTTTGGTGACATAGAGGAAGTCGGACTACGTAAGTCAGGGGAGTAAGTGGTACCAAACTTATTTTGTTTTATTTAAAAAAAAAGAAGTATATTACTTAGAGTTCCGTGTGAGGAAGGCAGAAAGACTAAGCAGTTCAAATACATAACGAAGTGGGAATCTAGACAGGAATTAATACATACGTGGCCAATCTCTTTTCATACCAATCCTCAGTACCTCAAATGTGCAGAGATAAGATACACCACAGCTTTTTCCTCCTGTGCTTCCAAATAAAGTAAAATCACACCCTTCACAAAGTTGACTGATAAGAGAAAAGAATTCTGATTTGCAATAGTTAGGTGACGAAAATACACTGAATCACTGCTTCGAAGAGGAGCCACATGATTTCTGGTAATTGCACTATGTGGAAAGTATCTTTACACTACTCCGTCCCTCCCTCCTACACTCTTGCCTAGTAAGTGATCTTTGATTTATTTTTTTCTCTCTATTATGTTAAGATTTGCAGTCTTTTAGAAGTGCCGTGAGCTTGTTTCTCCATCAGAAATTATTACAATAAGCACTTTCCCTCCAATTGTAACCAACTCATGATGCAATGTGTGTGATGTTTTTTCCATTCACATGCAGATCAAAACTGCTAATGGGCAATATTTTTTAGCATTTCAGTCATACATCCTCTCCCCTTGCTATTCTTTTAAGGTCCTTTTTAGCTTCCAATTCATCCAGTAAGATCTGAAATAGTAGGAACTAAGCTTAGAAATCGTTATACTTCCCTAGGCTCTGAGGCAAGCCTGTAGCCCATTTTGCTTGTTGAGACAACACTGTAGTGTTGTTAATACTAGTGCAACCTCAGTTGCGGACACCTGGTTAAGAACATGGTAAAAAAAAAAAATCAGGCAAAACTGCTGCCTGACGAGCAGGAGACCACATCGCAGGGGAAGCATTACAGAATGGGCTTATCTGAAAAGTACAGCAAAAACACAAGTCTGTTCCTGGACAATTTGCCTGCTGACTTCTTTCTAGAAAACCGGATACATATTTTTAACATGCAAATACGCATGTAGGTATCTATGCATCTCAACAAGATAGCCCAGTAAAAAACTTGAGGGGCGCTCCCCAGCTAATCACAGTTAAATGATTTAACTGGAACCACGTTCACAAACAGTGATAGAAAAGGGAGGATTAAAGCACTGATTAAAAATTTAGACTTATTCAACATCTTTTATCTAAATGCATTCCCAAAATACTGCTTATTTGAATAAAGCATGTTGTATATGGGTCCTGGATATGGGACCTGGATATGGGTCCCCCTAGAAAAGCTACTTACTATTTCGGTGCTCTGACCACCTTTACACATTATTTCAACAAACCATTTCCTAGGTGAAGCCTAGGTTGCTGTTGGCTCTGTCACAGGGACACAGTTTTTTCCATGTGCCACAAGCTTTAAATGATATGGCAGACGTACTGTAAAAAGAAAAGAGCGTCTTGTTTGTATGCACAGCTACAAACAGGCACACTGGTACTTCAGTCATGCCACTTTGTCTTCTCCTTACGTTCCTTCCCCCCTGAACCACCTCCCGCAGAAGTCCCTTTCAGCCCCCCTCTTGCACAACTCACAGGCCCCTGCTCAGGGAGAGGGCCCTGGGGCAGCCCTTTTTGCCTTCTTCTTCTTACAGTCCTGCTCACACATAAGCCAACTCTGCAATGAAAGCCACTAGCTGCAAAATCTCAGGACAAGGAAGAAAGGAAAATTATTCTCTGTGCTCTGTCCCACTCCCCAAACCTTTTATTGCTTTTTAAGGTTTGGCCCACCAAGTGGGGAAGATGAGGCACAATGCAGAGGAAAAGTACATCCCCTGAAGGAGAACCTACTGACCCCATTTCAGAACGTGCTACGTCCAAACTTTTTAGCTGCTCCTCAGCTTTGCACTGTGACAGCCTGCTCTTCAAACTGCAAGAAACTATTTGGGGGAGGTGACAGGGAAACTTTATCTACACTCTGAATAGCTCTAAAGCATCAGAATCGAGTAATGAGTGGAATTACAAGGGTCATAGGATCATTCCAGACTACACCAAGAAAAACTGGCCAGAATGAACATCCCAGTGCTGTCTGAGGATGGACAGACTATTGCTGCCGTAACAAGACTAAGCTTATCTCCAGCGATAGGCCAGTACTTCAGGGACTGCCACAGAAAAATGTTACGCGGGTTTTAACTTATCTTTATGTGTTTTATAATTCCTGTTGAACATAACCTTACCATACAGACCAAGCTTGGCTAAGTCCTTCAGGTTTTTGAAATAAAAAGCAAAAAGAACAGGTAAAGACAGAGAAGCTAAAAACTGACTACAAGTCCATGTGGTTTGATACGTTTTCTGAGACAAAAAAAAAAAAAAGCCAATTTCTTAACACTATGAACTCAATTTTTGTCTTTGAAACACTATGATGTTTACCTATGGATGTGTTTTATATGTGCACATTTTATGAGGAAGGCAGCTGAACTCTGCAGAGTGCAAGAAAACAGTTTAGAGATGAAATGGATATGAAATTCATGTGTCTATCTTGATTGCAGAATCTGTGCAATCTAAAACTGCGTTTTTGCACTTACTGCACAGCCTACTACTCAATTGCAATGGCTATATCAGAAAAATAATAAAAATCAGCTACTTTATTTGCTAGAAAATAAAGCATGCCTTGGAACTGATCATATGCAATGGTACACTCATTAAAATAAAAATACACAAAACACAGCCTGAGATTTTAATTCTAGTATTTTCCATGAGTTGACGTCGCTGATGGATTTTTCTTCTCCTTTGGTTTTTAATATAATCCTGTTTAAACAATTGTTTACTATTCAAGTAAAACAAATGGAACTGAACACCAGAAAACAAAATGAAAAGCAGATTTTGCTTCACAAAATTGAAAGTATATTTCCCCTTGAAAGGAACATTCCTTGGTGTACAAGATTTACACTTCAGAGAACTTAGCACTTGAAGCTGTTTCATAGAAAGATGTTTGTTGCATACAGATGCATGCTGCATTGATGGAGATATATTGCTGCCTGCAGGAATGAAACCTGCTAAATTTACCTGAGCTTGGTGTTCTCACTTCATGGAGTAGAGTACAGCACTGAAGAGGAATCAAAACGTTATGACAACGTTGCATCACACTTCCACATATTCTGAAGGCAGAGACAGATGCCCTGAAGGTCTTGGGTGATGGAGAGTATTCTTTCTAAAGTGCACCAACTGAAAGGAGACTCACCAGGCTGCTAGACTGGCAGGTTCTCCACCCCTTGTACAAGCAACTCACTGTCTTTGGTTGTTAGGTTTCACCAGCTGTTTTGTTCATCTTGCTAACTGCCTCTGTGGCTTGCTCTGGCAGGCGCGACGGATCTGACAGAATTGAGGTGCTTGTACTTAGATGCCGAAGGCTGCTCAGCACCACTGTGAAGAAAAGTCAGGAAAGTATCAAAAAAGCCATTAGACTAACTGCAAACAAATCCATGCAGAACAGCGTGCAGGTACTGCAATTGTTATGAATTATGGTAGTTTTTTCTGCAAAACATGTACCTGCACTTACAGCAACAGCAAGAAACAGAGATGCGTAAGAACTGTGCCCAGAAAACAACGACAACAGAGATCTACCTATTTCTTCTACTAAAAAGAGCACTTCTCAGCAACTATAATTGTAAACATAAATATTTGCTGAATTCTAAGTGGTAAAGGGTCAAGCAATCATGCTCAAACAGAAGGTCATTTCAATGGGGAATGCAAACTTCAGAAGTCTCTTCCGTCATAACGAGACAAATCACACTGCTAAAATATTCCACTCTTTAACTAGAGTGGAATATTTAAAATTTAAATGCTGCTTGAGACTGTTTAAATTCTAGAATCTATATTAAACAATTAATTTTTTTCTGTTCAGTGTTAAGCATGCAACCAAGCAGCCAAAAGACGTTCTTATTTTTCCACTGAGACAGTAAGAAGGGATTAAAAAATCATATTTAACATCTGTCCTACTCTTTTAAGAAATGGTATTGTATATGGTCTCACTTACTGTGATCTCAAATTACTGCTTGATAGAACTTCACTTACTTGGCCTCAGAACAGGGAGAGAACAGTGCTGATCCAGCCACGCTATTGCAGTTTGATTCAGATCCTTAAAGCTTTTTGTGGAAACCATCCCATTGAAGGACTCAAACAATGGCTTAATAATAATGCTGAACTGCAAATCATCAAATGTTAAGGGAGATAACAAAGGAGGACTTCAAAACATTCTAAGGGAAAAAATAATAGAGCTCAATGTCCAGAGAAAACAAATGATTTTTAGACTACAACATTTCAAAGAGTTTTTTTAATTATAATTATTTATTTTTAAGATCTGTGACACTAGGACAAAGGAAAAAATTGAAGCTCAGTTCACATTTTACCAATACTGATTACTTTTTGCAAAATTCCTGTATGACTGACTTGATCTCCCACAAACAATCTGCACTGTTGTGAGTGCGTGAGCATTCAAAACTAGGTACATGTAGTTTGTACTATTTCTTTGTTGCCACCTTTTTCACATAACACTGATGCTTTTATAGCAAAAGAACATAAAAGCCTTAAGGTGAACAAGCTCTTTGCTACTGCAGCTAAACAAAGACTTCAAGAGTCTTTCAGATGAGCTTTCCTGGAGCAGTCACCATACCTGAACTCAGAACAGCTTGCTCTAACACTGCCATGG
Source organism: Anas platyrhynchos (assembly GCF_047663525.1). Classification (NCBI taxonomy): domain Eukaryota; kingdom Metazoa; phylum Chordata; class Aves; order Anseriformes; family Anatidae; genus Anas; species Anas platyrhynchos. The sequence goes on from NC_092602.1 coordinate 2,621,826, forward strand.
TAACTCAGCAAGTGAATGTACCTGTAAGTTGGAGTCTATTTCAGAAGCTGGCTGTATGACAAAACTCATCTGAAGGCTCAAAATCTGTGGTTTTACCATGTCAGCCCAGATGGGATTTTCTGACTACAGTCAGCAGCCTGTGAGAACGAGGCCCAAACCAATCTCAGGGTTGTGATACACCCCTATCTTTCTCACTATTGCTAACAATCAAGATAGGTCTAACAATTACCTGGAATACTCTAGGGGGTTTGCATGTGGTTATGGACTTTTACAGAGTGACTGGGTATCCTTTTGTTGATATTCTACTATTCAGAAATATTCTGTCCCTGGGTTATCTCCAGTAGCCGAAGACCAGATTACTCACTTCCCTCTCATATGCAACAGAAACTGTGATATTCTCATATTTGTAATGAAACTGCCCTTCCCTCTCTTACAGTCATTTCATGAGGAGGAAGTTTTTTAAAAAATTATTAATAGCTCTCACCCCTGGACCTTGTCAGCTTTTACTGCAAGACCTCCTGAAATAAGCCAGCAGGTGTTAAGCAATCTATCCAGTTATTAGAAAACCGTTCCCTCACAATTCCATCCTGACTTGCAAAGGGAAGTTGGGAAGACTGCTTTGCCTACCAACCTTTTCTTTTACCAACTACAACAGCGTTTGTCTTTCTCTAGATACCACAGGCCCAGCTACCCAAAACTGCACCTTCATCCCAGATAACCTCTGATGAGTCTAGCTTTCTAGGACTAAGAGAAACCAGGAAGCACCAAAGGAAGCATTTTTACATACTAAAATATTAAGAATGCTGTACTTCATGCAGACACCAGCATGGATGTATCTACTCTGATAAGCATGGATGTATCTACTCTGATAATCAGGGGAGATAACCAGCAGAGTACAAGCACATGAAATACGTGCACATAAAAAGGTACAAAGCTTTAATAGGAAGGGGGAAAGTTAACACTTCTGCTCATTAATAATTGCTCTTCTGCTTTGCTATTTACTAACATCCCCTAACTGATTCAGGCTAATCATATTTGATCCAAGATAGCAAAGTTGGATTAGCTAACCTGGTTCCATTCCCAGCTTGTCTCTCTCCATCTTCTGCATTATCACTCATTTGTAAGCACAGCTGCTAGCATTTGAGAAGCAAAGAGAAACTAAGTTGATTTGTCGTAATGAAAAAAAAATTGAAAAAAAGGAGAAACATGCAAGTTTTCAAAATTGCCTTTACAGCAGTTTCAGTAATTGTCTACAATAATCTTATTTTTTGAAAATCTTTGTCATTCTCTGTAGTCCTTTGCAAAAAGTGAACAAGAGCTGGAGTTAGAGAAACAGTTCGTTACACATTTCTTGTGGTATAATAACTGAGCAAGAAAACTTTACCTTTGTACTGCATTTCTTCCAAGTTACTTCCCATACTTTAAGGTGAGCAAATTTTACCTCATAACAGTCTATAAGGCAAGAATTCGTATCCATATTTAGATGCAAATGACAACTCTGGACATGCATTACTTAACTTGGCTTAAAGTCATAGCATCAGAATTCAGAGTTTCTGGCTCTAAACACAGTAGCACCAAACCTCAGGTCCAGCAGGTTAATGTGAAAGGATACAATCCAGAACTTCCAGTTCTGGAGGGTCCTGTTCCTCACGTATTCATCAAACATCCTCCTCATGCGGTCAAACCTTTGCCGTGCTATTGGAACCCCAGTAGCAGGGAGCTGCTGTTGGCAAGAACTGAAAAGAAGATGCTCTGAGGTCAGAATCCCCACCAGGAAGGGCACATTCCTCTTCCAGGCTAAATTATAGCATGAAAAATATGTGCAACCCCAGCATCTCAGACTGAGGTGGCTTCTCTGTGCGTGACCCCCCCACATTGAGTTTGTTATGGCCAGGAATACATACTGTTTTCAAATCAATTGTGTCTATTTTCATGCAGCAAAGCAATTTTTCAAGCTGCTACATCTTATTACAAGCAACACAACTGAGAACAGAGGATAACATAGAACAAAGTAGTTTTTGGCATCCACTTAGAAAAAGGCACGTTAGGAGTCAAGTTAAAATTTACAGACTTACTCCTGAGCGGTGTTAGAGAAGAAAATGTTACAAAGATTCTTAAGAAACAGATCAATTTAAAATAAAACCAAACAGATGTTATCATATCTTCAAAAAAGAAAGAACAAAAAAAAAGAAAAAGATTTTGATTTGCCGATAATTCTAACATAATGCCTAAGCCTAACACTTCTGTGGATGGAAGAAAAAACACTGGGGTTCTCAACATGCTTTGCAATAGCACATAACTATTGTAAACCCACAGAGGAAACTGAGGCACCAGGAAGGTGAAGTGACTTATCAGAGTTATGTTCAGTCAGTGGCAAGCTCCTTGAGTCCAAATCCTATGCACTCAACCACACTGCTTCCAGGAAAAATTGACTGCATTTGGAAAGAAAACTGCAGCAAAGCCATCATGAAGAGTAGGAGCGTTTCATCACCCAGTGAGCCTAGCTTTAAAAACAACCATCACTGGCTTCTCAGATTTATTCTAACTGATCTAATGCATCTTTTCTGGTGACACCACTGTTGAGCGTTCATGCTCAGAGCTTGCCGAAAATCCACACGATTTGCTACCAATGCCCATCCCACAACGACTTTGCTTTTTGTTTGGACGTCAGTAGCATCTTTACTGATGTTCAATACCCATCTGTTGTTTGGCATGACACCTGAGGCAAACATCCCCTGCTGTTAGCCAAAGCAACATTCAAGCTGCTCTGCTTCATTACAGAAATCTCCCAAAATCTCACATGACGGCAGCGTTTAGCTCCTCGATTTCTTCCCGAAGGCGCCTGGTTTCCTCTTGCATCTGTGTTCTTTCCTGCTGTAGTTTAGCGATATATTCTACTGTTTTCTGGAGAGTGATTGCATGGCTGATCTAGACCAAACACAAACATAGAGCTCACTTTCTGGAACAAAGCTAGACGGATGAAGAGTTTGCCCCTTATCTGTGGTAAAACCCAGAAAAGCACTTCAGCACCTTTTAAGTTTCCTTCATCCTGCCAAAGCACACATAGGCAGACAGAAACACTTAAGATATTACTGAACTCTTCGTTTTTCTGACTCCCATTTGCACACTAATACAGAGAAATATGATTGCAGTGGTTGTTTTATTCCCCAAGTTACATTTTTGCTATTTTGTTGAAAGTCATAATTTTAAGTGTTTTATTTCATTGTCTATCCTCTTAAAAATGTTTACAATTCTTACGTGGGGTACTGAAGGATGTGCTGTACCTGTTGATACATTACTATGCTGTTAGAAGCATTGTTCGTGCACTGACAGCTTAGGTTATTTAGTTTGGGAAGCCTGAAGTTATTAAACCAAAAGGTTTATGTGCTCTAGCTATCACCAAAGAAGACAGAAACAATGTCACTGATCTCTTTTAAAATAAACTTCCAGTTTTGAGGAAACAATTAAAAATCTGTACTTGAGAAATAAAATAAACAGACATTTCACTAACGCCAAGTTTTCAAAAATGACTACCTTTCAAATAGGCTATTCAAAACAGGTAGTGAAATTCTGACAATTTATATCCTAAATATAAAAATTGGGTAAATAAATCAACATGGTAACAATAACCTTTCATATTTTCTATGTTTCAAAGGGTTGTGATATTTAAAGGACATTTAGAACGTTGTTGTGCAGACAAACCTGTTTTAATGATTTTGGTTTCATTTTATGAACTAAATTAACGAGCATAGGCAGAAAATGTTCTTAATCTCTACAAAGACATTTGACAATGAGAAGGGATTTTCTTTCCTCTGTAAATCTATACACAAAAGACAAGTGACAGGAGAAAAAAATGACAATATTTGCAAGGCTAAGGGCACACGGCCAAATTCTTAAAAGGAGCTGGGTGAGGAGTTCCAGAGGGGGTTTCAAATCATCTGAAGCAGCCAGGCTTGTACCCCCAATCAGGAAGTACAGATCTCTCACGTGTGGGAAGTTTTAGAAATTTCACCGCACATTTTGGACATGTTTCAACAGTATTTGCAGATGCACAACATTGTTTTACCATGCTCTTAGCTGACTAAATGCAGCACAGATGTGGTTAGCACAGCATAAAGCCTGTGCTAACAAACTGTGCTCAGAATTGTGCGTATTAGCTCAGGCCAAATGTCTAGGTCTCTTTTGCCATGCCCAGCAGAACACCAACAGCATCTACCTGGCCTTTGGCTGGCTCATTATTCAGGCAGAAAAAGCTCACAGCACTGACTGGTCATAGCTTTTCAAGTCCAGCTCTGGGGACTAGAGGCTGTCCAAAATAGGTATAAAATGCCAGCATGTCAGAAGAAAAGGTGACCTAGCAGTAAATGCAGTCATCTTACACTGCACTCATGACAAAAGCTTAATTACTGGGGTGCTAGGAGCAAGGATTGCAAAGAGCAGTTTTACTTTTTTCTCTGTCGAGCTTTAAAGCTGCAGCATCTCATCACAAAAGATTTGATCAACATCTGAAGCTGCATCAGAAGAACAACGCCTAAAAGACAAAGGGCTTTCACACATTGACTATAAGCCACAAATTTATCACCCATCCCTTTCCAAGTCCCTCAGTTCAGGTATCTTCACTGATTGACTGGCACACTCAGTCAACAGCAGAGAGATCCATTAACTCTTTTCAGAATGGCTCTTACTGAAGCTTTGTATGAAATGAGTAGTGCTGCCAAGTTACTTACCGACTTGGAGCTGGCCGAAACCAAGCTGTTCAGAGTACTGAAACCAATCCTGATATTGAACCTTCGCTTTTGTTCTGATGAAATACGCTTCATTCTTTGCATCTGTGTAAATAAAATTATGCTGTTTTCTTTTATTGTTCTACTGCTATGATTATTTCTGCTATTCACATTCAGCATCACCTTTGTTGACTTATGGCATTTATAGTCTTTCCAGTCCAAGTTATATTACTATAAACTTGCAAAAAATGTAAGTGATTAAAAAGCGTTCAGAGTATGAAATTCAAATCCAAACCCTGTACAGTTTCTTTCAAAATAAGAATTCCTATTTAATACTCTTAAACACACTTTTTCTGAAGTCAAATTCTATGCTTTGGGTACATGTAACTTTGTTGAAGTCTTAAAATTTAAAACAATCCACATAATTTTTACCTAATACATACAGAATGTCTACTAATATCAACAAATAGCCTTATAAAAAAATAAGAAGAATTATTAATTTTGGCCTACTCTGAGGATAAAGCCTTTGTCAGGAATTAACATTTTCATTTTTAGCATTAAAAAGTTTGGAGCTATTTCCACCAACATCTTTTGGAAAAACTACGGCATTTGCAATTTTAGAATGCGTTATCTTCAGAGCTAAGCTTTCCAAGGGTAGCTCACCATCACCCCAATTTACACTGAAGGAAAACAATGCAACAAAGCAGTTAAGTCACTGCCCAAACCCACAGAAAATGAAAGATCAGGAGAAGAACTGAGATTTCCCACGCCCTCCACATTTTGCCAAGCTAAAAAAACAATGTTACTGAGCAACACAGGACTGTTCAGTCTAACAGTGCACAGCAGCAAGGAGTGTACATTTAGAGACAAGCAAACATCACTTTCCCAACTTACAGAAGAGTTACTGACATTACACATGCCAGGAATTGAAAACTGAAATGCACGTGAGTTCAAAGGGCTATAAAGCCTTTTCATTGGGGTGCCCTCACTTTTAAGAGCACTGCTCCATCTAGTGGCCCCTTTCCTGCCGTTGACCAGTCCTAGTTCTTTTTAAATTTACTCTCAATCAGGGAGTGCAACTACTGATCATAAGCATTTATGCTAAGCAAAATGCTGCAAACCATTATGAGTAACTTTCAGCATGCAGTAGTTCTGATTCTCCTTGGCAAAAAAATGAGAATTGAGGGCAATCACAGGCTGCAAGAGTTTAAACTTACCTTTCTGCCCCGTGAGCACTCAAGCTGAGATCAACTCATAAGGTATACAAAAAGAAGCCAAAATGGGTCAGGCACTTGCAAAATGCTTAAGTAATGCTCCCTGTCACCACAAAATGGATGGCAGAGTTAGAGTTGATTTTCCTGCATTGGTTGTTTTTTGTGGAGAAGTTTCTCATACTACCAAAGAACATATTCTGACAAGGTCAGTTTGTGATGATGTAGAGCCTACTTTCATGTGCCGTCTCCAAATTCTTATCCCAGTAACTCCTGAAGTGTTTTACAGTTATAACTTGTAGAGTCTTTGACGCTGTTTCTTTATAGAGCAGCAGAGCATCACTGGAGACATGCAAGTTAGCTCAGCAGGTTGAGAGCTTCCCCCTCCAGCAATGGCCAAAACCTTGCAGACCTGGATAGCTCCAGCAGAACAATGGCAAAAAGCCACAGTTTAGAAAATTCAGCCTGAAACCTTTGACCAAGTAAACTGAGTCCTGCCATAAGACTCCTGTGAGCCACATCAGGAACTGCAAAAGGTACAGTTTAGCCTCTCCAGTGATATGTCTCTGAGGAGCTGAGCAGATTATTACAGTTTGACATTTTAAATTGAACAGAGCAGGACAGATGTAATGCAAGTTAAGCCCCAGGCACAAATATTTCACTGTTCCTGAAGCACAGCCTACTGCAACATCCACGCTCAGACATCAGGGGAGAAAAGTAGCTACAAAGACAAAGAAAAGCACCTCAAAGGAACGGACACACACCTTAAATGCAGCCATCTGAGGGTCAGTGGCAGGTTTTCCTGAGCTGCTGTTCTGGGGAGACTGCGGACTGGGGCTCTGCTCAGAGGTGCACGGGGAAGCTTGGCCAGAATTCTGACAGTCTCGGCCTTCATAAAGGAAGACAGACAAGGCATGTTAACAAACAACATCCTGTAGCAAATATAACTGCTGAAAAGTTTCTATTCAGAACAAAACCGAAATGCAGTCAACAACTAAGTTATGTTTATTGATACAGCAACCACATGCTAGAAAATGTCAAGAACACTGGGGAAGTTTAGTATTCCACGGCACAACGGTAATGCATCCTGAATAACGAAATATCATATTCCTTTCACATGCATAGGTATTTAAGCAAAGGCATACTGAATGTATAGGATCTAATTCCACTGTGGTGCTGGACTCTCCCATCTGAGGCTCTAATAGCCTGGGACATGATGGTAATATTTAACAAGCCATTTACCATCAAAGCCAACAGAAGTGTCTAAAACTGGCCCAGATATCAACATGCATGCAAAAGGAATCTTTTTCACTTACCTACCATTAATAAGGTCTGTGTCTGAAATCCTCCAGTCAAAATTACAGTTAGGATACCGAACAATAAACCTATTCAGCACTTTCTACACAGATGCCTTTCAAATGGGCTTAATTAGTCCTTTGTGAATATGACAGCACATCCTTTTAGAAAGGAACCACTTACAAATCACAAAATGACAGCTTGTGGGAACACTGGACAGTAGTTTAAGAAAAAAATTGCAAACACTTGGATGCAGCTGAAGCTGGAGGGTAGAAGGGCCCAAAAAGTTTTCCTTCAAAAAGTATCCTGGGATCTTCAAGGCTAATTAACACCCTGTCTAACCGATGGAAACGTGCTTGAGTGTGTAGGTGAGAGAAAATGCTTACAGCCTTCTAACTTACTAGGTGTAGGTGAAGGAACTTGTGAACTGCTACTGTGGGAAGGGATTTGCTCTCCTTTCACCAACCCATCCTGGACTACACTAGGAGAGAAGAGATGCGAGACTGTGGACTGGGTTTGTTGGCTACTTGGCGCTTGCTGTGCTGGACCAACCAGAATGTTACTACGGAACTCCGTCACCCCGGGAGCCTGGGAACAGCACAGGAACAGCAAAGAGAAAAGCAGAGAAAGAAAAAGGAAAAGAAAGCGGGAGAACATTAGGAGAAGGAAAAGAGAAAAAGAGAAGGGGGGAGAGAGGTTTGTTACCTTGCCTTTCACTAAAAGTAACAAATTAATACATGATTAACAATCTGATGACATGAAACAAGGGCTAATAATATGTAAAGAATTGGCAGGCACTGAAGTCAGGCTTCTGGCAGGAAACCAGAATCCTTTCATAACTTAATGCAGTGTTACAACACGTCAACAGCACAAAATGCTAAAATCTATTTCCATCTTCTTGTATACTACAGATTGGAAAACCCATTCATATTCTCCAAGGCACACTTTCCAACTTCTAAATGGAAAGGTGAGCATCCTGGGTTCTTGCTAGCCTCTGCATGATTAATAGAGCACAAATCAACCCCACTAGTGGTACAGCGTATGCATGCCTCCTTGTAATCTTGTTGTATGAGACAGGGGCTGTGAAGACTAGATAGCACTTCCAGGCCCATCAAGTAGCTACAATAAAAATAAGTAAGCATAATGCTGATTGCACAAACACACACACTGGGTAACAGGTGAAATTTAACAGACTAGTTACCCTCCTGAGTGCAGTATGGCTAATGACCTGCAAACAACAAACCTAAAAAAACAAACATATTCATTTTATTCTCCTTACTCTGGCAATTCCAGCTGGTGCAATTGCAACATTAGACTGAGACATGGCTGGCGTCAAAATCCCCTCTCTTTTTAAAGGTGCTGGAGTTACAATCACTGCTCTGGACTGTCCCTGAAAGGCAGCTGAAGAACACAATTTAGTTAGAATAGTTTACAAGACAAAAAAAAAAAAGTAGAGATTATTTTGTATGAAATTACTTGGTATTGAACAGAGGGAATAGATTAATGGGCACCTATTTGGTACTACTTCATTGCCACACAAAGTGCCACCAATTTTCTGATAATCTCAATCCCCTGATTCCAGTATACCAGATTAATCAATAATTTCTCAGGTTTCTAGCAACACCGTCACTGTTTCAAGGTGTTTTTACACAGGTAGGTAGTAAATCTGGGAGGTGCAATGTGTCTTCATTCTGTTATAGCTGCCTTCACAGAAGAACGGTTCATTAAGACAAAGTTTCTGCATGCTTTTTGAGAAAACTCAGCTCATATTTACTGAGTTTCCCTCTAGCCATTATTTGCTTTGGTTCATTTGCTTAGAACATTTATACTGAAGTGGTGACAGCAGAGTTTTTTCCCATATGAAACCGTGTGCCTGATGAGATAACCTGTGCTTATTTTTGAGTCATCATATCAAAAGACAGTAAACCACATACATCCCTTTCTAGAAAAGGTTATAAAGGTTATGCATTTCTCTTTGCATTCATGAGATGATTTGTTTGTCCTGTACACATTAACGCCTCAGTTATAAGTACTGATGTTTACTCCATTGCCAAAAATAAAGCTCCAGTCTTTACAAAAATTTGACTTCTGAGCTTGTTGTCCCTGTGATTTAGGAGCACTGTGATCCCAGAACACATACCACTGCCAGAATTGAAACACGCCAATGGCTTTACATCTACGTGAGAAACAAAGCTGCTGGTTGTGACAGAATAAACTGATAAAGTACTGGGAAAGCGATACAAGGGGTGAGGAACAATCCAAGGAAGTATGCTAGGAGCAAAGGCTTTCTGACAGTGAACGTTGCCCGCAATGCTTTACAAGGTGAGTAATGTCTTGAATGCTAGAAGTACCTGGACTCATGCTTCATTATGTACCATAGACAGAAACGTTGCCAGGATCACCTGTTCACGGTGACATGCTAGAATTAGATCCTTGTGCCTATTCTACTCCCGAACAGCAAACTTCTTGTAGGTGCCAGGCCCTGAGAGACATACCTACTTCTTAATAAAGTGTATTTACTGCTACTCCTCCAGGCAGGGTTGTTCTTGGATTGCTGCTGCACATTTCAGATGGCTGAAGTCACTTGGCCCCCAGTCAGCACAAGGCTGAAAATAGCGTGCAATAATTCCAAGAAAAAGTTTACTGCTTGTCCTGCTCTAGCCTTGAGCTTTCCCACATGAAAAACTCTCTCTTGCTCACACTTGCTGTTTGCAGCCTGATGAAGTGCCAATATCACCAGTTCACACCCAACACGGAACTCCCAGCGTGCCAGTTAGGCGTTCACACACTGAACTAAAAAAACACCACTCCTGACAGTAACTCAAGAGTCTTTAGATTGCCTGAAGAAAAATCCCTGTTTACCTGCCTGTTTTAACTCCCACCCCACTGGAATGATTGATTCTGCTCACCCCGGTCCTGCTAGGGGCACTGATGATCTATGGACAAGAGGCACGCTCTCTCACTTCCATCTGGACCAGCGCTGGGGTCCCCTTCAACAGCTGTTCCCTAGCCAACACCGCACTCTGGCTCAAAGAAACTCTCAAAGACTCTAAGCTGAACCTCAGCACACACCCGAAGCGTTAGCAGTGTGCAAGGCAGCACCCTGCTATTAGAGTGTGACAATGCACAGGCAGACACAGCGACCTGTCCAGGCACCCAGTGGGTCAGTGGCAGGGACAGACCTGCCATTCTCCATCCCACTCTGCCTCCCTGCCCCACTTGGTTGAATATCCTGAAGGGACAGAGCTAATCAGAACAGTACCAAACATCAAAACCAAGGTTTCAGGAAGTTAGGAGTACAGAGCTCTAGTTAACCCACACAATGATGCACCTACACAGCTCAGCACAAATTTTGCAAGGGAGTCACAATCTTGGGGTTGAAAATCCCCTAGTGAACGACCCCTTGGCAGGTCAACCTAGCACACACACAAGCAAACTGCTTCCAATCCTCGCAGCAGTCCAGAGCACCCCATTGTACAAGTGTAGTCACGTGCCAGTGGATTTGGAGGGCTCCTTAAACACCCTCAGGAAGCTGCACTTTTACTTAAGTAAATCAAGAAAAACAAGAAGGTTTCTCCCTCCTGCTAGTCCCACTCAGAAAGGAAGAACATCACCCACCAGTGCTTCTCACCTGGGGTGATGAAGGCATTCTTTAACACTAAGGACACTGTTTCAGGCTTCGGAGCAGGCACTGTTTTTTGTGACTGTTTGGGCCTTGTCCCAGCGCTGGCCAGGGGAACGGCTTTGGGGAGTGCAAATGTCAGTTGGGACTGCATCTGGGGCCGGGGTTGCCCCTGCAGGACAGTAGTCTGGAAAGCCAGGTTACAAGGCACTCCTGCACCTGGCTGCTGCGTTGCCAGGACGAGGTTCTGGCTCTGGCTGAAGGTGGTGGCAGGGGCGTTGTGCGTCAACGTAGCTGAAGCCGTGTGGGTGATAACTGTAGATTCGCAGAGGCCAAACTTCTGGGTTTCTGGTGCAGCAAAAGCAGATGGTGGAGAGCTTAAGTTAGTATTCAGAGGCACTGCAGGCAACGGGGACTGGTGCTGTTGTGTCGCAGGTTGAAGCAGTGGCAAAGGTGTCTGAAACACCGGGACAAAAGTTTGTGGCCCGCTGAGAGAAGAGTCGGGAGCGAAGTCTGCTGGCTGGATGAAAGATCCCCCGCTTCTAATGCTGGAACACTGGTCAGTGCCAACATCAGGAATGACAGGAGCAGGTACTGAGGAAGCAATTAGTCCATCGCTGATGTTCCCAGATGGAAGTGTGTTGGGCAAGGAACCCGACGGCAGGACAGGAGACTGATAGAAAAGAGAAGTTTTACAGATTGAGATGTGACACCCCTGAATCTCACCTGAACTCCTTCTGAGAAGGACGTGGCTCATGTCAGAAAGTATACACAGTGCATACATGTCTGAGATGTGGCTATTTTAAACACTGAGAATCTCCCTTACCTGGGAAGAATGGCTGCTGCTGTCCATTGTAGCTGAGCTGGCAGCAGACACAGAGGGGTAATAATTACTGGAACGACTGGGCGTGAATAAATCTGAAACACAAAAAGTCACCTCTTAATTTTCTACTTCTTAATTCACTGTATACCACTGTACCATGAAATACTACAATTCACAGGAATGGCATTATTATTTAGCAAATAATTAAACCATGAGATGTTTTGCTTCATACAACTAAGTGAGCAATAAATTGTTGTCTTCCAGAAGAACTGATCTCTTCAGGGCAGACTTCATCACTTTTCATGCAAGCTGAGGGCAATGCAAAAGTCAATATATTGTTTAAGGTTCACCTATATGCAGAAAGCCAAGAGGTGATTCTCAATGCTCACAAAACTCAGTGATCTGATGCAGACTGAACGAAGGCCCAGCAAACAGATGTGACTTTTGACTTCCACGAAGGTCCATAACCATTAAAGTTGTCAACAGTAGTTTCATGTCATACATAATTCTTCAGGGTGCCAGATGATGTGTCAAGGCAAACAAAGAAATGTCCCAAGTTTCTAACACGGTGATTTAATGTTTCATCCTTAAGAAGTGTTAAATGGCAAAACTTCAGCAATTCTGTGGGTTTTTCCTGTCCACACGTGACATTCTGTCTTTAATTACTCAATGTCTTAAGGTCTAAATATTATTCCTCTGAATGCCAAATTAACAGCCAGGTTCAAACCCTGGAATAAACAATCCTGAAACAACTCTCGAAGCCACAGAATTGAAGGACTGTAACAATAGCCTCCTCACATACACATCTGCCTGAAATAATGAACAATGAAGACATACACCAGATGTTCTCCATCTTTCACATAAATGTCATTTTTTCTTACGAGAGTAGATATCTGCAACATTTAATCTTCTGTTAGACACAAACTCATAAATCATTACAATTTAAAAAAAAAATTAATCGACTATATATCTGATTCTTACCCTGAAAAGGCTCAAAAGTATCCATGAAATCAATATTTGGCTGGAGAGGAAAAAGCCCTGGTTGAATCATGTCAGCATTTCCTAAGTGTGCTGGGAAAATGAAAAGAAAGATCAGATTAGCTATGCATCACTTGCACAGTAACTCACACTTGGCTGGAACATCAACACACTCCACAGCCAGGCTCAACCATGTTGTTTACTGCTGCTGAAATCTGCTGAAATGAACTGAGCATCTGCACTTCTTCAGGACTATTGTTAGGGAACAAAACTTCCAGCTAGTACAAAGGAAGAGGTGAACCTCTCATAGCCCTCACCAGCAACTGGGAATGGACTAGCACGGACACCTCACAAGCTTACTGCTCCCAAGCCTCTTGTCCTTCCCCTGCTGGGTGATACATGAACTTGCTGAGAATCACCACCTGAACCACCACAGCTCATAGCACAGTATTTTAAAATAAGCCATTATCCATTTAACTTTACTTCAGCTACACTCCTTGTAAAGTGCAGTGGCTCCATAGGATTCCACACTTTACAATCTATTAAGCAGCTATGTTCTCTGAGCTATTTTTATCTGTCAGCAAAGTAAGTTAAAATTTCTAAAGCAAGACTAAAAAAGCAGCAAAATCAGACTTCTAGAGATTCCCACTGCAAAAATCAACACAGCTAACAGCCAACACACACCTATCTCTCTGGGATTTGGCCAGGAAACCAAGTGATGTGAAGACAGTGTGGAAAACAGTGTGTCGGTGAACTCAGACATAAGCATATCAACATCCAAGAGGCTGCCCTCCTCCATAGGTACAGGGGTTTCTCTGCCATATCTTCTTTTTTGCCAGAGAACCACATCATCGTCCTGCCAAAGGAAAAGGAAGACAAGTCAGGCTGCCTAGACAGTGCCAACGCAGTCAGGTGCAGACACTTAAGTGTATTAATTTTTCCTGTTTTAAGAGAAACAACTCTCCTTTAGGAGATACACTCAAACAGATCAGTGGTACTTCTAATAAAACAAGTTCAGCTCATTGATTTGAGCAGAAAACTTCAATCGAATACCATGACACTCTGGGAGAGGTTTTTCCCCAAAAAACAGACGTCAACAAGTAATGCATAAAACACCTGCAACAATGCTTCCTAGTTTCAGTGATTATATGTATATTTTTGCACCTATAGTTTAATGATTCTTTTGTTTGCATAAAGATTTTAAAATAACACACACAGGAAAAATTAAGAGCAAACAACTCCTACCCTGAAGCCTACAAGAATTTCTGAAATGTAATTGATCTGACTTTGTAAAAGGTACTTTTGTGATCTTGTGGGCAATTTCAGGCTATGAAAAATACAACATAATGTGACTTGGCTTACCCCTCCTTCACTACAGGCTGAGCTAAATTGTATTGCCTTCCATTTTGCTGCAGACTAAAAGCACACAGGGTCAGGTTCTTGTGGCCGAGCCAGCATGAAGCACTAACTACACCAGCATAGCATGATGGTGCATTGGAGCTCATGGCCAAAACAGCTGAGAGTTTTGTGAAACTGGGACAGATCCAGATTCATGGTTAGTTCCAACAAGAAAACAAATCAGAACAATGCTTCTGGTCATCAGTTTATATGCCCAAAGTAGAATTGATGGCTTCATGAAAATTTCTTTTTCATACTAAATGATGGCATTGTTGTTCCTCTAAACATCTTGCCTTTTTTAGGATCCCGGCACATTATTTGCCAATATTTTGACAGCAGGAGGACCTGCAACATGTAGTTCTCACATCGTCACATATCCACTTACACAAGTAAGGCAGTAGTGCCAGCTATGACTCAGTAACAAGATGAAATAATGTGCCAGCTCTCAAAGAAATCGATCTTTCTGCACACCCCAAGCTGCTTCTCATTTCTTCTGTCACAGCATTTTACATTCAACCTCTCCTCCATTCAATTTAAGCTTTTTAAGCTGTTCTTTATGATGCACCAACATTAAGGTGTCTAACCTTAATCAAGATTTAAGCAAGATGCTTGTCTTTAGATTTTAATCAATGCAAGCTAAGGTACGTTACAGCTTTGTTACTTACTGCAGCTTCTACAAGCATAAATGCTGCCACTTATCAGTGTTATCACCTACCCTGACCAAACTTGAAAGATCTTCATCTTTATGCTTCTGTAACTGCAAAAGGAGAACAAAAGACATGTTAAAGTCAGAACAGGTCCTGTATATACCAGCAGAAAACCTGACCGCAGAACTTGAAATACCTTATCGTGCACAATTAGTCCCTGCACAATCATTTTTAGTTAATTGGGACTATTCAGATGAGTGTGCCTGTATTTGCTTAACATCTATTTTAAGTATTTGTGCACGTTAGCAAAAGCGACATCAAAACTCAAAAAGCAACAACTATTGTTCAAGCAAGCTACTTTCACTGTGCAAACTAACAGACCCTTTTCTTGAAGTATGTTCTCCACTTGTGGTATTCCCTGATGACTATTTCAATTCTTCGTTTCCAGTACTTCCCTTCTGTTGCAATGGCCTGAGAACACAAACACATACCATGAATTACACGGAATCACATAATGGCTGAATGTCCAACAAATATCCAAGCAAATATTCAGGCAGAAAAAATACAAAAGAAATCATGCTAATTCTGTTTGAGCTCACATATCAGCAGACCAGCTGTCCCAGAGTTCAGCTATCACAGATTAAATCTGACAGTACTAACTTCATCTTTCCCACAATAAACAAGATGATGTCGGACTGCACTGTCAGCATCTCCCACATTGGCTTAACTAAAACCAATACTTAAAAAAAAAAAGACAAAAAAACTAACAATGAATTTAATAAAATATAACATATAGAACAGTAACACCTTGCTCTGCAGAAAACAGGCAAAGAGAATTTCACAACGTTGTCAGAACATACGTGCACATACACAAAAGCTGCTAAGAATGATAAAAAGCCATAAAATTTTCATGTCCTGCTCAGGGAGAATGTGACCTCACAGGTCCCAAACTAGTAGCAACAAAAGGATCAGAATGGTGCAGGCCTTTCATGCATTACAAATAGCTGCGTGTGATAAATTAGGGGCAGCAGACTAGTGAGAGCCTTAGCACAACCTTTCTGCGTTCAACAGTCATCTTTCAACACAAACATCAAAACTGTTCTTTCTAAAATCTGAGACAGCTCCGCAAAGTCATCTGGAACTCCTTCCGGTAACAGTTGCCACACTGTCATTTCCTAGAAGGGTTTTGGCATTTATAAATTATTCTAGAGTTATGCAGTACAGAGAGCAACACACATTGCCACATCAAGGGCCTGTCTGGTTTTCGGGAAGGAGCCAGAGGGCAGCTATTTGCATTTTGTACAGAAGACCAAAAATGAAAGTACACAAACTCACTCTTTTTGTGAAGTTACCTTGACAGAGAAAAACAAACTGCTTGTTGTCTTGAAATCACACCTCATCGATTAAATAGACACAGAAAACTCTCAGGGGGTCACTTAGATTCAATTCTAAAAATAATCCTCACTGATTTCCCACTGACTTGGGCCATCTCCAGCCAGAGCAGTGGCTGTCAAAATCTTAACTATCCAAATTGCACTTCGCTAAACTAGAACACAGACAGAGGTGACACAGATAACGAGTGTTCTTTTGGTAGCTCCTTGATCACATCAATATGATAAAATTAGAAACAGTGGTTCAACAGCACACCTTCTTTATCTTAACGGATCCTTCTAGATAAAGACAACAGAGCACAGAATTACTAAGCTGCTTTTTTATCTAGTGGATTAGGAAATGCACTATAATCTCTAGAGCTTGTTAGTCTCTTCTTCAGGTTTCACATACCTCTGGCCGACGATGTTCATCTACCTCAACAGAGCCATCCAGTGGAGTCACGAAATGGCACACAGGATTCTTGCGCTTCTCCAGGTCTGAAAGAAAAGGGAAAATCTGAGTGCTCAACAGAAGTGGGCTCTGCTGGAAGCCCTCTCACCTCCGGGGCAAGATGTGAAAAAAAATAAAATAAAAATTGCCAGCATTCTCTCCAGAAAACCAACATGAAATGGGGAAATTTCAGGTTGTGCTCAACTGCTCAGTAGAGCCTCTGCATGGACATCTCTAGCAGAGCAGTGGTTCATGCACACTGCCATGACAGCCCTGCAGATATCTGAGCCAGTAGCAGATTTTTGAACCTTTCATTAGACAGGAATTCCACTTCTCTCTTGCTTCTTACATGGGTCTCTCAGAAAATATTTCGTAGCAAGTGACACAGCCCAGTTTGGTACTTACACTGCATGTACCATGCCCTCCAGATGGCGTTATTGAGACGGATTTTATCTCTCCACTGAAGTTTCAAGCCTTTAAAATTTTTCCATTTTGGTGACACCAGCTTCCCACTAAAACAAAACAGAAAGCAAAATCACTCTGATTTCTTTTTTTTTTTTTTTTCCTTGCTGCTCCTATCGAGCAAAGTGTCCCCCTAAAATTGCCAAACTACCAACAGAAAGAGGTACGAGCAGCCACACTTGGCCAGTGACAACTTCTGCCACACTGTCCACGGCTTACACCAGACTGGAGTCCACTTTTCAAGACTTCTTCACATTCTTATCTGCCTGCTAACAACTGTCACAACAGGTCTTGCAAGCATTTCAGGATTAAAACTCATTTCACCCAAATTTTTCTCCTTGCCAGTATCCCTCCCATCTTCTCAAGCGCCAGCCTGGGAGTTTCCCTTACCTGAGAACAAGAGTTCTCACAACTAAGCCCCAAACCTTGCAGGTTTGGCTGCACTGTAGGTTTGCCTGGCTTGGATTTTGCCAAGGAGCTGGATGAAGTCAACATAAGTTCATTTCTGCAGTTCTATTTGATTTCCTAGGCTGGCAATACTGGAAAGGATGAACGAAATGCCAGTTTTGGCCAAAGAAAATCCACCACCCAGCAACTGTACAATGCTAATAAATGCAACTGGGCAAGCTGGGCACGCAGGATCACCAACAGACTCGAAATATTAACGTTTCTCCAAGGAAAGGGAAGGCTGAAAAGAAAAATAGCTTACGTATGAATAGTCTTTGGGGTGGAGGGGAGAAAAAGGAAGAAGCAGCATGGACTCCAGTAAACACTATGAACACCAAGTACCCAGCCCTTAAATACAACTTTGTGAATCATCAATCCGTGTTCCTGAGAGAGCAGCAGAAGCAGGAAATACTCATAACGTAGTAAATTTCAAGCCACAGATTAAAGTATACGTATCACCCCTCTCTCCAGGTTCCCTCTCTCGTTTTTTGTGGTTTTATTCACACATCTTCCTACTCTGTCTCCCTCTGCTGTCTGTTTACCCTCACTACCACATAAGAACACCAACAACACAAACTGCCATCAGTAGGACAACACGAGCCAAGGCACAAGCTTTGTCTCGAAACATTGTAAACCAAGATATTAAGGTCTTCTGTGGTGAAGGGTGCACAGACAAGTGACAGGAGCAACGTCACCTCCAAACCTTGTCCTTTTGGAGACCTCCAAGCACCTGGTCCATCAGCAGCGCAGTGCCAGCAGATGGATTTGAGGTGGCCTCCACTGGGGCACTGTGGATTTGCTCTCCCACAGCAGCTACACAAGTACTCACAGAGCAGGATTATTTTTCTCTTTTGTACACACCGGGAAGCGGGTGTAGAGGCCGGCTACGAAGCGAGTCCTGCGCTCACCAAGGATCTGTGAGCTGCCCCCTCAGGGTGGGCACTTCCAGTCTACAGAAGGATCTCCACACAATTTTATCTCCCTATTGCTCAGCTGTTGGGGGTTCAGGGCACACAACGGATCTCCATTCATTTTAGAACCCAGTCTAGATCATCTCATTCTGTTTTCAAGCTTTCTGCAAGCTTGTTGTGCCACTTTGTTAAATCCTCTCCCCATCTCCGCCAGCCAACTCATCACCTTCACGGCACTGATCACACAGTCAGCACTCACAACCTCACTGTACATCTTGGCTTGGCTTAATGTTCCTTCTAAACCCAGATTAAACCCACATCTTTTCCATTTCTCCAGTGTACATTAACAGTTCAGAGCGAAGCCGTTAACACTGACAAAATGCCCTCGTGCCTTTGACTAAGAAATCCGTCAGCTTAATGCTCATCTCAACTGCTCCATGTGACTGGACAGTTTGCCAAAGCAACAAGACTAATAATCTTCAGAATAACAGCAAGAAATGCTTTTCTTGGAAGAGAAGTATATATATGTTTATATATCCCTGAAAGGAACTGTAATGATTTTTTTTGTATACTCCTTGCATCTTCAAGAAGGCAATTAGAACTGGAATTAAAACACAAATATTTTAAAACATTTTCTATTACATTCTTCCAAAATACTAAACAAAAAGTAGTGCATCAAAAGAAGGAAGTGATTAAGAACCTATTCTTAAAATAATTATTATTTTTAGTTCCCATGGGAGCAAAGCACAAGCCCAGCTTGAGGTCGTAAGTGAAACAACTTCAGCCTCAGTGAGAGAAATCAGCATGAAGCTGACAGCAATGTTTAGATACTGCTCCCAATTCCAAAGGCAATGGAAAGCCGATGACTTTGAACAGCTCGGGGACTGAGAGCAGTGCCTACCTGAAGCCGATCTCCAGATTTTAAAGAAAGAAAGCAGAGCAAACAACAAAACCAGCCACCAAGACCTGCCTCCTGCTGCTCCAGCACGAAGTGAGGAGCAGCTCGCTGGCCAGCCCGGCAGCCCCAAGGAACCTGCGAGCACCTGAACTCCACTCCTGAGATTCCGGCGAGCGCAGCTGTGTTCTAAAAGCAATGGAAAACCATTCAGATGTCACCAGATCTGCAGGAAGGTACACCACCACCAAGTAATCCACACAGTAAAACCTACTTCTTTAGTCGCTTCTGATTCAACCTGCAGTTCCCTGGTTTTAGTCTACCTCAGAAATGGTCAAACCAGCAGAGTTTAGCACTGAGTTTCAGCTTTCTTTTTTTTTTTTTTTTTTCTGATAGAAGACAATAGGGAAGGCTTTGCCTTAAATACCAGTTTGAAAAAGCCCCTTCCTCCACCCAGAAAAAATCAAATGCATTCTCCACAGCATGACATGTGAATGGTGTTGACCAAGGAACTCCAGTTGGCAAGCTGTCCTGCGATTGTGCTGAATTAAATGCTGTGCATGAGGTCTGTATACCGAGAGAGAAGAAAGGTACTGCACCATTTGTTGCTTAAGAATAAGGTAACAAACAGTAAGGCCGAATTATACACCCAAGGCTACACAGTGTGTGTATGACAGAGCTACGAGTGGGACAGAGATTTTTTGTCACGCTGCTGTGTTCTGCGTGTCAAAGCCTCATTCCCACCCTCTGCCACTTGGTATGGTATGTAGGGACAAGGAAGAAAACCTCCTGCTACAGTTGCCTCTCCAGCTCAGCAGTTATTTTTTCTCCTGCCCGCACGTAGCACCTGGCCTAGATCTATCGTAGATGGAATTTAAACATAAACCTCTGAGCGCCGAGGTTCACATTCCACAGGCCTGACCCTGCTGCCCAAATATATATTCACAGCAGATACAGCAAAGATACCTTGAAACGCAGCTATCAGGGACCTGCAGGAGTCCCTTCTCAAACAGGCCATATGGCTCTTGTGTACTGTAGTGCTAAGCAATTAATTATTGTGTTTTCACACCTGAATTTTGCAAATTCAATTGCAGGAACCAGCTCCAGAAGTGTGCTTTTTCTATTTAGTTAACAGATTCCCATTGTCTTTGTGCCAAAAGAGCCTTGTTAACTCCTGTCCTAAAACCCACTTCCCCTGCGTTTTTCCCCAATTCCTTCCTGCCGTGACCTTTCAGTATTTAAGGTAGACGCTAATTTTTCCTTTTACAGCAGGTGACAGTAGAGAGGCTTTTAATTTAAGCAATAATAAAAAAAAAAAAAAAATCCAATTTGGTATTACAGTAGCTAATTAGATTAGCTTTTCTAGCAACACAGAAAATAAACTTTTTGGCTTGTCCCCAGCATTTTTTTTCGGCAGGAATGGTTTCAGTTTGTTTTTTAATCTCCGAAGTGTTTTGTTGGGGAGTTGGGCCTGTCAGCTCAGCTCTCCAGGAGCCAAAACTAACAGTATTTCCCCAAACAATGGTTCATTCAGAGAATAAGATTATATGCATTGTGTGCTGGAGCAAGGAGGCAGGCAAGTGAAACAAAAACTTTCCTACGTTGAGCAAGTCTGTAGGACTTGCAAGGAGGCCACACTTTCACATCTTACTATTTGTAGATACAAAGCCAATTCCAGCTGCTGCCCCAGGACACTAATCCCAGCCAGAGCTCATTTTAAAAGCAAGCATTAAGGCAGCTCATTTCCTTGAGGTTACCTAGTTCACCTTCCTCACCTGAGATCCTCCCGTAGTAGCAGAGTCCAGGCTGTGGAGGGATTTTACGTTGCCCAAAGTCCACAAAGGGGAACTTTGTGCTAAAGTTACATCAAATATTCTGAAACAACCAAACTCTCCCATTGTTTGGTTCTTCTCCTTTTAAAAACAACACTTCAATCTTGAGGACAGAGATACTAAAAGGGACAAACTGCCTCTAAATACATGATGCTCAGGATAGAAGTGTTAAAAAATAAACCAGTCATCCACTGGCAAACTGGAACTGCAACACCTGCCCAGGACACATCATCTAGACTGATTTCACCCAGGAAGGCTGAGGCATGCACCTCCTGAAAAGGAACAGGAAAGTAGAAGATCAGTCACACTGCAGGAGCAAACATTCTTGACCCAACAAACGCACCATAACCGAAATGCTCTTCATTTTTATTTAGCTTTAAAATCTATCATTTTAAGCTCAGTTTGAAAGTTCAATGTGATTTGCCCAGGATCTGGGCTCTTGCCGTGACAAAGACCACATCTGTGCTGGTGATGGAATATCTGCGCTGACAGCTTTTTACGCCATCCTTACATCAGTCAAGGAAAAAAGTTTTGTGCTGTAGTTTTAGCCAAACCTAACAGGGCAATAGCTGCTACAGGAAGAGGAAGGTTGGTGGCCAGCCGGGAAAGATGACTGGAGAAATGTTTTCCAGAGAAGCAGCCTTCAGGCAAGTTATGAAAGGGCAAAAAGAGTGCTGAAGTAGCATGGGGTGAAGGGGAACAGGGAACAGGACAAATACCAAGGAGACCTGGAGGCTGCAGTGTCCTTCAGCCAGTGCCTATTTAAAGACACAGATTATTTAAATAGTTTCTGTTTTCCAGTCAGAAACCATACTTCTAAAAATGTTCCTGCTTCTCAGACATTTGTCTCCTACGGACTTACTTTACTACAGAGCTGGAATAGCGAGAAAGCAAGCTTCATAAATAACATCAGCAATAATTTCAGTCAAAAATGCTGAGAAACAGGCCTGGCCATCACCATCCATCACCACTGACTCCTGAGCACCACCTCTCCTTGATCCTTCCTGCACTTAAGCTCGCCCATCCACCAGCATTGCTGGTTCTCAGCTTGGTTTGGTCCACGAAGAACACAGCAGAAAGCAGTCTCGACTTTTTTCCACACTTGGCTAGGGAATTCAAGACAAAATAGAATCAGTTTGTGTCTTTGATGAAAGAGGGTTTTCTGCCTTTACAAATAAACATTAAACTAATCACATTTGCTGGTGTCTGCCGGTCAGATAACAGCGTGGGTAAGAATTTCAGCCCTCCTCAGACCTCTCCCCAGAAGTAAGCTCTGTAAACACAGTGAGCAGGAAAAATCTTACAATGAGGAGAGCCACAAAACTTCTGCAGCAATACAGGCTTATATTTTAAAAATAAACTCCCCAGGAAATTGTTCTGATTTTTTGTTTAAACAAACACTGCAACCCAAAGTTTCTGTTCTGGTATGAAATGACATAATCCGTAATTTATTTTCCTGGCAGATTAGATGTAGATGTGGAGAGCACACAATGAAGATTATCGCAATTTCTAAGTATTCAGTTTTGTTTTTTAAAAGTCTTCCTTTGAGGTAAGGATCAGTGATTCAAGTGTGGACTTGAATTTTCCCTGCACAGATTTAAGACATCCTTTGTACAGTGGATTTCAAATTCCAACTGGAACTGAGGAACAATGAATGCTTATTATTGAATTATCATTCAATTCTACATAAAAGGAAATGTATGGTAGCGTATGCAAGCACTAAAAAAGGCAGAAAGCATCCCAATTTATATTGCTGGTATCTCGGCACACTTCTCACAATTAAAAGCTTTAATTATAGGATCACGAGCCATTTTTCCACATCCTAAGCCTCTCCGTGTACAGAATAGCACAGAATGGCATGCAGCACAGCCCGAGTGTTTAGTTTAGCACTTTCCCTGCTGGCCCCCCGTGCTGTTCGCTTCTCAGCGCTCAAAACATAATTTATAGTCATTGCTTAGGCTCAACTCACTGGTTTTTCCACAGCGCTTTCCCTTTTATTTTGCAGGGGGGAAACTGAGGCACAGACCTGTTAACATTTCATTATCCGCTCCTCTGATCTGGCCGACGTGAGGTGACACGCCTGTGCCTGCCTGCCAAACGGCATCCTCCAGTTCCCTGCCCTGTTCTCACCTCCAGCCGACGCGCTGAGACCACCTCTGCACTCGCTGCTTGGACCGGCTGCTGTCACCACTTCCCTCGAAGATGACAGTCTGACCAAGCTCAAAAGCAGGTTCGCAGGACAAAACACTCACGTGGTACACGAGCAACCCTCTTGCCAAATTTCAAGGACCTTGGTTCCAAACCTTTGGGTAACTGATTTGTGGAAAATGAATCAAGCTTTTCTGGCTTCCTTTTTTAATGTGGGCAACATCATTTATTTTAGCTTTATTAATGGAACAGAATAAAGCGTTTTGAACAACCTCTCATCCAAAAGCCACAGGCTTAAACATGCGAAAGTTCAGCTCTAACAGCTAAACAGCCAGAAGTGCAGTTCCACAGCGGGAATTAGTGGGCAGCGCTCAGAACAGGAGGTGCTACCAGCACTGCCTCCAACAACAGCTGGGTAAGAAGGTGGAAAGTCAATTCCTTTTCATGTCTTCTGCGGTGTAGCGTAATGCCTCATGTTTTGGATGACTCACCCTTGTAGCTAAATGAGCACGTTATCTCTGTATGTAAAGCAGCAAGCCTGAAACCAGAGCGCCAGGCAGCTGTTCTCTGCCTGCAAGCTGCAGGCCAACAACTGAAATCAACCTCCTGGAGATCAAACCTTCACGCCCAGCTCCTCCTCTCTGCTGCTGGGACTGCACACGCGGCTTCACGCAGCTCAGTGCTCCGGGGCCAGGACGACCAGAAATGAGCATCCTGCATCACCTACACAGCTGTCAGAATTATTTTATAACCACCAGGTTGAAGACTTGCATTTAGGGAATACTTACTCTAGTCTTTGTCTGGAAGGAGCAAAAAGACACAATTTTAACACACCACGGGCCCCTAATGTGCAATGGCCCATGAGTAACTCCGCTCTGATCTGCAGCGGTAAGGGCTGTGATAGTTGCCAGATTTTCTTTGCTGCATCACCTCCGCCAACAGCTTCATTGTCAGCTCCCTCCCTGCTGCACGATTCCCTTTCAGAGAGCAGCCACGGCACCCAAAGTACCCTTTTTCCCCATCACCTCCTCTCCATCAGCCTTGCTGCAGCTTCCCTCCTGCTCGAGGAACATTTCATCCTGTATCTAACAATGTTGAGTTGGCACAACGAGGATGAATCAGTTCTACTGTGAACTTTTCTTACAGAATCCCTGCTGGGAGGCAGAGGAGCTTCACCCAAGTATTTGCTTTCCCTTGGCTCTGAAGCCTGTCCTGCATTCCCTCGTGAGGCTGACTTTCCACCACGCACTTCCAGAGCAGCTTCAGTCTGAGAGAAGCCATCCTCTTCAGTCTTTTGAAATTCTCCACTTCCTAAAACTTGATTCTTATCACCGGGTTTTGCTCAAGCTTCTCGAAACACTCACTGCAAAGGGCTCTTCTCATGTGCAAATGCCCAGGAAGCAGAGGTGTTGCCCTGAGCACCTCCCTGCCCATTTACCAGGAGGACCCTCTTGCACAGAGCCACCAGTGGGTCAGGATCCTTTGGTATGCTAAGGCCTTAGCCTAGGGTAATAGGCTGATGAGATGAGATAATCCAGGACCTTATTTTAAGCACCTAAATTGTGGTTCAGAGACTTTTCACCCAGAGAGCCCCTGACAAACCCAAACAAACCCTATCAGCAGGGCAGATCAGCGCAGCTCTCATACCGACAGGAACCGAGAGCTGTTTACCAGGGACAGAAACCTGAAACCAGAGCTTCTGCCACAGAGGGTAGGGGAGGGTAGGGTAACGTTCTGGGCACGGCGCTGAGAGCCTATAAATACACCCCGAGACTTCAGGGATCTTATTCTGAAAATGACTTCAGTGTTTTAAAAAGCAGAGGTGCTCCACCTCGCCCCCTGTGCAAGGAAGCTCTCCCAGCAGCTGTCTGCGAGCAGCTCCCTGCAGCGTGAGAAACACCAGGCTCGTTCCCAAACTGAGTTACTGCAGACTCAAGGCTTCAACAGCACACCCAGTTTATTGAAGCCATACATAAAATCTAAGCCAGGAACTACCCAGAAGATAGGAGGAGGGTGATGGCACGGTGCTGTTACTACTAAGGCTACTGGAGGATAACACAGGGAGAAAACCCCTGCCAGAGTCACCATAAAGAGACTGGAATTCGGAAAAAAAAAAGGAGTTATATAGAAAAAAGGCCCCTCCAAAAGGCCACACACACCTCCTAGGAAAATCTTTACTTCTTTGGATCCAAGTGCAGACAAATGCTTTCACAGTGACTTCACCAGCACCAGCCTCCAGCAAGCAGCGAGCGGCTGGGAGCAGGGGAAGGCGGCTCCTGCGGCCCCTGCTAGGATCCCACGTTCCCAGGGATCCAGCAGCACACACCCGCAGCCTCCCAGGAAGGCTGAGCCTCCAGGAAAGGCTGAGCCTGCTTGGAAGGAGCGGTGGCTGACAGACCTTCACCTCCAGGTCAGCAGCGAGAGCAGCAGGAGCTGCGCAGCTGTGTAAGTGACCCCTCCTGGGGTTAAGTGGGCACGAGGGAGAAGCGTGCTCATGCTCACCGCAAGGAATCTGCCTCACTTTTCCCACAGGGCTCTCGCTGCCAAGTTAGGGTTGGACAGGCCGAGGGAGATTCCTGGTTGCACACAGGGTGGAGAGGCCGGCCCTGTCCCTGGCAGCGCGGCTCCAGTCCCACTGAGAGCAGTTTTTTTACTTTATAATGATTGTGCATAAAGGTTTTTAACTCTGTAATACAGAGTTAACTCTACAGGACTGAATAGCACACAAGCACAGAGATCGAAAGTGTCTGCGTGATTCTGTGACACAAGCAGGAAATGCTTTCAAAGCCTGTTAGAAAAAAATGAACACAATTTGTTCAGTGACAAATCGCTGAAAATGAGACAGCCGAGAAGGTTTGTGGATGCTCAGGGTGTGAAGTTTTAGCAGTGCTGTCTGTGACTGCAGGCTCCAACAACTACAACTCCAAATCCTGCCCTCCCTTCCGTGTCCCTCCCTTTAAGGCTGAGGAAAGACAAATTCAGTGGCACTGAAATCCAAATGACATCCCTTTTTCCAGAAAGGCCAGGTACCAGGATGAGCACACAGTGATTATGACACAATGATGCCTCCAAGCTTTCAGAAGTGTGAAAAGAGACTGAAAAGCCAGAACAGAAACTCTTGCTGAGTGTGTTATATTTGGGGGAGAAAAGCACCCATCCTGCAAATGAAGTCAGGGTACACAGCACTATAACTGCACCTGACTGACCACCAGCAGCTCGGGACTCGCGGTGCTTCCTCTCAGGATCTCCGCTGGGATCACACCTCCAGCACTCACCTCCAGCCAGGGTTGCTGAGGAGCCCAGGAACCTTCCCTAGGAGCCTGAATACACCTAGCATACACCGAGTTCATCAACCACTTCAAATGTCTCCCTCCCTCGCCATGTAAAGTGCTCTAATCAGAAGCAGGAAGTTTCAAAGGGGCTGTTTAAAGCTTTCCTTTATTTCCTGTCTCTCCACACTACACACGAGCGGCCTTTCTTATAAAGTCATTCCTCTGCTGGCAGTAACCACCACGACCAAATATCCACCAGCGAAGCAGCTCAGAAATTCCTGTGCCAGTCACCCACACATTCATTAGGGCAGCTGGACTCACAATCCCCTGTCCAAGGACACGCAGGGACCTGCATGGTCTAGGTCCCAAAGCACGTGGGGGATTCCCAAGTGAAGCAGATGACAATCAGAGCTGTCCTGAATCTTCCTACAAACAGCCCCCACCAAACAACCAAAGCAAAACTCCCTCTTGCTAAACGACCCTAGCACACGCCTCTTTTTGAACCGTGTTTTTTCCAAGTGCAAAAATCACAATAAGGCTGCCTTCACTTTGCAGGGTCCCTCTGAGTGCTCAGATGAAAGGTAAATGGCATTTGTTACAAATCTCTCTAAACTTCCCAGGCTCTGTCTCCCTGTTTTAAAAGCTCGCTCCGTGCACACAGGGTACAATCAGCACACGCAAGGTCAGATCCAAGCCTACTAATGTGCTAATAAAAACTGCTGATAAAAGTTTGAGGCTCCTTAAGCTCCACTAAGATTTTTTACGGGAGATGGGAGGGTTCTGCTTTGTGACTGGATACTCAGATGGGATGCACGCTGGGCTCCTAGAGACTCACTGAGCAAAAAACTTTATTAGGAGCAGCAATGAACTGGCTTCTAATGCAGATTTTTGTGCATCTGATGACGGAGCCTCGTGGTTGAGCTGTGCTTTTCACTAAGATTTTGCTGGTTTGATACAGTGAGTGAGTGAAACCTCATCACACGGTGACACCATCCAACCACAGAGGCACCAGAGGCACAAACGTACCGGCTGGCTGTGCGCAGGGCCCTGGGACACCCGGACCCTCCAGGCAGCCCCTCAGGGAAGGCAGCAGCAGGGCAGCAGGCTGGTATCACACCGAGCAGCCACGCAGCAACACGAACTGCACTTATCTGCAGCTTCCAGAGCCCAAGTGCCACTGACACGTACTGCCCTGTGCTGGAAAAAAAAAAAAAACAAAAACCACCACGTTTCTGCACCAAGCAAAAGCTACAAAACGAGAGCGCTCTAAGGCTGTAATTTTTACACAGCAAAAGACAAGTCTCCTACTAATGGAGATAAGAGGTTAGCAGTGAAAGTGCTGCCTGGAATTTTTTCCACTGCTGGTACTACAGCAGCATCTAGCTCGCTGTAGTACTTGGCACCAGCCTCGCCTGCTTTATCGTAAGAGCTGCACGAACGCCCCTACGGGCAGGCCAAAGGTCCCAGCTTCCCGGTGCTCCGTCTCCAGCAGTGGCCACAAGCAGGTGCTTGGGGAACAATGAGAACAGGACAAGCACGTTTGCATGGCAGTCCCTTCCTCCAGCTATCTTCAGAAACTGCTAAAGGCATCAAGGCCCTAGGACCATGTCCCCACTGGCCCTGCACATCGCAGGCAGCCCTGGACAAAGCAAAACTCAGCTCCATGAATTCCCAGGTGGGTCGGGCAGCCAGAGCTTAAAACAGCCCCAACCCGGCTCTGAAGCCTTCCTGAGCAGGGAGCAGGTTAACTGAGCCCTCTGCATACCTTGACTCAACGCACATTTCTGAGCAGGTCAGTCTTTTGTAAACATTTCTCAATTGTAAAGGGAAATGATACCAACCTACTCCCTGCAAGTGATTTGGAAGAACCTTTATTTCTCCTCGTGCTGTGTCTATAGATCCCGTTGTTGGTTGTTTTTTTTCATACCAATGTGAGTTGAACTTGTACTGATCTGGCAGCTCTTCGTGTAGAAAAGGCAGGGATAATGGCTTTCTTAACAGAGAACAGCCATCGTGGGGACTGCCGCAGCAGATTCAGATGTCCCAGCTTTTTGATAGATTGCTTCAGGCTCTCAGCTATTTCACAACATCTGCTTTCTATTTTCAATGCATTTTAGCTGTCAAACATGATTGCTAAGTACCTGAAGTACGTGCAGTTTCCTCCTTGAGGACATCTGTGTCTTTAGTCAAGTTACTTCTCCCACCCCAACACGAGGTTCATCTGGAACAAGCTGTCAACATACGAAGTACTTCTCTTGCTCCACAGCAGGTCTAAGTATTTCACAATAATACTGAAATCCTTCAGTTTATTTCTTTTTTAAAATTTCCATATCCTCAAATCCAAAGAAGTCATTATTGCGTGCGTTCTGAGGTCATTAACCCATTGCCCCACTACAGTTCCTCCTCTTGATTTTCTTTCTCAAAAGCTGTGTTGTAAGAGAGCAAACACAAGCAGATCGCTCCCTTTCCCTGCTTCCCCACACTTGGCATGCCACCGCCGTGCTTTCCGATCACGTCCTCGCCCTCCATCCTGCCAGGGCCATGTGTTTACCCAGCAAACAGAAAGCTGGACCAGGCTGAGTATCCGTGCAGACATTAACATGCAGGAGTCTGAAAGCATAGTGGGGAACATTCCTACCTCTGCTGAACACCATCTGCAATGAGCTAGCATGAGAGGAATGGTATGTAACATCCAGGTCCTTCCATGCTGCTAGCAGACGTGAATCTCAGAGCCCGTTTCTGAATCCACAGCTTAGCAGAGCACAGACTTTGCTGTGTCACCTCCCTCAAAGGCAGCAAGTCCTCCTGATGCTGGCAGCTCCCACTTTCAGTATCACTTTAGCAGTTTAACTTGCTTGCCTACATGGCCACGGCTTCTGTACAAACATCCAGGAATTCATCAGAATGAGCAGAGACCAACCATGCTAGAAAATAACAAATTTTGTCATTCTTTGCTCTGGGAAATGTGGCAGCAGGTAATATCCATAACTATTGATCGGCACATCAGAAATGCAACAAAATCTTCCACCGTCTTTTCCATTTGGCACTTCTCTGACAGCTGCCAGGCCCAGAGCTCAGCTATCTCCTTTTTTACCTTTTTTTCTTCATTTTTACTTGCATGCCTCTCCTTTTTTACTGTGTTGCTCATTTCTGTTTCTAACCTGCTACAAAGTAATAGCTCTCAGTAACTAGCACAGGCTACTTCAGGTGTGATACCACAGCTCCAGAACCAAAAGGTCTGTGTAAGGAGAGAGATTGAAGAGCAGCCCCGGACTTCAGAGAAGAATCATGAGGAAGTGAGCAGCTCTCCCTTTGGGAATGACGTCATTAGGGAAGATAAACAGTGAAAAAGTTTAACAGCAGCCTCAGATCTGGATGCAAGATGCAGCAAGAACAAGTTTAGCTGAAGAGCCTTTGCTGGCTCATGTTTAGCCACACGAATGTACAGTTGCTAGACAGTAATTAAATGCAGTGGGCCCAAGTTATTTTTAGATCTATTGTGCAATCCCAACGCCACTTCATTCCAGCTGCTCCAGGGACACGAAAATAACATCACACAGGCCTGGGCTCTGTACCGTCACTCCTGGTTTGATGGGCTCTCCTCCTGCACTAGGACCTTATCGGGTGAGAAATTAGCCAAGGCGATGCAGCCCCTGGCAGAGACAGGGTGATGCAGGCAGGAACAGGGTTTGGACAACCTGCTCACACCGACAGGGAGCTGTTGTGGCTGTCAGACTGAGAAATCACTGTGTTCACTGCAGCCCTGACACAGGGCTCAGCCCCACACTTCAGCTGCCGCGTCCTTGAACTGCTGCAGGCAGAGCCCCCGTTACTGCCAGACCCTGAGGGAAGAGAGAGTAAATGAAGTGGCAGAGGGAAACGGAGGCCAGGATTTTGAGTAAACATCCCACGCCAGAGTTCTGAAAACAATGAACATGACAGATTCCAGCAGCAAAAGCGTCCTTCGTGCCTCTGCAGTGTTTGCTTGGATCTTGTTATGCAGAGATACTGCTTAAAAATAAAAATCCCCTGTCCACGCTGATACATGAGGACTAACAGGCTTCGCTGCTGGAAGAATCAGAGGAAAAAAAAAAGGTCCCATCTTGTGAACATCATGCACGTTCCTGTAGATCTGTCCTAAGTGCAGGATGCAGCACAAACTGCAGGAGTGAGGAATGCTCCTGTACGGCTCTCCTACCCAGCCTCAGGACCAAGCCCCCAAATTTACCACCACTGCTCTAGCAACAGCCAGGGCCTGATGTGCACCCAACCTCCCAATGCAGTTACCTCTGCAGCAGGATTGCCTCAGAAGGGTTCTGCAGGAAGCAAGCACAGCAGGAGACCACACAAACACCGCTTTGAGAGACCTGCAAGATGCCACCTTGCCCCCAGATTTGCAAGACCCAAGCACAAAAAGTGCAGTTTATACTTGTTCATTTCCAGCACTAACGATGGCAATCTTCCTTCTCAGGAAGGACACCCTTACTACACCAGAACAAGGATGTCTGGATCTTTTCCTTCCCCCCCAAGTCACCCTTAAGGCTCAGCTCTGCAATTCTTGCTCTTACTCAGGAGCCAACCGTAGTACAAGCTGACTCCACCAAACACTGGCGAAGACAAGACCACCCTTTTATTTCCTGACCGAGAGGGGAGGAAGCCTTTCTGTGCTCACACAGAAACAAAGCTACAAGAACAAGATTCCTGCGCTTGTAGGAGGATGACTGTGGAAGAAAGGGAGTAGGTCCCTTCAGCTGGCTGCCTTTCCTCCTCCAGCTGGGCGCAGCCGAGGCTCTTCTATTCCTGCTCAGTTCCCCCAAATTCTGTGCTTCATTTCCCATATCACTGAGGGAATGCACAGGGAAGTATCTGCGATTAAAGAGAGAAGGGCAAACAAAACATACGCAGTTTAATTGCAAATTTATCCTCTGCTCGCTCCAGTGTGGTATAAACAAGCAATAAATATACACCTCTGGAAATCCAGAAATCTCACATGACATTAAAAATATATATGTATTTCTCTCTATATGCAAGACATTCCCAAACATAAAAAGTTCAGGTAATAAAAAGCATGAAACATAGCATAGCTTCCTTGCATGACACCACTGCTTGAACTAGAAGCAGAGGGATGAGAAAGCCTGTAACTGTGCATTAGTGCTGTAAATAATGTTCTGTGAATGCAAAACTGCAGACCAAAAAGTTGCCCAACGAAACTTTAACCAGTCATTAAAACGTGACAAGTCATTAAGATATTTGGACGAGCTACAGAACAAGTCTGCAATTCATCGAGTCAAACGCTCAGCTACATGAGCAATCGACCCCCCTTCTCTACAAGCATCGCGCTGTGGCACGGAACACATCGTGTCACCGGGGTTATCAGTAGGTCAGCCGTGGTCTGGCCTAAGCACACTGACGTATCGTTAATTAAACAAAACTGGATTTGAACACTGCTCTGTGGGAATCCTGCAGGCCCTCCCATCCGGCCCGAGTCTTCTCCTTTACAGCCTGGAGGTGATGAAGCAGCTCTCGAGGCTACTCATCGCAGCCCGGGCCTTGGTCTTCCCATTTTCTGTTGCACGTACGCAAACACAGCCCAACCTTAGAACCACCAGCATTGCACACAGGTAGCCAACTATTGCTGATGCTCAGCTCCTTCTTAAATAGCTCCCTGGTGTGAACACCTTGAAGCACAAAACGAAACCTTCTCCAGGAGGGAACAGCGACTGCAGCCCTCGGCTCTCCTGCTGGCAGAAGGAAAGCAGCTGCCTGCAGCCAGTGCGGTTCTGCCTTCACCTCCTGAGCAAATGTCTCTTGCAGAAAGGGGCCAGGTCTCACGTGGCAATGAAGTGTTTGACAGCTCAGGGAGCTGGATGCCATTTGGGCTTCCAAGCCCAACAGAGCAGCTCTCTGCAGGAGAAAAACCCAAACTGCTACAAACATAACAGCTTCTGTTGTTCTAAAAGCAGGAGTTTTCTAGGAAAAATAATCTAGATTCTGCAGAGGGCCACCAGCAGCCACAGATTTCACAACTGAGAGCTATGTACCACGTATTTAAGCTTCCTTGGTGCCTGCAAGGTGCAGCCTTTTCCCAGGGAGTGTGATGCTTTGTCTCCCAAGTGCAGGCACCAGCTCCCCAGGGTGCAGTCAGGTGCCTTTTGCCCGCAGGTCAGGGAATGCCAAAGGCAGGCAGCAGCTTGCTGCCTTCCAGATGTGTTAAGATGGGTATTAAAACACCAGCCTGCTTTTATTACCCTGTAATTTGCACCTGTACAGCTCCACATCGGTTACAACAGCAATGGCTTTTCTAACAGGTGTCAGCTGCAAGTCTTCTTCCTCTTTCCCTCCTAAATCTTCCTTTTGCCTCCTTTCCTTTATTACTTAGGTTTGTAGCTGAACCTTTGATACAGCTTCCTTTCAGACTCCCGTGTCAGGTCACTTCTCAACTCCGTGCCTTTGTCTCCCCTTCTCTAAACCACTGCTGCACACATCTGAGTCTCTGCACTGCTGAGACCTCCTTGGCCGTTCTCAGAAGGGAGAAAGGGAAAAATAAGCAGCTAGCTGATTTATCTAAGATCAACAGGCCAGAAAGTAAAGGCTAGCAAAAAGCTTTGTGCTTGTGTCACAAAGTAAATAAGCTGTGGTGAAGGCATACGGGAATGTTTCCGATGGCGATTACTGCCTTCCTCACAAAGGGATGTCGACATGAATCATATTACAAATAGCACGAAGACAGCACATTCTACCTACAAAACAAATAATCAAAAGTGACCTTCCAACCCCCTTTGAACAAACAAACATATATTTGAGGAGGCCATGTTTGGAATTTCTGTTCTAGCAGTGAAACCACCGCAGTCACTTCTAGAAACCCCAGCTTTTGCTAACCCCACTTCCCGAGCCTTCCTGCTTCAGAAATGGTGACAATAGTGGAACTCCAGCTTGCACGAAAAACAATCAGATTCTGAATTTTCCATCGCTGTCTGCAACACAAAGAACAAACTCTATTTTCTTTGGAGGCAACTGAAACGAGTACTTTTCCTAATCATCTCTACAATTGTTGTATAGATATTTTAAAGGTTTCCTTCCCAGAGCGAAAGGAAAATTGTATGAAAGCTGTAAAATGTTTCAACAGCCATCAAAGAGTTCAGAAACCTTGCCTTTTTCCTCAGAAGTAGCTTAGAAGTTTTGTCTTTAAAGACTGCTCATGCCAGTGACATTCAAATATCAAAGGACAGATGAGGAAAACTGCAAATGCAATTAATTTCTGCATACAAAGGAAAGGAAGTAGCAGGCATATAGCCTGGTCTTTAATTACAAATGAACTACTAGTGTAAATCCAGGCCGGTCCAAGCTTCTAAACTGCTAAGTTTTGTTGTTGCTTTGTTTTAGCTTCTATCAACGCTATCAACTCCACCGTGTGGTTTTATCTCAGCCCTTCTGATTCACTCAGTGCATTCCTCAGAGATCCTCCTAATTTTGCTCCGTATCTCAGCCAGCCCCTGGCCTCACTCCTCACCCCCTCCCTCCTCCTTCTTTGCAAGAGATCACTTGAGAACAAATATTAGGGGAAATCCCGCTCACACATACAAGAGTTCATGTTCTTTACTTTTCTCTGCCGTTCAAACACCTCTGCCACTGCAGAAACACCTAGCCACCAGCTGAGCATGGCTACAAAGCTCCTGGTATTCCTCCCCACCACTTTCTACCTTGCTGCAGGCAGAAAGCCGTTTGTTTAAGGCTAATCATAGCTTAAGGACACGCGGACAGATAAGCAGCTGCTGAAGGGCCTGGGTAACCAACCCCGCCTTCCAAAGAAGCGGAGTGTTTTTTCCCCACATGGGAGAGTAACAAACAAGAATGATTCAGTGACCTACTAAAGGAGGATGTGGAAAGTGAAGTTAAGACTTGAGTTTCGAGTTTCTTGGCTCTAATTCCTCCTGCCACACTGCGGAAAGAAAGAAAAAAATGATAAGGGGGAGAGAGCTGGAAATCGATGTGATAATTTCTGTGGGCATCAAACTCTGCTTCACTCAGAGCACACCACAACCACGCAACACAAGACCTTCAGTAAAAGTAACTCCAAGTCTTGCAGCTCAGCCAAGTTTTGTTTTGTTTTTCCAGACCATGCAGAAGTTACTGAGAACTGGCAATCTGAGGACACACTAGCTCCCTCTTCCCTATTTCAGCAACCCATCAAAAATTGTGATTACGAAATCCACGTTGTATTTAAGCCAGAAAATAAGATCTGTTTACTGCGTGGAAACACAGGACAAGAGAACCACAACGCAACACACAGATTAAACGGTAAATCACAAGATGCTATCAACAACAGGGCTTTTATAAGAAGCGCGATCACCGCACCCCAGACCGCAGCAGCACCTTCCACAGCCAGCTCCACAGAAGCCACCAGAAGCTCACGACCACCAAAATCACCAGGAGCAGAACAAAATGGATTGTTCCTGGATCTAAACCTGCCCACAGGATTTATCACTCCTTCCTAGTCGTGTGCAGCACCAAAGACACCAAAACCTTAATTTCAACGAATGTCTTTTCACACCACCACTAAACATTTACAAACGCATCTTCGAGAGGAAAACAGCTCAGCAATCTTTCTGCAGACCTTCCTGAGGTTCAAGGTTGGCAAGGTGGGACTTAAAAGCCCATCTTAAGCAGAGCTTAAAAGCTTGTGACTATATCAGGCCTCTGACCTACGCAAGGTAATAGGCTCAGGAACAACGCCCCGATCCACACTGCACCCTGAAGGTAGCATCCTTGCTACCCTTAACCACGAGCACTCGTATCACAGCAATGCTGCCAAGTTAGGCTTCATTCAAGGGATGAGTACAGGTCTATCTGTCAGAGCAGTTCCTAAATCAGCATCTAAAACACATTATTAAGTTCTGGAAGCTTTTTATCTCAGACCTGCTAGCGCCACTAAGAACTTCCCAAAGCGCACGCTGCATTAACCAAGTAAATGTGGCAGGCGTGCTTTGGAAACGAGCTGACCCCTTACGTCAGTCCACCAGTGAAGGGAACGTTTCTGGCTTGCAGCTACGTGAAGTGATGGGGTCAGATTGCTGAGGAGGAGACAGGAGATCTAGAAATGACCTGGCAAGTTTTTCAAAAGCTGGCCGATGCCTCCACTCCCAGCGGTGTCCGTGCAACGTTACCAAGTGTCATGTTCCGTGCAACTTTAACGAGCAGGATCCAGGAGGTTTTAAGCGAGTATCTCATGGCAGTGCTA
This sequence comes from Anas platyrhynchos, assembly GCF_047663525.1. NCBI lineage: Eukaryota > Metazoa > Chordata > Aves > Anseriformes > Anatidae > Anas > Anas platyrhynchos. The sequence continues at coordinate 2,657,551 of NC_092602.1, forward strand.
AGGCTCTTATCTGAAGTACAACACCTGGCATGCTCCTTAAGCTCTTATTAGAAGGTGAGAGCTCTGAGGCTGCTGAATAATAAAGGAGCCCACAAAGCCCCTATCACATCCTACCGCTGAGTAAGATTGACATCAACTGGCATAATTATACGTAACACGAGTTAAAAAAGAAAACCGCCCACGTTAAGGATACTACTCATGCTCATTAATTCCTAAAATAAAGCTTGTGCTGTGTTTACACTACGTACATGACCACACTCCACACACAACTGACCAGCCCATTCTCTCTGCTGCACGGATCTTCTCCCAGTGCCGCAGGAGGGGAGCTTCCATGGAAAAAATGAGCTATGCAGTCCCAGGCCCTCACCAAACTCCCGTTCCCTTACAGGGCGTGAGTACCAAGTGAACTCTGCACTGCCATTTAACTGCTCCACACCTGGAGAAAGCAACTGAAGCAAACTCTATGCCATTGCTCACAGAGCAGAGCTTTCCACAGGGAACACTCCCATCCCCATGCTGCAGCCCATCAGGGTGATTAATGGTTTCCAGTGACCTTTCTTGAGGCACAGCTTTTTCTTCATGTAAGCCTTCAGCCTGGACTCCGTGAGGAGCCGAGCATTATCCTGCTGCTGAAGACAACAGCTGTCCAAAAGGAAGAGGAAAAATTCTTCTGTCCACATCTGAGAATAAAAACATACATTGTGATGTGCTGGAATCGGAACACCTCAGAATACAGTTCAGTTTGGGAAAGTTATTCTCGGGCAATGTAAATATTTGAATAATTGTAAAGTTATTAAAGGGTTTTACTAAATTAACTATCAGGATTACATATCATTTGACAAAATTATGCTTAAAGACCATTATGGGCCACTCAACCATTGGCATAGCTTCTCTTTATTAGAATGAACGATGTCAAAGACCATTTCCAATTTGGAAAGCACATTTTCTACATCTTTGCCTTTCAAGTGCCTACCTGCCACAGGCTGATCACAGTTACCTGGATCACCTACACACACTAAGTCCTGCAAGGTCACAGTGTTTTAGAGGGCTGCGATGAAAGGACGAGAAGAGAAAAACCAGGGCTCTTTTACGTCCGTTGGTGTGATATGGTTCCCACAATCAATCTCAGGAAAAAAACTGGTGACATTTAGATAAAGCGCAGCCCACGTGATACCTGTTGTAAACCGTAGCGTTTATAAGTAACTTATTGATTTAGAAGATTGTTTTAATCTCCTAACTGTACAGCAGAGCATGCCCCAGTCACATTTCCCCCCTGTGAAATGGCTCATCTGAAATGAGGTTTTCCTACCTGTGCTGCTGGATACGTGACTGAGGCGCATATGACGAAAATTAAAATCAGGTTAGCTTGTACTGCTCAAAGGCAGGAGGGAATTACTTCCCTCATGGTTGAAAATAGCTTTTTTGATATAAAACGTGTAGCTGTACTTAACAGCACAAAGCCATGTAAGAAAAAAAAAAGGAAGGAAGGAAAAAAAGGACAGCCAAATAAAAGAGCCCAGGCTACGCCGTGCATCCCAAAGCGAACGTGATTCAGCATAAATTTGGTCGTTTTGAACATAAATCACCCTGACCTGGTGATCTAGGTAATCTAGAAAAACTTTTTTTGCTGGCTCATTGGTAAAACTAATAGATAACAGACAATTCAGTGCTTCTTTTTAAGACTTTAAACACTGAAATACTAGCAACGGGTGTCAACTGTAAATAAATACAGCACACAGCTCTGTTACATCAACTTCCTTGTTTTTATATTTAACATAGCTATCATCCAGCTCTAGGAACATGATTACTTAGCTCATGCCCCTTGCTGCTAGCTCTGCAACAGCCACAAAACACATTTCTTCACCTTTTTGTTTTGCAGTTTTGTTTTGTTTTTTTCCCTAGAGTGAATTTCTATCCAGTGATGGCTGTAGGAAAAATGTACACACAGTATCTGCAGGTTTTGTCAGTGCTGAATCAGATAATGAGGAGGAAGATGATGGAAGATGTAGTTGCAACAACAACTACAATGTCCCCATATCCAGCTCGTACACCTCAAACCAAACCTGAAGCATGGCAGAGGAGGCAGCTGCTGTTCACCTGAGGGCCATGTGCTCCCTGAGGAGAACACAGACAGAGACCACTCCTCAGGTACAGAGGTTCAGCTTCCGTGCTCCATCAACCATTCTTTAAATCATCACAGCTCCTCATTATGTACCTGTGCTCATACATCACAGTATGATGTAATGGTCTCACCTTTCAGAGACAATTTTACAATCTGTTAGGCAAAAAAAGCCACCCAGTAAGCAGACAGAACCTGGGCAGGACTTTACATGATTAGGAGCAAGCCCACACTCAGGTACCCATGTACAAAACATTAAGAATCTGCTTTTCTTTGGCAACCTCTAAGAAGACATTTTCTGCACCCTGCCTTGTACTACCACCAACAAGCAGGATAAAACCCTTTCCACCAACATAAATTTGGTGCAAAATGTATGCATCTATAACAGGTTTCAGCACCCTCAGATTTATGTCACAGAATCCTCCCTTTGTTAGAGGTGCTCCTCAGCCTTCAAATCCCAAAGACACACTGGTGGAAACCCAACATAAAATAAAGCAGATTGAGGCCGATGAGCAGACACATGTGAGGAGTCAAGTTCTGTCGCTGGCAATACTTTTGGTTCCTCTGCATTTTCCTCTCAGCCTGTACAGTAAGGGCAGACTGGTTAATTTTTAATCAAGCGTTGCAGTTTTATTTTCCTTTGTAAACGCCAAGATTTCACATCTATCTTTGTGCACACCTTGCTAAGACTCACTCACTTGCCTGTAACTAATAACTCGTGTGGTAAAAAGACTAAGAGGGTTCTTTATGTCATGTTTTCTCACTACACATACAGATCAGACGCTTCTATTGCTTCCTGTTCACAAAAAAACCCCTGCAAACAGAGAAGAGCCTCTGTAAAATGAACAAAGAATAGAGAAACGTGGGGTGGGCAAAGTTTGTTTCCTTTTACCAAGCTAAGATGGTAAAAGGAAGATAAATCTCCCTGCTGGTAAGGCTCGGGGGAGCTTTCCATCCTTCCTTTTAATCAACTTCCAAGCCGTGCCTACCAGAGGGCACCGGAGCGGATCCCCTTTTGCTGTATCACACGGAACAAAAGCTGCAAGCAGACACACATCTTCCCCAAACCACTTCAGTTCCAAAGCTCTGCCTCCATTTTGGAAGGCAAACAAAGGGAGCAAACGGGAAAATATCGGGATATCTCCCTGAAAGGGACAAAAACCCAAAGCTGAGCGTGGGCAAAAGGCGCAGATAAACCCAGGAAGTGCTGCTCCCCAGCCGCAGCCACCAGAACAAAGGAAACAACGACAGCTTCTACTTGCGGGAACCTGTCATCAAAAAAAAAAAAAAAAGAGGAATTCCACCCAAAAGAGCTGCGGGGCGCCTCACGGGAACCCCCCGGACCTTCCCTCCCCCTCAGCCTCCAGAGCCCCTGGGGCTCCCCCCCAAAGCCCGGGGGATGCTGAAGCGATGGGGGCCGAGCCCCAAAGCCCCCTGAGGAGCTCCTCCAGCCGGTACCTGTAGGCCAGGGACATGCACTCGAAGAGCTTCGTGAGGGAAGCGTCGATGCTGAGGCGCCCCCCGGCGCCTCCGCCTCCCCGGGCCGCCCCGAACTGGTAGGTCTGGCAGGTCTGCTCGTTGACCGTGTCGAAGTCGTAGCCCTTCTTGGGAGGGTGCTCGCTGTGAGGCGACGACACCATGAAGTGCCCCGAGTGGATGATCTGGGGGCCCGGCGGCTGCCCCCGCCGCGGCCCGCACCGCCGCCCTCCTCCCGGCGACGAGGCGCCGCCGTCGTCCGTGTCCGACGAGTCCTCATCGGGCTCCGTGCGGGGGGACAGCGGCCCCGCCGCCCCCAGCAGCCGCGCCGGCCGCATGAACACATCGGCGGCCATGGCCCCGCTGCTACTGCCTCCGCCGCCGCCTCCTCCTCCAGCCCCCGGCCGAGCCGCCCGCTCCTCTCCCCTCAGCTCCGCGCCGCCACCGCCCCGCTCCGCCCCGGGCCGGCCCCCGCCGCCCGCTTAAAGGAGCCGGGGCCGCCAGGGCCGCCTCCGCCCCTTCCCCCCGCCCCGCTCCCGCCTCAGTGCCGCCCGCCCCGCAGCGCCCCCTCAGCCCCGCGGGCTCGCCCTGAGGTGGTTTTACCTCAGGGAGTGCAGCCCCCGAGGTGATTTTACCTCACGGAAGGGTCCAGCCCCCGGCCCTTCCCTCAGGATCCCCACAGCCCGGTTACAATATAAATGATTTCTGCGCAAAGGTTTGGGCCGTCCTGCCCGCTCCCATGTTCCCAAAACAGCTCTTGGCTATGACTGGCACCCACCCTATTACCCTTACACCATCACGGAACAGCCCCATGAGGCACCCAGTGGCCTTGTGTCACCAAGGAAGGGCAGGGAGGACACCATGTCACAAGGCCCCCAAGCCATGCGGAGGCTGCCCTGTCCCCACAGCCCCTCAGGGCTGTCCCCACTCCTCCTGGGGGGCACTGGTGGCACTTCCACCCCGCTAGAAAACCTCATGGGGCATGAGGTGGTGTATGGGGAAGCCTCGACTAGAAACGCGTAACCACCTCTGGCCAAAAGACTGCAAAGTCTGAGCTGGCTGTGGTCATGAGGAACAGAATCATCACGAGGTCTTTGGCAATACACTTCCTCAGAAAAACGGCTCTAAGCTGGGGGGAAACTTATAAACCTAAGAGATAGAGAACAGCCAAGAGCTTGCTGAAGAATGTTGATTACACTAGAAGTAGTTTAAAGCCATGAAATATCTTTAATATTGAAAACTGTTTATTATAGACCAGAGGCAATCTGCAAAAAGCCAGGGCAGCTACAGAAGTAGCAGAGGAAGCTGCAAAGGCAGCTGAAGGGGTCAGCCCGGAGTCACAGAGAAAAGTCTGGGACACCGGGGCTTCCCCTGACAGCCAGGTGGCTCAGATCTAACCCACGAACCTGCTTGGTGCCGTGCATAAAATAAGCACGATAGTTCCAGGGGAAGATTGGATTTCACCCCTCTCAACACCATTAAGGAAGCAGTGGATCCCTGTAGATATGGATAAAAGCCCATCAACAGGGCCAACAGATGTATTAGCCTGGGGAGAGAACAGCAGCTGACAGCGCATACACACAAAAAAAATATACATAAAGATCTATATATCAATCAAGAAAAAAATAAATAAATTGTGTACTCTGTAGAGTAAACCTTCAATACCAGGAGAGTAACTGTATTCTAGGTGGCAGACTCCAAAGCACTGGTTTGAAATCGTTTATGTATGTTCAGCTCTAGGACCTTAAAAGAAAAATAAGCTCTTCTACACAGTCTTCCTTGGGGGATGGAAAATACTAAATTGCCATGTGCCACTTTCTCTGCTTTGTAAAACCAGGAATAAGAGCAAGGGAAAACTCAAGGGATGGAGATAACGAGTCTTGGGCATGGAAGGAAGAGGCTTTCTTACAACATCACAATTATGTCCTTGCAGTGATCTGCACTAGAGTGCATGAAATCAGGACAGATCTCCCCACACATGGAAGGAGCAGGAAGACATCATATCATGTGAGGGCTCCAAAGAGAAGCCTTTAAAATCAAGACTGACATTCAGCTCTTGGTCAATACTATGTGTGACTACAATTTTTAAGAAAAAGCCATTCATGATTTAGCTACAAAGAAGCTGATTATTGCTAGCTTAGCTTAGTGATAATGGTGTTCAAAAAGAAGAAAAAATACCACCACCACCAAACACAAAGCTATCTCCCAGCAAGGCATCCTTGTCAGTACTCCAAGTGAAAAAAAAATGAAAGCATTCCAAAGCAATGTTCAGAATAAACCTTGTAAAACTGGTTAAATGTTGTTAACGTACCTGAACTAACGAAACCTCACAACTACACATCAGTGGCAGCGCTGGCTACAGGACTTGCACAACAGCCTGCGCATTAACCTGGCAAGGGTGGCCTGCTTACAGATTTATTTCTTCCTGTATGGAAAGAGGTAATTTGTTAAAATGAAGTTGCTAGGTAGCAATGTAATTTCCAAAGAAGTGTTAGTAGTACACCAGACCATTATTTAAAACTGAGGTAGCAGTCTTCAGTTGAGGGTTTTAAGAGCGGCTCACGGGTTTTCTCCTCTAATCATCCTCAGTGCAAATACTACAGATGCAAGAAAAGATTCATCCCTTAAAAATATACATGCTTTGGAGATAGACCTTTTGACTAGCATTTAGGTCACCAGCAACAATTCTAGGAAGCACAGAGAAATACTAAGGGACCACAGCAGCATCTTTTGGCTATGCTTTTTCTTACTGTTTTTAGCAATCTGCAGTGCAAGGCAGTGTCGTAGGCCCCCATCTTCTGCTGATGTTCCTTCTCCAGAGCAGGCTTTTAGCACAGGAGAAAACAGCCATTTACTTAGAATTCAGCTGTAACACACATCGAGCAGAGAGACATTCGAGCTGATTAAAAATATACCTGCAGCGTACTCCACAACACTTAGTGGTAAGAAATTATCCTTCTAAATCTACAGACAGGAAGATAAGCCTTCCCGTTTTGATGAGGAAGGAGGCATGGGAGCTCAAGGAGACTTACTCACAGCCTCAGACCGTGGGGCTGATTGCAGGAGCTGGGAGTCCAGCCATCCCATTACCACTCCACTGACCCTTCTGCCCATCCTGCTCCCAGGCAAACCACAGGGCCAACCTCCAGCTCCGTATCCAGCTTTCTGGGCTGCACTGTTGCTCACTCCTTTACTGGCAGAAGCCTTACCTGCTCAGTCTTTTTCTTCTGGAACCTGTCTTTAATTACACCCTCATTCATACCCGCTCTTTTCCCCTCTCTCCCTCTCCCCCCAGTTCCACCCTACCCCTTATAATTCTGATTTAATTCCCTAATCCATAAAAAAGGAAAAATAACAATATATATATATATATTATTTTTTTTCTCCCAGGGTAGCACACTGAAGTGGTTTGTAAGAGGATCCCATGAGCACCCCATTAAATGCAAGGGAGGCATTAAAACCAACAAGCCGGGAGCAGGCAAGCTGGTTGTGGCTCCCCATTCCAGCAGCAGTGAGCCAGCACAGCTGCTTGTCAGACTGTGAAACTGCTTTGGGACAAAGCACACACAACATTGAAAATAACCAGGACACTTCATATCCAAACTTAAGTTACCACAACACCTTAGCTGACTACCAAACCCGCAGTAAGCACCTTAAATTACCAAATTATTCTGCAGGCTGCCGTAATTACATTGCCCGTATTTATTTATTTGCTGCTGTTATATTACCCCCACTCCCAAGCAGTGTTCTGCTAACACATCAAAACAACTTTGGTTGAATCAAGTGAATCATTTTACACATTACCAAATAAGACAACACCATAAAACGCACATTTTAAAAGACTATAAAATGGGAATTTATTTTAAATTTTAAAAACAAAATGAGATTAAGTTTCTTGATAAAAATTATTCACACAGCATTTATGTTGTGATTTTTTATTTTATTTTTGAAATGAAACCATTGTACATTGTACAAACCATAACTACCGATGGAATAAATAAGTGAAAAATTATACTGCTGTACAACACACACACACACAAATCATAAGATGGAAAACGATTAGGTATTGAAGAAAACAAAATTCTTTACACCTTCTAACAGGCCCTTAGATATAAAGAACATTCCAAAACATGACAATGTTTATGTATGAAGATAGCCACCCAAAACCAATATTTTATACTGCCTTGTTGATTTTTTTTTTTTATTTTTATTTTTTTGTCGTTTTGTAAGTGCCAGCACTTTTTGGAATGTTTAACAACTACTTTCCCAAGCATAAAAATTCCAAGGAATAGTTCTGCTATAAAATGTTTGGCTGAGTAAATCGCTTATTCGGAAGGCCTTCCCACACGTTCCACAAACTCAGCTAATTTACTTGCTTGCTTCTAGTTTCTTTTTCTTTTTTTTTTTTCTTTTTTTTTTTTTTTTCGTAACTGAAGCTCCAACATTCAGCATTGTAGCAAGGAAGCACTTCTTGATATTTGCACTATTTCTAAAACATTAGCTGTATGAGAACTTTCAGTCATCTTGAAGAAAATTACATCTCTCCTTCTGCTCCACGTCTCAATGCTTTCAATAAACCCTTTTACAGTGAGTTCATAAAACAAGTTTCTGGTAGAGACAGGTCCAAGCCAAAAAAAAAGCTGGATTTAGATCTGGTTTCAAACCTCAGGTTGGTTTGAATTCCATGTTCTGGTTTGGTCCCATCTGTACTTTCTGGCATTAAAATGTGTTTAATCACATCCGTTGGCCCATAAATGTTATCAGGCACTTCAAAAAAAGACTAATAACAGTCTTATACACTATTTTGGATTTCTTCATACCAGGTAATGTCAAAGTCTCTTTTCTAAGAGGCTGACAATAACAGGTCTAAGGAACCCAAATCTATCTGCTTGTTCAGTTGTCTGTTGTCACTAGAACCTCTGGTTAACAAAAAAAAGTTCTGAATGTATCCTGTATAAGCTGTAAATAAAGCATTACTAGTTCAGAAATAAAGCCTCTAGGAATATGATTATGATGCCTTATCTTGTAAGCCACAGAACAATGAACAGTTCTGAGCAGAAGCCACAGGAGAGAAAAGGAAGTTTATAATTAAACCTGTTGATGTCAATAATGCCAATAAATGTTTCTATCTAATGAAAAATTTGAGGTATTTTTAGTGCTATTTATATATTTTATTTCTTCCTAAAGTACAGGAATTAGTTTCTAAACAAAAAGTCTATTTATTCCCTTGGAAACTTCTACAAAATTAAAATTAAAAACTTGCTGTGATGCACCTGATAGGGATTAGTAAAAATGACTACTTATCAAAGGTGGCATCAGATTTGTTTTGTTTTAGCATTAAAAATAACAAAAAAAAGTTAGTAAATCAAAAATATTTTTAAGTTTGAATCTTTCTAAATTTGCCCATTTAATATATCAATAGAACTTCTCACAAAATATCACTTAAATCTGAATGTAATATACATACAAATCAATCGTCATTGACCAGTTATCCACATTTTAGGCATACACACAATTCAAGAGAGAATTCTACCGTTTCATTGCATATATTGTGCAAATATAGTTTTTGGCTCCTCATTTCCTTTTTTTTCAGAATCTTAATGGACTTCATGATCAGACCAGAAATCCCAAAAACTTATTAGGGAGCACACTGTTTTCATGAATGATTTGCAATCAAATTTTATTCAGTTAAAATCCAAAAAGTTTATTTCAACACAAAAGAAAAGTTCCGAAACTGAGTGTCATATGTTATTTGGAGTTTAATCCTACAAACATCCTATGGAAGGTCAGTATTGGCTCCCCAATCCTCCCTCCCTCTACACCCTCCCCCCCCCAGTTCCCCATTGTTTTTCCATAATAAAGTGGTAATTGCAAACGCAATGCAGTAGTCTAAGTGCAAGCCATTTTCACTATTGGAGAATTCAGAAATAAATAAGCTTAATGAAGAGCTAATTATGAAAATGTATCAACTGGAAGCAATTTTTTCATTTAAAAAAGTATTTACAGTTCTTAGCTTACAAACTATATGCAACCATTTCCATAGCTGTGAGATCATATTTTAAATTACAAGCTCCACCTCTCACACACAAAGTGAAGAAAGACTAAGGGCCTGATCCAGCAACATGTGTGTGTGCACACGTGCACACGCACGTGTGTGTATAAAAAGAATTAAAGTGAGAAATAAAGCGGTTCCCACTGATACCAAGTATTTATAACCGGGTGCTCATCCTGGAAGCACAAAGCCCACTGGAAGATCAGGCCCTTGTGACCTGACCTTTGCAGATGGTTCTGCACTTCTAAATGCCACTAATTTGAAGGGAGTTGCACATGCTTAGTGCTTTTCAATCAAGTTGAGCATAAGCACAATTTGACATAATTGGAAAAAAAAAAAACATTTCTATCAATTATGCAAATACTATGGAAAAAAAACAAGGCTTATTTACAAGACTTGCTCAAAGGAAAAAAAAATCCCAAATACAGTATTAACCTGGAACACAGAAGTAAACATCTTATAAAGGAACAGTACAATGAAATCCAGTTCAGTGAAAACCTCATATCAAAAAAGACCAATTGAAAGTAAATTCACTGTGCATCAATCCCTTTGATCCTATGTATGTACATAGCGGAACACTTCTGTAAAGCAAGTTGTACCCAGTACAGAGATCTGGACCTAATACGCAAGTATTTTAACTGTTGTGTTATATATTCAGATCTGGACTATAAATGGTAAACAGATCATGTTAACTTCTGATGAAGTTAAGTATTTAGAAGACCAAATTTACAGTTGCGAATGCCATGCATTCAATAAAAGATCTCCACTATAGCTGCTAAAATAATATATCAAGCTCCTTTTTCTCCTTGGACTCCAAGAGTGAAAATGGCTTCCTGATCTGTATTTATTAAGATTTAAGCACCAGGGATTTAAAAATTAAAAACAAAACAAAAACCCCAAACAAAAAAAAAGGAAAAGAAAAAGAAAAAGCCTTTCTACACGGCATTATACAAACATAGGCCACTTTGCAAAGGAGACAGTTGCAAAACAACTTTTAAAAGTTAAAAGTTAGCACTGTTTTCAGAACACAAGGCACAAAACAAAAGCAGACATCACGCCAGAACAATGAACTTCACATGAAAGCTAATACCTGACCTGTACCATCCTTAAATATCTTACAATGTTAAATAGAGAAATGAAAAAAAATACAGCAGCAACATAATTGTAATTTTGACTTTAGAAACAGTGCGTAGACCCCTCCTGAGTTGTTTACTCCAACCATTTCAGAGACAGTAACTTAAAGTTCTCAATGTTTGTTTCACAGGAAAAAGTTTTCAGTGTCTGAGAAGTTAAACCTTTGTTAGGCTTTCTTGGATTTTTGCTTGGTAACTTGAAAAGTTAGGAGTTCTGTCCTCATCCAAGAGAAGATGCTTAAGTAAGGTTGTTCTATAATTAAGCCCACTGATGTACCTTACGTAAAAACTGACCAGAAAAATCTATAGTCTAAATCTCTTCAACGTTTTGTTGGGAAGCCTCTACTTTCATCTTTTTAGAAGGTGGCACTCCTTCAGAGTCCTTAATGGTGGTGGGGGGAAAGAAAAACAATCATGTTATCATTGCACTCAATTTCAGGTGCCATAAACATCAAACAAGAAGCAAGAACAAATTCCCTGGTGTGTCATTTGTGAAATACAAAGCATCCCTGGAGACAAAAATAACGTGACCAAGTCAATTTGCTTCCGGAAAATCACTCCTCTACTTACATCTTACTTCAGCTTCTTTACACTTGCGTCATCTACTGACAAACAAAATTATAGTTCCGGGCTAGAAGCCGCAGGGAATGTTCCAAGCACCAGCAAGGCTATACCCGACTTCCCTCAGCTCCACACATGAGCACAACCCACACCAAGTGCACATGAATTTGTTCCTGCTGTAGCAAAAGCAACCTCTACAGGACAGAACATGGAATGTTTTGAAAGAGCAAGGTGTGCACTGAAACAAGCCAACCACCCCAGAGGAAAACCCATGGTCTGAGCAGTGCTCTGCCTGAGTATTTCAGTGTGAAGGGGACAATTACAGTGATAATTGCCTTCTCCCACCCAACCGGAATTTTTCAGTATTCTCAGTGAATAAACATCAGAACACTTTGCCCATGAAATCTACAAAAATTCCCATTCCTAACCCCTGTATGAATTTACTTTTATAGAAAGCATTTTATGCCTGAAGGGTCCTCAAAGGCACTTTTTCAGTAGGTTATGTCCAAACCATTTATTATTAAACTTTAATACTTCCTTACAAAACTAACACAGCCTGGTATCGGAACTTGAAAAGTAAACCAGACCAATCGAGTGTTACCCTTCATATTACATGAAATGCAAGAAGGCAATCAAATTAACCACACCACTAGATACACCTATGCATTTAATAGTCTACAGCTGCTTTACTGTCATCACCTTAGGAAATGAGCCTAAATACACTACTGGCCTCCTTACATTTGCTTTTTGGTAAAAATGCTCTTTTCCAAATCCCAAGTAATCGGGCTTTTGTGCATAAGGTTACCTGAGAGTTTTTAGATGCCTCTGTAATTATATCATTTTCTCCAGAGGACTGAATTTCTGCTTTCTCTGAACTATTCATGGAATTTTCCATTGAAGACTGTGAGTTCTGTTCATCGGAGGTATCTGAAATTTCAAGAAATTATTGTAAACAAATAAAAGCATTCAGCAGGAGCTTTTAGGATGGTTTCTCACTATCACCCCCCGAACATACAAATTTGCCCACATGTAACCATTGATAACAGACATAACGGTACGAATATAATGAATTAAGATTAAATTCCAAGATCAAAACCACTGGCTGCTGCCACTAGGGAAGACCTTTGCCTTCATGCTGCCGGCTGCGGACAATTGCTGGAATCTGTCCCTAGAGGGAGCTAAACTCACACACACCCTGGGACACAGAACTGTGGGATGCTATCAGCAAACAAGGTTCAACATAAACTTTGCAAAAGGGCTGAATGAATGCAAGGACAATTTTAAACCAGAAGAGGCAGCTACAGAAAGGGCTGAATTGTGATAATTAATGTCACACAAACTACGTAGCTAAGGCTATAGAGCAAAGTTATATTGGGGAATTTTGATTCAGATAATTAAAATGCACTTTTTTCCCTTGATACTACATTTAAGATAAAATCTAGAAATTCAGCTAGATATCTTAACCATTAAGGGCATAGAATTTTCAAGTCTGGTGCATACTTGTGAAGAAGCCATCCAGCTTGTTACAGCTCCTACCTACTTTCAACTTTTTTTGTTCTTTAAAACAAAAATAAAACCCACACCTGTGCTTGCTCAAAACGCAAGGCTTAGTGTAGTTAACACGAGAGGGATGTACAAGGTCATTAACCCTACCCCGTTGAATTATGTTACAGTTGCAGGGGCTCGATCAGATTAACACTTTGGTGGATTATTTAATACATTTTTAAACACAGCGTATTACCAACAGAGAGACCGTGTCAATAAGGCGCTGTTTTTGCCATTACTTCTCCCTTTTGTTTTACAGTAACCAACCCTGGAACTAATCCAGAGAACTTGGTACGATTTTCCTTGAATCTAAATTTAGTCAGGGGAGCGTGTGTGCTATGTAACAGCTTCTCACAAATGGGTTCAGACAATATTAGACCTTGGAGTAAATCCTTACAGTTTACCATATCACAAATATGCTAGTTTAGCTTTTCTCTGCAGGATTTGGCATTCTATTTTATTTCAATTTGGTGATGATTCATTTGTAAAAATTTAACCCCCCCATGAACAATGATGACTTTCACATACTTCACTGTTCTAGTATTACCAAGATAAAAGATCTAAATTTAAATTGGTTACTGGATCCACTGAGCTAAGAACTTAATCAGGAGGGCATAATTTAATTGCTTTGCTATGGGAAGAATTTTGCAACCCAATAATTAGAATGGTGTTAAGGACATTTTATCTGTTATAATAGGATAAAGTCACTTATCTTTCAAAGAACATATACTGAACACGTTTGAATTATCCAAATACCATTCAAAGAATGTGGTTCCGAACAATCTCTTAACCCACACATATTTTTCATCTGTGTACAACTGCAATACAATATTGTAGCTCTTTTAAAAGACGAGGACAGCATTCAGAACTAAGTTTTGAATAAGCAACTAACAAGGTTAAGCGAGAAGGAAAGCTTACATTATACTTTGCATAATTAAAAAAATAAATAGATTTAAAAGTATCTCAACTCCACTTTACTTTCACAATAGGCAACAAACATTCCCAGACCTACAGAAGTAACTCCAGAGTTTGTGTGATTAAATAGAAACAGACATTTCAAACATTACTTTGAAAGAAGAAATTATTTAAGATAGATTATGACAACGATAAACCAAGTATTTTGTTTGTTTCCTCTCTGAAATGACTTTGAATGTCAGTCTGACCTTTCCTGTTGTATGGAAGAATCACGGTTCAGCAAAAGAGATTATGGCCCATTTTCACATAAATGCTGAGAACTCAGAAGCCATTTATTTCAAACAGTTATTATTCAGTTCTTAAAATGGACAAGCAAATAAATGATACCACCATAAAGGATTTTTGTTTGGTTTTATGGATGGTCTTTCAGCTTACCTTCTGAACCAGGCTGCTCCTTTGCTTCTGTCTGAATTTCATCAGACTTTACTTCAGTGCCATCTGCTTGTGTTGCCAAATTCTGCTCTGGTGCTGGACTTGAATTGCTACTGTTTTCTTGTTTTATTGGAGAAGCATCAGCTATTGAACTCTGGTTGCTATTGTCATCTGTTAACAGAAGAGTTTAGAACACAAAAGGCCAATTTGACAAGATGTGAATAAAAAACACACCTTAATTCTTTTTTTTTTCTCCTGCTTTATCCCCTGATAACACAGGGTATAGACTAGCTTGTTGGAGTCCAGTAGTATTTATGCTAACACTGTATCTAAGCTTAGTCTACATCACCACCATCACAACTTTTGCAGCCTATGCTATAATCAGGAGTCTTCCAGCAGTTACTAAAAATCAGAAGACTTCAAGAAAGGTGCTTCAAGTAATATTATACAATAAAACCAAGAGTGTTTTACTCAGGTTACTTCCAAAGAACCTGGAATTTTATAATATAAATAACACAGATCAACTGAAGCAACAGTCTCATTTTGTAGCCCACCTAATAAAGGGCCAATTAAACGTTCATGCTACAGATATCTATCACCGCAAAGCTCTGATGAGCAGGTGGTTTTTAAAGTGTCTTGAAGGTCAAAAAAGTGCACGCTGCTATCAAGGTAAAATGTACCATTCAGTCCTAATACCAATAGTACTTTAGCCATAGTTGTCCAGAATACTCACTAGCCTCAAGAAGCTTGATCACAAAAGCTTATTGCAACACAGATCATGTCTTTGGACTTAAACATCCTGCTTGCACCCTCTTCTTTGTGAAAGCCAATGACAGTGGTTTAAATATCTCAGCTAATACTTTACTGATAGCACAGGGGTGCAGCTTCCTGTAATCTTTAATCCAGTCTAACCATGGGGAACTGAGACAGAAGCCCCTGATCCCTACAGAAAACTAACCCAGCAAACATTATTAGTTAAATTACTAGCATGTAAGCTGATCTACTTCCCTCTGCATCTGTACAATCATTACATCCAAAGGACTTCAGAAATGCATAGCCAGTGATGGGATAGCCATCTCTTTTCAGAGTAGCCTGAAGATAAGATTAAGCTTATCATGAAATTCTACAGTATGGCTTAAAAACACAAATGATATATGTTTAATAAAGCAAGTATTATATTCACTTTATGGATGGGGGAACAAGGCTTAAGAAAATTAAATGATCTGACCAAGGCAAAAGCTAAGAAGTTGGCAACACTGATGAAAAATTAATCCAGTCTGTGAATATCCCACTCAATCCTTTAATCGCAAGATCATTCTCATTGCAAACACTGCAAAAAAAAATAACTAAGAGGCAATAAAAATGCAAATAAAGTTGAAATGAAAAAATTAAATCCTGCCAAAAAGTGACCCTCTCTTATCAGTTCAAATAGTGCTGCATTCTCAGCCACAATTGCTATCCAAACATCTAGAAAGTAAAAAATTAGAGCTGTACAGGCTTCTCTGTAAAAAATACCACACTGATATTCAACAGTACACACTTTTTAAATTGATTTAATAGCAACTGACTGGCAAGCAAAATGTTTTCTTAACCAGTTAATTTCATCAAATTGAGGGAGAAGGAAGACAAAGCAGCACCACAGCTTGCTCTCTTGGCTCTTGCTGATTTTTTTTGACCTGACTCACCTACTCAATTAAACAAGTACAAAACCTGCAGAAGTGACAGTAGGCGCTACTGAGGCTTTAGGGGTCTCCTGGTTCTTCAAGCAGCAAGCTTGACAGAGTTACTTACTTTACCTAATTAAGAGTATAGCATTTGGATAGTAGATATTCACATTTTTATTTTCACACCTAGCTCTGCCACCAATTTTCCCCCCCACATACACAGCCCAAATAAAAACGGCATTTAAACAACTGTCAGTACAGCCACAGAATAGAAGTGCGAGGTACCAAATTGGTGTCTGATGCCATTCTCACTTTGGCCTCATTACACTGTCCATACAACAGAGCAACAGAGAATTTGACACCGTTAGCTTCCACTTTCACAGCAGTGTAATAGGGTAATTTGGGCTGACCTTCTCCCACTCACCATGCATGTCCATCATCCCTGGAGAGGAGCTGTTCTCCGGAGTGGTCACTTCAGAGCCACATTTTTCATCTTTGCCTTTTTTCTTATTCTTATTTTTCTGAAAAACAGAAGGTACCACAAACAGGACTATCACCATGGAAAAAAAAAAAAAAAAAAAAACAAACAAACTTTCAATACAAAGCCCTTTCCACTCATTGCTTCTGTAAGCATCTCACTTCAAGTGAAAAAACACCAAGGTGATAATCACTGATGTTATCAATAGTGCATTAGTCCCAGTAATCGCAGAACTGCTTTTCTAATTGACACAAAGCAACATTCTTCCTGACACAAAGCACTAGCCAGAAGTTCTAGTAGTTGTTAGTACTTAAACATGTTTTTCATCATTAGGCTGCGGCACAATTTTTGGAACAAGCACAACAGTTCTCAGTACTACCTCTCATTCTGCAAGCCCAGAATCAGAGGCACGATGATTAAATGACTCGCTGAAACTGAGTCAGAGAACTTGGGAGGTGTTGGCTGCTAACTTTGTACTCACTTCAATGAGCTACGAAAGCAGGGTCAAAAGAATCTCTGCCACAATGGGAAGAAGGAGGCACACTAATCAGTGGCAGGGACAAAGATTCAGAAGCTACCCGATTTCTGCCTGCTTAACTCTGCTCACTCTGTTTTACGTGTATTAACACACTACTGCCTAACTCAGGATATTCTCCCCTTTGTGTCAGGAAGCTTGTACTATGCACCTAGGCAACAGGAATGCGTGCACACCAGAAATAATGACAGATCTAGAATTTTAAAACTAAAGAGACAGCTTTTTACCTCTTTCTCAACAACCAGTGCTGCAGAAACCTTCTCCTTCTCTATACCTAACTCTATTTCTTCATTAAAATTAAAAGATGGATTAAGAAAAATCAGACTGCTTATAACAAAGAGCGTAAACAAGACAGTCCTACAGGGACAATAGGTCACCACGTGCTCAGGACCAAACAACAGTACGGACTGCACGCCTTAAAACAAAGGAAGAGCCATTGGCATCCATCACGTGGAAAATCTGCGTCTGCTAAGGGATGCAGCATTTTCAATTAAGAGGTGACGTAATCAGTCTCAGAGGAGAAAGAGCCAGCTGCACTGCTTTTGGAGGACCCTGCGTGCCTGCTGAGAAGACGATTAAAAGCCTAACTCTAGGAAGAATGTTCAGACAACCTCTCCGTTTGGTTAGGACAACGTTCTCCAACGAGGAAGGGAATGAAACCAAGCACAGTCTAAGACTGCAGAAGAAATTCAACAAGTAGGATCTGGAAAGACTTTTTCCTTTATCTCAAACAGAGTATTAGGCTTTTTAAACCGTATTTTTACTTCAGAGAGAATAAATGGGATGACCCAGATTTTATTCCCTAATACTTGAAACAAAGGTGAAAGCACACAGGCTTCTCTATTGTTGCAAAATCAAAGTTCAGAGGGGATAATCTCTCTCAGCTTTTCTTAAGGTAAAAGGACACTTTGGGCACAAAAGAAGTAACTGAACTATTTAAGTTCAAAGGTGTTTTGGTTTTGTTGCTGTTTGTTTAACAAAGTGAGGTTCCACAACAGCCTTTCAAAACTAGTGGGAGGATAGAGCTTAATTCCAGTTCAAAGAAATGTCAAAGTGGCTTAGGAGCAACATGTGAGGGGGGAAGTAACCTAATCGGTGTTTGCTGAAGTCATAGATAATTTCCATTTGAAACATGAAGCAATAAAAAGATCCCATCCTTCTATTCTAGTGAAAAGCAAGAATCCTCCTTCACAAGTGGATGAAGTTGGATATAAAAGGATGTCTGTAACAAAACTAAATAGCCACAATGACCTCTACCCTAGTCGTTGGGTTTTTTAATGTATGTACTTTATTATTGTAAGAACTTCCTGAGCAAAATACAGAAACCTTACAACATCAAACCTGCAACTGCAGCTGCAGAACAGCCTCTGCTTGTTACAAGCAGAACGTGACTGCAGGACACGAAATGAACTGGTCTTGAACTGTCTCCAGTTCAGCAAATATGAACAAAAACCTGAAGATTAAGGCTCAAAAACCATACTTAAACTCCGCACATAGAGACGGCCATACAAGGCCATTCTTCCTAACAAAGAACCTGACTTGAGGTACCAGGCACTTTGAAAGTCCATCCAGAAAACCAACGGAAATTCTACTTAAAGTTCTGTTGCACCCACCATGCAAGTATAGTTTCACTGCTGGAAAATTATTTTTGGAAGCTGTGAGCCTAAGTATTTCTCATTCTCTCTCTCCAGCTTCCTCCCTACCCCACCTCAATCTCCACAATGTCTAATAAACAATAAAATCAAGACCAAGCATTGGACAACTAGACAGAATGAACAAGTTCTTTGAAGGAAACGGAAAGTTTCCAAGTTCATGGAGATGCTGCTCATGCTTTCAAGAAGGAGAAAAGGCAACTCCGATCGTCACAGAAATTTTACACTTGTTTTTATGGCACGTAATTATGGCAAATGAGCAGTGCACACCAGAGTATAAACATGATGAACACACCAAACACTTACCAAAAACAAACATTACAATAGACGCACGTGGGCTGTACTGCTTGGGCTGGTTATCTTAATGCAAGCGGTCTCAGTTCCACAGGAGTTTCCTACCCTTACCTCAAGGTTTTGCACCTATTTTTCAGCAAAGCAACAGTGATACAGATACAATATGTTCTCTGTGCAGTTCCAAAGCAGCTTTCCTTTAAGGCATCAGGCAGAAAGAGAGGAAGCATAATTGATGTCTTGCTTCCATCCCCACCTCTATCAATGATTATGTTGGAGAAAGATTTCAGAACAGTTTCAAGTCGAGTATTTAACAGTTATCTGAGAATTGATCCAAGCTGACTCCGGAAGACTGCCACCTGCTGAACCACCACCGTCACTTTTTGTAGAGATCAACATTTTCTCTACAGCTCTTCTGTCCAAGTGCTTGTGAGACCAACACCAGTCTTAGCTTGGAGGCTCGAAGAACTGAGAGCGTATTTTGTTCAGCTTTCCCTAAATGCAAGTCTCTACATCTTGAAAAATCCAAGATATCTGCAGGATACTTACATCATCGACTTTAGGCTCTGTTACTGGTACCCATTTGTAAATCCTTAGGGATGTGTCGCCAACTGTCACCCACTTCTTCTCCCTACAAAATTACAATGCAGGAGAAGTTAAAGTTAAAATTCGTATTCAAAATAAAGTAATCTACTATTGTAAGTTGTCGAGGATTTAAATAGGCTATTAAGTAGGATGATCTCTATTACATCGTCTTAGCACTGCATTGTGCAAATTGTTCTTTGCATTTCAAAAATTTGCTAGAGCGCTGCTAACCTCCAGATTTCTGAGGGCTGTTACTTGACTAGGTGAGTAACTGCAGTAGCAGTAATAAGATCAGAATTAACAATACAGTTAAGAAGAATAGCTATTGAAAATGCAGATTTAATGCCTACAATTTTCACTTAAGTTTCCAGAGAGCAAAAGAAGTTTTAAACAGACCAGTGTGTTTTGATTGTCGTGAAGCTGTTTAATGGCATTAGAAATCTAAATGCATTTTGACCATCTGAGATTTATTTCTGGGCAGGAATTTGCTGCTAGCCATTTAACATTCACTCAACGCTCCTGTCAGACAACTCTGGAATTCTTGCCTCAGAACCAACAGCCCTACAGGTACCGATCTGTGCTGTGGGGCACAATTCAGACTCAGGAAAGCCTGGCTCTCTTGGGCAGGGGAGGCTGAGGATGCTATTAGAGGGAAAAAGCAGAACCTACAGCACTCTGTGCAGACCCCTGCCAGCCAGCCACGAAGTCATGACATTGAGAAATGTGAAGGAAATCTGGCCAGAGGGTGTCACTACATTAGGGGGTCACACAGACACCGAGTGCAGAGATGGAAAGGAGGCTGAACTGAGTTAAGGGATGAATTCCTTGAGGTCTTTACATGAGAACATTAAAGGAAGGTCCAGAATGCCAGAGAAATTTCATCACATTTCAGAGATCAGTTTTCAGGTCACAGATCACCACTACTGGTTCCTGGGTTTGCAATCTAGCTCTGCAAATGGATCGATTGAAAGTTAACAACAAAGACCAATTCCATTAAAAATTCAGGAACATCTGAAATTAATTTGGCATGAGATCTCAAGCATTTTTGTTATTTCGTTGTTAAAAACACATTTAAATAATAGATTTGGAATCCAGTTACAGATTAAAAAATAATGTTCTTTGCAGGATGGGAGAAGCTGGATGTGACTCCAAATACATATGTGATAGCTCCGTTTTTAGAAAGGGCTCCCGGAATCAAAAGCAGCCACATTGTACAAATGCCACAAACATCCTCTGTGCTATTTGTTTTAGCTCCGAAAGCCAATCTTATTTGTTTTCCTATTAGAGGAGACACCTTCCTGTTTTAAAAAAAAAAAGAGAGAGAAAGAAAGAGAGAAGCTATATATGGCAATTTTATATGTTTCGGATCTGTCCAAGAGGATATTTTACTTTAAGTGCAAGACTACTTCAGATTCTTTTCTTTCCCACTGCTCTTCTGGAGCACATTTTTCCCTCTGCGTGTTTATATGCATCCATTTATGTACACTAGATGGCTAAAATATGTCAAGAAACAATTTTAAGCTAATTTGGAACTCTAATTCTAGGTGGGATAAAAATGACAGTGGAAATGAGCATGTCAATAATGAGAGCGTACTTAATTATGAGGAGATGATCATGACATAACTTTTTCTTTTTCTTTTTTTTAAGGATACAAGACAAACTAAACTCATTTCTAGTTAGGAAAACCTTTGAAATTATGGAAATAAAACCAGCTGGGGTTTTGTTTTGGGTGTGGGGGAGGAGGTGAACAAATGTTTAATAAAAAAATCAAGATTTTAGCCTTTTCCTACAGCAAAATATTACTTAGAGATGCTGCACTGGAAAACCAAAAGTTCAAGATACCTGTTAGCATCTCAAAGCAGCCTCACACAGCATCTTCACTGGACAGACTGTAGAACACAGGAGGAAACCTATATTAGTAACTTTTTCCTTCTATTATTAAAGTTAGCCCTGACATTTTAATCTTTTGAGCTTCTTAAGTACCACTTTAAGTTCTGACAACCTTCAGCTATAGGGATTTTTTTTTCTGAATTCAATACACAGTAATTCAGACAACAAAGGGAATAAGGATACTCGGTGATGGAAGCACACCACCATCCCAGTCCTGCAAACACAGTTAAAAAGAAAACCCAACACCAAACTGCTGTTATTCACTTATTTTACATGTGTAAGCATTTGCAGCGTGGATGGTTTAAGACCATAAAAGTATTAATAAGAAAAAAGACGACAAGCTCCTCTAAAATGGAATAAAATCATTGGCAGTACAAACAAATCTGTTAACAAAGAAACATAATGACTCTCAGACATTTAAGATCAACAGGGTAAACTCACTTCAGAATATAAAATGCGTATTGGAAATAAAGCTTAGGGTATTATCTGTAGTATTTACTGTTTTTCCATTAAAAACAAACAAAAAAGAAACAACCAACTCCAAACCCTCCCAAACCAGTTCTACTCCAAACCCTCATTTTTTGGTGCACAGTCACCAGCCCCAGCTGCTGATCAGGGACGTGGCTTTTTATTTATTTAGAGCTCACAATTGACTTATGCTGCCTCTAACACAAGGCTTGCTAAGTGGTGCCTACAAAATACTCTCGCTGGCCAATAGCCAGAGTGGGCATAAGAATTTGTGAGCTCTTGTGCCCATTCTGTTGCAAAACCCCAATTTCTGCCCATTTTCCTGGCTGTAAAACAGCTCTGCTGTTGAACCCACGGATCTGGAGATGCTGACCAGAACACGGTGACTCCAGGCCACCTTTGTTAAGCGATTGCTGGGCAAGACTTTGTTCTGCAGGACCCTGCTAACAGCTTGGTCTCTGTGTTGATGGGTGGACTGGAAAAGGTGGAAGACCACCATCAGCCTGACAGCTCATCGGGCTAAAAACGTGGCAAGGATCAATTTTACTTGTCTCCCTAACAAACTCCATAGCTTTTAAAAAAATAAAATCATCATTTTTTGTGGTTCTAAACCTCTCCTATTCCTCCATGCATGACCCAAGCATAACACCAATGGAAATGGCAGAACTTAAAATACATACAATAATTTTCTTTGCTTTAATCTTCCACGCTGAAAAGTATCTTAAATATTTTAGTTATGGGCAATTCAGAAACTAGTCAAGGAAGCAGAAACAAACCCTTACACGGATCTGAAATTGTGTTAAAGCATTTTAAAATTCCGAACCGTATCTGTACAGCATTTTAAGGACAGCCAAGGATACGTAGGGTAGCCATTAACATCAACACTTCTTTAGTGGTTATGCCTGAGGCATACTAATATCCCAGAAGTTATATAATTATATACTCGATTCCCCGTTTCAAATAGCCCAGGATTCTTGGATGTATTTATATTTTGTGTGTTAACACTAAAGCTCTGAAGATGCATACCAAATTCCACGTATAAAAGTAATACACTGGTGAGCAAACACAGCAGTGTGTATTACACTTAGACATAAAGTGTCAAGGCAGCTTTTGCAGCAGCAATGAGTGCTGGAAACATTTGATGGCACGGAAACAGAAAGCCTTCGCTGCCAATACATCGTCATTCAAGGAAAGGCTTTCACACACGTGTTTGGCTCTTTACCACGACTACCGTTGAGCAAAGTGACGTGTATTCACACGAGGATTTGCTCCCACATACCCCATCTTCTGTTGATGATCACGAAGTGACGTCATAATGCTGAATTATCACATCACACTCACTTGCATTGCAACAGAGTTTGGTGAAAATCACAGAATTATGACCTCCCTGTGGGATCAAGCAAAGGAGAGAGGGGGATGGGAAAGAAAATGCCATTATTATACACACAAAGTGCTGTCAGATGCACAAATAAAGATGTTTCTGAAATAGAGGCTGGCTTTGCACAGCACGCCTAGTGCTATGCAGATGTTTGTCTAGTGACTAACATGAGGTAGCCCCAGTACACGTGGTGTTTCTTGACCATGCCACAAATACAGTGAAATAGGAGGCAGCACGACTGGACAAAGGCCACCTTCTGTCTAAGTTCATCAAAGTGTGCTACAGTTGGACAGTCTCCTTCACTTACACATGCCAGCAGGTTTTTAACCACGTTGTGCTGAGCCCCATGTTGCCACACGCAGCTTTTCTTACGGTCATGACAAACACGGTTTGCATACGACAGAACTCTCCCTTTTACATACGTCCAGCTCCCACCGAAGTCAGAGAGCATGCTCTGGCTCAAAGGGAAGTAACCGTGAGCCAGAAAATCCAGACTGCAATTCATCCATGGTAACTGCTTGGACCGCTGCAGCACTCCAAGACAGCCCCCTCGCACACTGGGTGGTTTTAGTTCAGCTGCCCCTCAGCCTGAATCAAGGGGCACAGGGCAGCAGCAGGCAGGCAGCCTTTTCCAGAGGCATCCCGTTAAGAGGTTCAACCTCCTAACCACTTTTTGGAGTGAAAATCTCTTTCAAGAAGGAAGCAAGGGCAGCAAAATCTGCAGAAGCTCAATCTCAGAGCATTACATACCATGTAAAACTATGTTAGCGAGCCTGAGCGGAGGCAAGAACAGAGAAGCTACAGCAGCAGCGCCGACAAGTTCTGCTGACTGGTGGCAGCGAGATGCCAGGCACGCTACCGGGCAGCACCATCTCCCCTCCCGTTTGTTATTGTGCTCAGCATCTTTCACACCACACGCTTGGCTTTAAGCTCCAGCCCAAGTCATGCCTGGCTCCACAGCCAGCTCGCTTCCATAATAAACACACAGCGCTTCAACTACCGTCAGCAGCGATCCGCGCTCACCTCTTCTTTGTGAGGTATTACCACAATCCCTAGATTACAGCTCGGATAAATAGGTCCAAAAAAGGCCAAATGACTTACACAAAGGTTCTGCAACTCAACACAAGGAGATTTCCTCGTTCCTGACCGGGGTACCTACCCCCAGCAGCCACACCATGCCTCCATCCTGAAATGTTTGCACAGTTGTCTAAAGGTTCAGCAGTGCTGGTAACCCATGCAAATTATTTCACTGCCTCCCAAGACAACTTGCTACTTAGAGCTTGCTGGCTACCCGTTACTCTACTTTTAGTAAATAACTGCATTTTCTTTCAGTTAAATCCAGCCTTTGTAAGACAAGAGTGTTTCCACTGCTTTCTAATGCTGGTTGAGGACACAGGGACACAGTTCTTTTTTCCCCTCTCTTGTTGAGAGCCCACTTAGAACTACACATCTCTGTCCAAAGACAAAAAAATAACCCTGTATCTTTTTCAACTAGTAAATTTCAGTAAATTTAACTCCTTTTTCAACTAGATGAAAAATAAGTAATACGTATGGTTAAAAAAAAGAAGTTTAAATGCCCTCTTTAGGCCTGAAAATCTAACACTTCTGCCACATAAATACAACGCGACCATGTATTCTGTAAGACACGTGTCTTAGTGTTGTCTAAATTAGAAGCTCATTCACGAGAGTGGTTTAAACAAAAGAGATAGGGCCACATTAATCTCAAGATAACAGCCTAACAACTTCACTGTTTACTACTATAAGCCAAGTTCCAGCAATACCAGAAGCACCCAGCGCTCTGCAAACACACAGGAAGATAGGGCACCTGCACCAAAGGGCTCGCTGTCTAACAAATGCATTTTCCAAGGAACAGAGCCTGTGCTGGTGGAAACCCACTTCACATGGGCACACGAAGAGCTGGGGCAATAGAGGCAGACAGAAACCTGCACAGCGGGGCTGCTGCACCCTTCACTTGTGGATTACCTTATGGTAATCCTTATGGCTGGACCCACCATCGGTTCAGAAGCACATTCTGCCTCTCTCCTCGTCTCTGGTACTGAAAAATCTCAGCACACAGGTCTCAGAAAACCCTGTCCTATGAAGTGTTGCATGCAAGGTGTTTCAGTCTTCAGCGGCTGCATTTCCACAGAAGAGCTGTGGATGGCAACAAATTGCTCCTATTATGCAAATGAAACTGCACACTTGAAATTGCCTATGTGGCTCCTCTGAAGATGCAGGAGTTGCTAGTGTATAAAGTTCAATTTCAGAAGTCTTCTCAAAACATTTAAACCACAAAACACAGAATCTCTCTTGCTAATTTTCCACTGTGCTTGACTGCAGGTGGTGGTGGGTAATCATGAGATTCACCATCAAATTATGATTCCTTTAAAAGTAGGAAAAATGGTTTATGTAAATACTTGTGAGAGGCATGCACAAGAAGCCACGGAGTACTTCTGACAGCGATCAGAAGAAACGTTGCAGGATTCTGTACAGTAACCCTTTAAAGCAAGCTGTCTTTCATGAGGGTTAAAGTGTACAAGATCTATTTATACCGCAAGATTTGTTTTAAGGAGGAAGCCATAGCAACTGACATTTTGGCAAACAGCTCTTGCCAAGGGAAAAAAAAAAAAGTCTAGATGTTTTGTTGAATGGCCAAGCTTCTGCCTCTCCTCCTCCCTGAAATCCACAAACTAGGACTCAAAGGAAGCACGCTGCGCTCATGAATGAAATACCTACAGACAAAACACTACAGTCCCACACATCCAGCAGGAAGACTCTCTGATCAAAAGTAGCGTCACATCACCGCACATCGTTCCGATCCTTCGGAGCTGGCCCACTAGGCAGCAAACAGCACTTCAAAACGCCAGCTGAGCAGAAAAGAGTTCCTAAAAGGAACCTAACTGTGATGCCCGGGCTGCTCCGGCTCCTTCCTCAGCGGGCAGATTCTCCGAGATCCCTGTCCCGTGCCCTGAATTATGGGGCACACGTCCTGTTTCTTTGTCCAGCTCCAGCCAACTGGCCCACTCGTGTGCTCAGGCTGTTAAAAGGCAACAGCCCGTTTCGCTGGAGTAGCAGGCACGTTTATTTCCTTATTTTGCCTTTCTTTCAATGGAACTGAAGAGTTTGCTGTGTGTTGTAACACAGGTGCCCCTTATTTCATCAGGTTGGAGACAAAACGAGGTTATGCAGATTAACACCAACCCAGGGGATTTTCCGTGGATTTCAAACGTTTGAAAACACTTTAAGATCAGGGAACAGAGAGCCAACTTGTCGGAAGAAAGACTCTCTGCAGTCCCTGCTCGCTGTGGCCCACCGAAAGCGCCGGCCTGCCCGCGCGGAGCGTGACAGCAGCCGCTTCGCTGTGCCGCCGAAACGCCTCGCCTCGCTTTTCAGAATGCAAGCAGAAAAAGACAAAAGCAGAAAATACCCAAACACACTGAGGGCCTAACAAAAGGGACCCGTCCCAGCGTGTGTGGGGGGGGCACCAGCCTTTAATTATACCGTTCCACCACAAATTCAGGCGGCAGTCCCGCTCGCCTTCTCCGGCCCCGCTCCGGTTTTGTGCGCGCAAACCTCGGAGCCTTGAGGGGCTGGGAGAGGAGCTCGAACCCAAGAGAAGCCGTTTGAGTTGTACGGTGCTGTTTTATGTGGTGTTTTTTTATAAAAAGAGCCTCCTTCGAGCGGCACCCCCGGCCTCGGAGCCCCCCCCCTCCCCCTCAGGGCGCCGTGAGGGGGGCGGCGGGCGAGGAGGGGAGCGGGGGCGGCGAGAAGGGAACCGGGGGCTCTGAGGAAGGCACCGGGGGCCCGTGAGGAAGGCCGGGGGGCTGTGAGGAGGGCCGGGGGCCGCACAATGGAGCCGCCTCAGCCGCCGCCGCCTTCCTGCGAGCGGCTCCGCGAAATGGCTTCTGGGCGCCGCCGGCTCCCCGCCCCCCGCGGCCGCCCGGCGGGCTCCGGGCTCCGTGAGGGGAGGGCGCCGTGAAGGGGTGGAGGTGGAAGGGAGAGGGGGGGGGGGGGGGGAGGAGGAGGAGAGGTTTGGGATGTTTTTTGGGGGGACCCCAGGGAGGTTTTGGGGTGCCGGGGAGGAGGAGGAGGGCGGCGCGGGGTCCCGCCTCGGCGCGTCCCGCTCACCATTTGCGCACTTTCTCGATGGCCGCCATCACCCGCTTGATATCATCCTTCGCCCGGCTCCGGGTCTCGGCCCGCACCGAGCGGCCCGACATGCTGCTGGGGGGGCTGGGGAGGGAGGGGAGGGGAAGGGCGGCCTCGGCGGCGGGGAATGCGGCGCGGCGTCCGTCCGTCCGTCCAGTCCGTCCCTCCGTCTGTCCGCCCGCCCGCCCGCACGCACAATGCTCCCTCAGCTCGGCGCCGCTCGGCTCCGCCCGCCAACGGGGCCCGCGCACTGCGCACGCGCGCCCGGAGCCGCCGCCATCGCCGGGGGCTGCCCGCGCAGGGGGGGCATGGCGCCGTGAGGGGGGCTCCGTGAGGGGGACGGCGGGGAGATGGGGAGCGGCTCGGATCCGATCCACTCCGATCTGATCGCGTCGGATCAGAATGGATCGGACCCGGTCGCTCCCCGGCTGCCTGCCCCCTGCGGCCCCCCGGGTGTGGAGCTTCCCCTGAGGCGGCTGAGCCCGGAGCCTCCCCGGCCCGCGGGGCTCTGCCTCAGGCAGCGGCTGGGAGGTTTCCGAGCTGCCCGAAATAATTGCCGTGGAATAAAGCTGGTTCAAAGTAGAAAATCAAACCCGACCCGTCCACAGCCATACACAAACACATCGCTAAATGGACAGTTACACGCACACCGGGTGTTGGACTTGGTTAACTCACCCCCGGCACGCACCTTTGTGCTAATTGCACAACCGCGGATAACTCGCAGGCTGCGTAACAGCAAGCTCTTGTTTAAAAAACATTGCCAGTGAGAGGAACGCTTCTCGAGGCCCTACATTATTATTCAAATTGATGCTGAGGATGATGTAAAGAAGGAAGCGTGTTCAACAGCACTTCACTGATCTTCCCACAGCAACTTGTATCAGCCTCATTATGCTGTTTACACAAACACCGTAAGATGCTGTCCCATCGGTATTGCACTTCTCATCGGAGCTACTACTTTCAGAAAGGAAACCAAAGTTTCAAAGGCCAAAAGGGAAACCTGGTTTCAGTGTATATCACAGCGTTCCTTGCATCACCAAAGTCTGGTGGTTTTGTTTGTGTAATTACAAACCCAGTCTAACCTCTCCAAGCATTTCGTACAGGACATTTATCAACGTATATAATCGATACAATACTTTTATATTGCTATTTTGCTGCCTGTTTGTTTTACAAATAAATACGCTCTTAACATAATGGAAACAGACAGTATCTGGCAAAAACCCACCCTGAAATAAGTTCTAGGAAGGCTCTAGCCAAGGATAGGGGTGATCTGTGCAAAAAGACAGTGCAGCAACCACGGTGTCACTCTTTATAGACTTTAGTTTGTGACCTTTAGTTTTTAATAAACATAGAATATAAATTTCACAGATACTTGAGGAGAGGATGTTGGAAAGAGGGAACAAGTAGAGAATTGTGGCAGCTACAATTCTGAGCCTTCACAGATCAACTGTTCATTGATTTTTACTGTTCTTTTCTCTGGCTCGGCAATAGGTAAGCCAAGAATGTCAGCAGTGAACCTCTTTGCTGTGATTTCCTCTGGAATTTCTTCTTCAGTCAAAGCTGCTGCACCTGGAGAGCAGTAACAACAACACAAAACACACAATAGCAATGTAAAAAGGGCATTCCAGAACAGTAATACTTGTAAGTCGCAGTGAGCGGATGGAATGCTTTTAACGATGTATGGAGTAATCATAAAGTATTGGCTTACTAGCTTAACACTTTATACATTCTTATTGGGGAAAAACTGCCAAATGTGTGAGGCTGAATCACCTTGCAGTACATACAGACCACAGAAGAGCCGAGGGAGCAGACAATTTTTACACTCCATCGGTTTGACATGATTCTAGGATCCTCGGGCACCCAGGGACTGCAGTCAGTGTGCAGTGCTGTGTGGTTCCTGCACAGCAAACAGCTGCTGCCAGCTCACCAGGTGCTGCTCCGGACTGGTGGGGACTGGGACATGAGGTGCACAAAGCATGGTGCTCATCAGTGTTCCCAGTGGCAATGGGCAGGGTGACATGGGTGAAATCAGCTCTCTGAGTCACTGCTCTAGACCGGGGTAGGATGGGACATTAACTGCATACGAACGTGGTTATTATCAAGAGTTCTGTTACTGTGGGCATTGCTGCCTGGGTGAAGTCAACACTGTAATTTGCATAGTGCAGGATTCCTTTTTGCCTGTGGACTTTGGCGTGTAAACCTTCCACTCTGTGTTTCCAATTTTGGTTCCAAGCCAGCAGACAAAGAGCAATGCAATCCTGTCAGGTCTCAGTTACATTTCATTGTTCATTTATTTTCAGAGACACCGATGTAACTGTTGCATGGATGAAGGACAAGCTACGGCTCTCTGACTATTCTTGCAATCCCATCTCAGTGTTTTTGACAGCTCTTGGCCTAACAGGGTAATGGGCTTGCAATTTAAATTACTCTGTTTGGGAAGTGAAGCAATCCTGCCTCTGTGCAGTGCAGAATGTTAATCCCGTACCTGAGGGATCGCACGTGTCCAGGTCAAATCTTCCTCCCGCTGAATGCCTGCCCAGCAGGGCAGCCAGACACTGCGCCAGCTCGTCCTCCGTCATATGCTCTCCTGTATGTGATGAAGTAAAACCAGCCTCTTGGGTTACAGTGTCGTTAGCACAAAAAAACAGAAGACAACTCAAACATGAACAATGAACAAACAAAAAAGAGTAGTTTGGAAGGGGACTTGGCTTCTCTGAGACACAGGTCCCATCACCAATCAAAGCACATGATCCCAACACAAGAAAATGTTGATCCCAAGGAAAACGGTTCCCCTGTCTTGCATGCATTTGGGGCAAAAATGCCTATCAAAGGGAGAAGGTCTGATGCAAACAGCTCTTAAGGCTATGTTGCACTTGCAGGAGCCTGAGCTGCTGTTCCCACTGAATCCCCGGCCCAGGACAGACCACAGACCAGGTAGCCCTGTGCCCAGGGCTGTAGCCATTTCTGCACAGAGGAGGAAGAGGATGGTGCAGGAAAGTTTTATTCTAATATCCTGGGATAAAGCAAACATAGTGCTTGTTCCCAGCTCGTGGCTGGCTTGTACCCTGAAGCATAAGGTTATAGATTTGTTATGAAACTGTTCTATCCTATCTAATTATCTATTTATGGATGTTCACACCATCCATATACATAACTAACCTTTCTCACATTGCTTGAATCCTCATTTTCTACTGATCATCATGGCCAGGAGTTTTACTGGGTGCTGTGCTAAGTAAAACAGCATTTCCCTCTACCTGTTTTAGTGCTTAGCTGCACTAAAAGCTCCCTGTTTTGACAGCAGGAGCAAGACAATAGCAGCATGTAATTTACCACTCTAGCGTTGGCCATAAGTACATTTATACATGCCTTTACAGTGTTTCCTCTGATTCAGCTGAACAAAACCATGCCATCTTTTCAGCTTCAGTCCAAGACTGACCAATTTCATCCCTCCTCTCTTGTCACCCTCTTTTCTTGCTGTTTACAACCTTTCTGGAGACTGTGTGGGAAATGGTAATAAGGGTACAGTGGAGGAAGGATATGATTTGCCAAGACCCATACTCATCGTTTGACAAAAAAGATCCTTCAGACCATCAGAAATTTCTAGAGCAGCAAAAGAAGTGCAGCTGAGACAACAGACGTGATTATTCAGTTTAAAATCCTAAGGCAGGTGGCTCCCCACGCCTGCCCTGGTTACCAAGCTATAGTTCCAGATTAATTTTTTGCTGCAGTGAATACATTCTGAAATTGAAGACAGAACTAGCGAGCATAAAACTAATATTAGAAAAATAACTCACCTCTGCACTGAAGCAGCAACAGTAAGTCTCCTCTGTCAATAACTTTGTCTCCGTTCTCATTGTCATAACCAAGAACCTGAAACGCTCGCCGTATGGCTTTCATTGACAAGCCAAACGCAGGCCGATGATTTATATAAAGTTTGATAAAATCCCCTAAATTGATTTTTGTCACTTGTTCTCCGGTGTCCACATACTCGCTGAATTTTACTTCATTTATCATTTCTTCGATCTACAGATGAAGGCAAGGCGGACTGTCAGACATTTGCTTTTTGGAGAGCATCAGGATGGCTTCTGATGCCCCAAATGGTGCCACAGGTGTCACGGCAGATCCCAGCAGTGCACTAGTGCTCAGCAGCCGAGGATGGACACAGCTACTGTCACAGGCTCATTGTTACGAGAATTTCAGCTAAAAATGGGGGTAGCAGATGCATAATCATTTTGGATTTCCTCTGTTTGCTGGTGTGGTAGCTCTCAGTGGTGCCAATGGAGTTGCTCTAGATTTACACAAGTAGAAGTGAGCTGTTTCTGCTCCAAATTACATTAATGCTAACAGTGTAAATCCTGCAGCACTCTGGAATATCTGTCCCTCTCAGATAAGCGTGTTGCCCAGGAAGCTGCATGTTACTGCTGCGAGAAGGGGAAGAAACCATCCCCAGGGACTGCATGGCGAGGGCTCCCCATGACTTTGCAGCTGTCCCCAGTACCCTTGCTGCAGCTGTGTCTGCACTCTGGGGACAGCGGGCAGGCAACCCGCAGAGCAGTAAGTACACCAGCCCGCTACAAAAATACGTGCACGCAACTCCTGACACAACCAGGCTGCACAAGGGACCTACACACCCCAGCAGGCATCAGCAGTCATCTCCTATTATCCTCCACCCGCCTCAACAGGCGTCTGGCACGGCTCTGTCACGGCACGGGACAAATCTGAAACTTGCTCGTGCCATGCACCGGCCGTGCTGGGTGCCCGTGGTTTTCCTGAGGTCTGGTGCCGTGCATCAGCCCAGCTGGCAGCGTGCCGATGGGTCCAACGGGCAGCTCCTGCTCCCTGCCCTCGTGTCCTCGTGCCCCGAAGGGCAGCCCCTCGCACAGACGCGGGCGGTGAAAAAGCACCGAGAGCAGTCCCCGTGCCGGCACGCACCGTGCGTGCGGCCCCCCAGGGAGGGAAGCTGATGCAAGACCTCCCCGGGGAGGACGCTGCGTTCAGCCTTTGTCCTCGTGTCACAAGTTTTTCCACTGAATGAAGCCCAGGGAAGGGGGAAATCTTCGCCTTATGTTTTCCCTGTAGTGAATGCCGTGCCAGGCGAGAGCAGTCAATTTGACTCAGCTCTGACTGATCTGGGATTAGGTTTTTTATCAGCCCCACTGAACTACAGACAAAAACACCAATTCCCCAAAGCCTCGCTACTCAGCCCAAGCTGTTCTTTCTCCCTCCTGCTTTTCCTTTATTAAAATACTCCGGAGAGAGATGGACTTTCTGCATTTTAATACTGTCCTGCCTGCTTTGAGAAGCAGATTGTAGGTTGCCTGCTTTCCCAGCAGCTTTGCACCTCTTTCCACGCCTGAAACGCTGTTATGATTTTCATTTAGGGGGGGGAGTAACAGTTATTCTTCCGGAGACATTTCTCAGAGGAATACGTTCTCTCTGTCCCCGAGAGGCAAAAATGCAATGAGCCAAGGAGAAGCTCTAACAAAGCACCGGGGAATAACACCGCAGCCTGACACAAGGACAAAGCAGTCCCAGCTTGGAGGAACATTCTAGGGGTGCCAGGGCTCCAAAGCAAGCCTGCTGCGGGCTCCCTGGCAGGGACACGGCCGGGCAGATGGGGTGGCACCGACCTGCAGCACCAGGGGGTCCGGCACAGTCAGCGGAGACGCAGGCAGCCTCCCCCGCGGAAAGCCGAAGGGAGCGCAGCGACGTGCTGCTTCCCTTGGGAGAACCCCTCCTGCGCTGAAGGGCTGTATCTGGTGCTAGGAGGTTGTTATTTAAATCTCCTTGCATCAGGTTCTGTAATTATTATTTTTTTTGGATGCGTTTTAATTGCCCTTTTGCCAGGTTACAAATGAGGTCTGTACACAATGCAATCGGCCTCGTAGAAAAAGCTACAAAGGGAGAAGCAGCAGCACCCTTATTAAATCACTTGTCTTTGCCTGCCGTAAAATTTGAAGCTAAAAAGCTCTTAAGAAATGTTTGATAGGAAGCTCCTCTGCTGCAACCTCAAAGGCAAGCTCAGAGAGAGCTTCTGTAGAGTTTATCAGTTATGAAAGAGCTTTACGTTCCGTGGGAATAAAAGCTGCTGGCTCCATCTAAAACCGTTCTTTCATCAGCCCGAGACAGAACAAGAAAAAGAGGCTCTGTCAGCATCCCAAAAGCACGGAGCTGGGCACTCCCACCCGCACCAGTAGCGCGTGGAGCACGCTTTGGCTGTCTCCTCCCAGACCGGGCTCACCCAGCACCAAGAAGCACAGAAGTTCAGACTCTCCTGGAAGGCACAGGAAGACCAAAGCACAACGTTGCCTGCACACAAGGTACTTTAGCCTATGGACTGTGGAAAGCTGGAGACTTGTGCCTTGGGAGCCAACGGAAGACTCACAGAAACACGGAAGCAGAGGACAGCTGAAGTTGGGACTCTGGAGGTCATCTGGTCCAACCTCCCCCCACAAGCAGGTTGCCCAGGACCATGGCCAATTTGTCCACAACGTCATTCCTCAGCTTTCTCAGTTCATCCTCTGAAACCCAGCTCTCTACAGCCATTGCTGTTTTATAAGTTTGCTGCCAAATTCTGATCACTACAGTACTGATGCAGACGAGGCTAAATACATTTAAGCCAGCAGATATACCCTGAGAGCCATCCAGCATGGCAAAGGTCTGAATCTGGCGCTCAGGCTGCTCAGTAAACGCAATCATTCTTGCTCTTTTTTTTTTTTTTAATAATAATAAAAACATCTGACAAACCTCTTCCTCTGATGGATAAAATCCCATTGCTCTCATTACAGAAGGAATTTCCTCCAAGGGAATATGCGTTGACACCTGTCTGGTCTCCAGCGCGTCGATGCCTTGGCTGCGCAGCTGCACATAGTAGAAATAGTCTTCCAGCTCCTGCGAGGGATTCAAACGAGACACTGTAAAGTTCAGCCACCAACAGGCGAGGGAGATAAGGCTTCTTTTAAGGTTCACTAACAGGCGTATCAATGAGACCGCTGTTAAAGGCGATCTGGACAAAAAAACTAAAGAAATGTCAGGCCTGTATAAATGAATCTTAAACTCCAACCAGATGTTGCTGCGCAGCGGTCACGGTGAGCACAATTACCCTGAAGAATTCGCCTTCTCGGCCGCCCTCCAGCAGGCTGTAGAACGGGACCAGGTCCTCCCCACCCAGGGACGCTGCAGCCTCCAAGGCACTGGCATGGGCAGAGAAAAGAAGGTGCAGGAAGGGTTCGTGCAGGGGGAGATTCCTCATTTCCCTTTCTAGCCATTGTTCAGAGACACTTTCGATAAATAAATAAAATCCCCCGGCCTCAGAATGCAGGAAGGAGAAGCACTGCCTTGAACCGTGTGCGATTTTATCATCGGCCTGCACTTCTACAGCATGTTTCATACCCAGGTTTTACATACAATAGCACAGTGTGGGAATTAATTATTCCTGAATGGCCCTCTTGTTTGGGGGAACGAGCGCGGGGCTGGGAGCCAGCAGCTTTTCCATGGACTCGAGCTGGGTGTCTGGCATTTAGCTTTCCTGCTTCCTTATAGAGACATTGAGGGAGACGAATTAGCTAGATCAGCATTTTGAACGTGCGGAGCGCCGGGACTCGGTGTGTGCAAGAAACCACACAAAGCCAGCTCCCCGTCCCTCACTCCAACACGTTCCTCCCCGACAGCTCGGCGCAATCCCTTACGCTGCGAGTGCAAGCAGCAGTGCCACAGGTGCAGCCCATGTTAAACGGACACAGCACCTCTCCGTTCCCATTCCCAGGCAGCTTTAGCAAGAAGAATCTCCTCGGTTTGTGCAGATGAAGAAGGAAAGGGAGCCTGGCAGCACCATCTCGCCACAGCGTTGCCACACAACACCCCGTGCCCGCAGCAGGGCTGCAGCTTCGATGCACACCTCCGTTGCACTGCTTCCACATGGTTTTTGCAAGCTCGGTACTTTTTTTTTTTCATAATTAAGTTATTTGGGTATTAAACACAGTGGAGATGCACAAGATGCCAGGAGCAGCAATAAAATGATAATTAGCTCATCAAGAGCTCCGCTCCAAAAACAAATTACACAGAAATTCAATGTTGCCTGGACTCTGGCCAACCATTATAAAGAAGGATCATTTATATTCTATTGCCTTCCTTAAAATGTCGCTTATTCTGACCCCCGACTGCTTAAGCCACACAAAGTGGAAAAGAAAATAAATAAGCCCATTGCTTTCCCACCCAGGTTTCATTGTTCTGGCGCACGGAGGTGAGCGAGCTAAGCACCCTCCTGG
The DNA here is from genome assembly GCF_047663525.1 of Anas platyrhynchos. Lineage (NCBI taxonomy): Eukaryota > Metazoa > Chordata > Aves > Anseriformes > Anatidae > Anas > Anas platyrhynchos. The sequence continues at coordinate 2,693,138 of NC_092602.1, forward strand.
CTCTGTGCTGTGCAGGCAGTACCTGCAGGAGCTGTTTACACAGGACCACTGCATGCTTAGCCACAAAATCTGCCTCCTAGGAAGACGAAGGGTGTTTCGTAGGGGCAGCACACCCCAAAAATAAGAGGCCACACTGCTCTCCCAGCTGCTGCTCCCTTCCGATGTATGCACATTCACCGTGTGCTTGCAGTGAGCCCTCTGCCAGTGCCCACGTTGCAGCAAGCTTCAGTCCTTGGCGTGCCGAGCAATGGTATCCAGATCCTGTCTCATGGGACCTCCGGGAGCACACATCCCTTGGGTCAGGAGCCCGCCTGGCAGGCCATGAAGGGCCACACACCCTGGCAAGGGCAGAGGAAACCTGGCAGAGAAGCTCGCTGCTGGCACGCTGGGCCAGAGCCCGGGATGCCTCAGGAGCAAAGCAGCCTTGGCTCCTTCAGCCGTCCCGTTTATTGCAGCCCATTTGCTCGTGTAAGCAGAGCTTTATGGGATTACGGTGGCTTGTCCTAAATCCAGCCTTCAAATGCAGTGGGGATTTCCTCGCAAATGCTGGCCTATCCCATTTGGAGAACAGACTTTTTTGTATCAGCTGTGGCCCCATACACTCCTCCTGATCCCCTAACCAGATAATCCCTATCCCAGCGGTCAGACTCTCACAAGGACCAGAAATCCCTCAATTTCTTGGCATTCGGATGCTATTTCCCAGGCAGAAGAGACGATGCAAAGAGAGGGAAAAGAAATAGCTGGGAGACCTGACTTTAGCTGCCCCGGACACCAACAGAGACCTTCCAGGACAAAAGCCCCATTCTCAGTATAAACGCTGGGAAACATTTGCTTCAGCTGTGCTGGCCAAGCAGCTGTGGAAAGCCACAACAAGACTCCCTTCTCCTTCCCGCACTACTCACTTCAGGTTCACCTCCCATTTCAGAACAGTGCGGTCGTTCCCCCCTGCCGTAAAGACGTAGCGCCCGTCGTAGGAGCAGGCCAGGTCCGAGACGCCGTCTGGGTGGCAAATGAAAGCTGAGGACTTGTGGGGGTTGCCATCCACAGGCAAAATCTGCAGGCCAACCTGTCAGGGGAGAGGAGGAGGTGAGGGCTGGGACTGTGCTGTAGTTCACTTCTCCTGGCCCTATGAGGGAAGGTTCCCTTGACCCCCATGTCTAAGCCAGCAGTGCTCCAAAATATGCCCTGCAAGAGGCTCCGTACCTTGTCCTTTGTAACGTAGGCCAGATAGCATTTCTGGGGGTCTGTAGTGCTCCTTGTTGGGAGGATTTGTATCTTCTCCAGCGGGGATCCATAGGTTGGTCCCAGAAGGGTCTTCCTAAAAGCAGACAACATTGTCACCCACTCTAGGGCTCACAGAAACATTTTCTCCCTCTGAAAGACTGTGGTGCATGAGGATGGGTGGATAAGGGGAGCACGCAGGATAGCACCGGATCCCTGTCCAGAAGGAACCACACTGGGCTAAGAGAGGAATTTAGTGCTCAGGGATCAGTCCCTGTGCTGGTCCGGTGGGCTCCTATCTCCTTAGCTGATGCCCAGCCGATGCGTCTCAAGGTGGGGAGAGGGCAGGTGGGAGCTCAAGGTGGGGGCTCAGGTGGGAGCAGGGCAGAGGAGAACAGAGACTCAGGATGGGGCTCCCAGGCAGAAGGTGAGGGGGCTTGGGACTGAATCTCCCCCCAACCTGCACATTTTGGTCGTCGTGTTGTAGAGCTTCATTTTGTAGCAGCTGTTGGCCGTGAGGATGAAGGACTCGGTGCCGAACTGGGGGTACCAGGCCAAGCACAGGGGCACGGCAACCTGCTCTACCCGGTCCCTGTGCGAGATCACCAGCTGGTCCTTGCTGCTGCTGCTCAGGTCATATTCCACCTGGAGGGAAGACAAGGAAGCACGGCGATCTGCCAGCATCCTGGACGTGGCAGATTAACCGGATCTAGCGGCTGTTGCAGCAGCCAGGACGAGCAGCCGTCAGAGCAGAGGCTCATCCCCAAACCCTGGGCAGATCTGCCCCAAGGCCAGGCTGACAAACAGCCGGTGGGGAGAGACACAGAGCTGCAGAACCATGGGCTGAGTCTCCCTCTCTTGTCCAGACAGGACTTCAACCACGACGCCCTGCTGCCCTTCGGGCTCTCGCATCAACATACCAGCTGCCGGTCCTCCCCGAGGCTCAGGAGCCGGGGCTCATTGCTGTCCAGCTGGACCCCAAACAGGATGCTCTGGATGGGTTTGTAGTGGGAGTGGAGCCCTGCCAGGTGTTCCCAGCATCTCTGCCCGTTTTGCAGGACTCTTTTGTAAACAGTCACCGCGTATTTCTCATCCTGGAACGAGAGCATGAAGGTCAACACGCCACAGTCCCCTGGGCACGTCCCCTGGCTAGCAGTGGGCAGCCACATGTGTCCCCTCAGGGCTTATGCCAGCCCTGCCAGCTCTGCAGCCCCCCAGAGGGTGAGGGTCATTGCGCTGAGGAAGCACTGGGGCAGACAGCTCCATACGAGGCATCTGGATAGGACCGAGCAGACTTACAGCGGTTGCGAGGTACTCGGAGTCGTGGGAGAAGCTGATGTGAGTCACGGCGCCCCGCGAGAACCTGAAGGCTTCACAGCAGGACTGAAGAGAAATGGCATCAAGGATGTACACACTTCCATCAGTGAAACCAGCAGCCAGAAAGCAACCTGCAAAGTCCACCAGAAAACAATCCCACCACAACCCCTCTTTTGGGAAGCTCCGTGCTTGGCACATGGGGAGATCAGGAGACCAGGATACCTTCGGGGTCGTAGGACAAGCACTGGATGCCGGCCTCAGTGAATATCCTGCTAACGAGGTACTTGGGCTGCTGGTAGTCCCACACTTTGAGCAGCCCGCAGTGACTGCCCACAGCAAGCAGTGCCTGCCGGGGGTGACAGGCGATGGCAGTCGTTGCCTTCTTGGCCTCTTCCATGACTTTTTCAAAGTTTGTCCCGTCTGTTGCAACATGGAGCACTGTTGCATCAGAGGTTGAAAGGATAAAGTTCCTGTTTAGTGAGAGAAACAAAATTTGATGAATCAGACTAGCTGGCTCGTGTCCCTCTGAGCGATATTACACAGTCTTTTTTTGTCAACTTAGCAGGACGATCGCTTATGTTTTGTGATACACAGTATGCAGACACTTATTGACCTAGAAGGCAGGTGGCACCCTGTGTCTGCACCCTGGGGAATCTCCACAGGACGGCACTGGAACCAGTTCCCTTTTCTACTCGGGTAGGCAAGTCAGAAGACAGACGCCATCTGGGTTGCTTTTGCCGTTTGCAAGTCACTGGTGTGTGAGATGGACAAACGAGCAATTGAGGGTTCTCTGAATAGTCCTTTCACTTGTCCCCACACCACCACTGTCAGTGGCTGCAAGTTGGCCGTGCTGCTGCAGACAGGGCAGAGGACAGCTCGAGACCCAGCGTGCAGACAGAGCGGCCGCCTGTTCGTCGGCTCAGCCATGCCAGCTGCAGCACCACAAGGACGGTCCCACTGCCTAAATGGTGACGGGTAAAGAAGGCGGCTGAGTAATCGGTCAAACAGGCCTGAGGACTGAGAGGCTGGGCCCCACAGGAGGGTCAGGAGAGGACTGTGTAGGGCTGAGGCAGAGGAGCCCGGCCCTGCTGCACACACGTGGCTGCAGCCAACATTTCTAGCTGGCCCATGGCCACCGCTGGTTTCTGCTCCTCTGAACTGGCCTCCAGAGGATGCTGGGCCTCCTGCAGAGGCAGCCAGGCGACAGCAGTCCTTCAGCTTCCCCTTTGGTTTTCTGCCTTTGGTGCTCCCCGGAGCTGCCAGGAAGAGGTGCAAGGTGACATGGAACAACTTGGGAAAACACGACGCTTCCTGGGGCACTGCTCCAAGTTAGAGAGGCCCCTGTTCCATGTGGCTCTTTGGAAAACACATTCGTTGATGGACAGACGCTGCCAGGAGAGTCTCAGCAGGAGCAGTGGCCATATGGTTTGAAGCCCCAGAACAGCATCATCAGTCCCACAGACTTCCTACAGCCCCTCGGGCATCGCCACATCCCCGCTGGGGCTGCCCCAAGGCCCTGAGCTGCACTGTGCAGCCCAGCACTGCACCACCTGGATTATCTCGCCCAGCGGTGGTAAAATCTGACTGGAAATAGCCACCAGGGAGGGATTTAAGGGGGGAGGATTAAGGGGCTCAGCAGGAGCTGTGGGCTTGGCATTAGCCCTGCCTGGCGTGCCGGCTACGTGACAGAGGAGCTGTGCAGCTCTGTGCCCAGCTGGATGTCCCCATGCTGGCATAAACCAACAATTCTCCAGCCTGTACTGAGGCATCACACCCGGCTCGTGATCTGAGACGTGCTGGGGCCACCAGTTTGTGACGGGCACTGGGAAGTGCCCACAGGGCAGATGCAGAAAGCTGGGTTTATGGGGGGAGGCTCACCCGATGGTGAAGGGCTGGCTGCCGGCGCTGGAGCAGGCTGAGGCGGCATCAGGAGGCTCAGAAGGGGGTTTGGAGAAGGAGATGGAGCAAATGGGCCCCACGCCGCTGTGGCTGTAGCAGGCCAGGAGCTGCAGCCGCCCGTTGTAGAATTTCACCCGGCCTTTCACATCCCCTGTCACTATACAGCTGGAGGGAAGGGAAAGCTCTGCATTAGGACTCGAGAGGCACTGAGAGCAGGTCTGGCCTGCCCTCTGCTCCACCGGTGCAACCCATGGGGCTGGGACACAGGGTGGCTGTGGGGACACGCAGTGCCTGTCCCTGAGCTGTGCGGGCTGAGGCCCGTGGAAAGCGTCTGAGCAGCGTGCTGATGGAGAACAGCCAAGTATTTACTGGGTAGAAACAAATCTCTTCCCTTCTGCTTTTTCTCTGCACAAGTGCGTGAGAAGAGCCCCTCACAGACCAGGGCAGCAGCTGAAGGGCTCTGCTGTGACCCTGCGGTGTCCCCAGCGCTGTCCCCAGGGCTGCTCGGATGCTGCCTGCTCCCTCTGCCGGCAGAGGCCCGGAGGCTGAGCGAGACGTGGCTGTGTCCTCCATGACCATGACACGTCCAAGTGCAAAACTGCAGCACTGTCAGTAGCTCACCACTGTTATCTCTGCCATTTCTGGGCCGAGGTGCCCAAGCACTGTACCCACAGCTATGAACAGTGCCAGCTCCTTACCTCTCCAGCACCATCAGCACCGTGATGCTGCTCCTCTGCATCGGCACCAGCTTGGTGGCCTTCGTGCTGTGTGGCTGGACCTGCGCCTCCTCGGACAGGGAGAGGGCACGGGCTGTGTCCCACAGCACCAGCTTCCCGGCTGAGGTGCCCGTCAGAGCCTGCGTGTTGTTAAAGTGGAAAGCCGACTGGCTGAAGTGTCCCACCACGCTGTTGAAGGTCTGCAGAGAGAGCGGCAGGGCCACAAGTTAGTCCTGCGCTCTCCTCTTTGGTCCTTGCCTGCCCTGAGCTGGGACTACTGCAGGCAGCTCTCCTTGCAGGAGCGAGCCTCAGGAGATGATGCTTGTCCCTGCTTGTCCCCCCCCAAGAGACCGAGGGGGACAGGCTGGGGACATGGCCACTGGTTTTGCAGAGGGACAGGATGAAGGTGCCACCAGCAGGAAGGCGAACAGGGGATATGCAGCCTTCCCCACACGCTCACCTGCTTGGTTAAAGGCGGAGTGCTGTACTGCAGGCTGGCATCACTCTGTGGGGAGAGCAGAATGTGAGTCCCTGTGAGGACAGCCACCCCATAACATCACCCTGCAGCAGCTGTGTGTCCCCTCCCCACCCTCAGCTGGGGACCAGAGCTGGGCTTGGGGGCCAAGAAGGCTCCAAGACCCCTCAGAGCATGCAAAACCACCTTCCCCTCCGCCTGCTCCTCTCCCAGAAGCTGATGACCATCACAAGGCACACAAACACACATGGGAAACATGGGTGGGACCGGCCTGGTGCAGGTACCTGGCCCCACGCCACCTCCATGCCCCCTGGTAGCACGTTGGGTGCTAGGAGGAGGACTCCCCACGGTCCTACTCACCCACAGGTAAAATATCACCTGGGTTTTGCTGTTGCTGACAAACTCATGGGGATTTTGGGGGTTAAAAACAACAAAATCCTGAAATTAAAAGGTGAGAGCTGCATTAATGTCAAGCCCAGTGATGTTCCTTGCTTTATTCTTTCATGCAAAACTTCTGCATTTATCCAGGCACACCAAACAGAGCGCAGTGGCCCTAGGTCCACGCAGCACTCACCTGGAGCCCAAATTCAGGCCTCAGCTCTGTGCTGCACACAGGGCTCTCGGTGGGAGACGTCCACCTCCAGACACAAACTTTCTGTCACAAGGGGGGAAACCAGGAGACGTTTGTGGCTTCCTGAGAGCTCCAGGCAGGCCCCATCCTCCAGCTTCAGAGGATGGGGGGATATAAAAGACTGGAGCAGGATAAACATAGCATAACCTGACAGCTCAATTTCAGTAAGCACTGCTAGGAATTGCTTCAGTGAAAGCACATCGGGAGCTTTTATCCCATATTCAGACCTGCTTCTCAGCTCTACCATGTTCAGTTTAATGAAATCCAGCAAAACCCACGCAGACCCACTCTCTGCCCCCCCACCCACGAGAAGAGCCTCCCAGGTACCCACAAAGCCCCAAAGGGGGCAATGTTTTCCTCACCTGTGCCCTGCCAGCACTGATGGTCACCAGATACCTCGCATCCCTGGAGATGGCAACAGCGGCGACCCCGCCACCGGGGTGGCTGTCAAAGATGGTGCGCACAGGTATCCTGTGGAGAAAAACCTAAATTTGGGGAGGGGAGGGAGTCTGCAGGCAGGGTGCTGGTGTGGGATTTGGAGCAGCTGGAGCTGGTGCTGAGCATCCTCCCCAGGCCTTCCTCCCAAGCAAAGGACTCGCCCCCACGGTCCCTCCATGTCCCACGGACACGTGGGGTTTGCACGGAGGAGGCTCCCGGCAGCTCACCCCGAGAAGGTGTCCCACACGATGACCAGAGGGTCTGGGCCTCCGTCAGCAGTGGCAACCCAGCGCCGGTCCTCGCTCACACACAGGCAAGAGATGGTGTTCGCGTGGCCCTGGTTGGGGAAAGAGAGAAGCACCGGGATGCTCCAAGCCAGGAACTTGTTTCAAGCATTCATCAGCTGCTTGGCTGTGGGATCTCCTCATCCTCTCTCCCAGGGGTCCTCTGCTTTCCTCCCTCTGTCCCCACAGGGGTTACAGGTGTCCCCAAAGCAGCCGGTGTGCCCGCAGCACCCAGGCAGCTGCTCCGGCCATGTGCAGGCACCAGGATGAGGGAGAAGGGAAGGTGCTCGGGATAAAGGGAGAGGAAGGAGCTGTGTACCAGACCTGCAGGTGGTACTGCTGGCCCCCGAGGATGTCGTGGATCACGGCTGTATGGGAGCAGACGTACAGCAGCACCCGGTCCTCCCCGCCCGCCAGGCTGTGCACGGCCAGGCTGCTGTTGTAGCCCAACGCCCAGGACAGGCTCTGTGGGAAGAGCAGCTCCTGGCTCTTAGCAATGGGAACAAAACAAGGGGGAAGAAAAAAAAAAATCCCCCAAAAAGCTCCTGGGGGGACAGGACAGAGCTGGGCAGGAGAGCTGGGCAGGTCACCACAGTGGCAGGTAGCACGAGGTGGCACCACGGATGCTCTCCTGCCCTCTCATACTCACGAGGGGGTGACAGCTGCTCTGCTTGTCCCCCTGGAAGAGCAGACCCGGCCGGGCCACCCACAGCAGGCTGGCAGAGCCATCGTGCCGGTCGCCCTCCCAGCTCCTCTGCTGCTGCTCCTGCTTTCCGTGACCCCCATGAGGGCTGGAGATGGCCCCTGTGGGGTCAGGCTGTGCTGGGGTGGGTTTGGGGGGTCCCTCTGAGCTTGGTGTCCCAGTGGCGGTGTCTTCTAGGGCAGTCTTCAATGTGGCTGCGTCCTGCCACCCGTCCCAGGTGCTGAACAGGGTTCTTGGGACCCCTGTCCCCAGAGGAGACTGTGGGGGACCTGACAGTGCATCCCCCGGTGCTCCTTCCTCCTCCTGGGCAGCAGCCACAGGGCCCTTGGAAAGGGAGAGAGGTTTGGGTCCGTGGCAGGAGCCCTTGGGAGGCTTCCTCCATGCCACTTCATCTCCTTTTGGGGCTCCAAATCAGCTTTTGCCTTTCCCCCAGGGCCCCCAGCTTTTCCCGTGTCTCCCACGCAAGGCACAGGCCCGGTTGGATGCTGCAGCCCCGTTGGGTGAGATAAGGTTTCGTTCAGCCCAGGGATGAGGCTGGGGTCACGTAACTCGCCGGCAGCTCAGGTGCTCAGCAAATATTGATGGCTGGGCAGAGCCTCTGGGAGCAGGCTCCAGCCCCACAGAGCTTGTTTAATAACAAAAGTGGGGAAAGGGGGAGCTGAACAGAAACTCCTGCTCACCTCAGCTCTCCAATTTGCTGCTTTAAGTCATCAGCAGCTGCTGGTAGGGACATTTTGGGTCCCACGGGCAGGACTGCATCAAGTGGGTGCTCCCCCTGAGTGCTGGAAATGCTGCAGCACAGGGGCCCCGCTCTGCCTCCCCAGGGGATGTTGGGGATAAATTATGACCAGGAGAAACCCCCCTGGTACTGGGGATGGGGTCTCTGTGTCCAGCTGCGGTGCTGCCCTCACCTGCTGGGGTGGCGTGGCTGCTTCCTGACGTGTCCGTCCATCCTGGGACATCCCCTTGGAGGTAGCATCACTCGAGTCCATCCTCAGCTTCGGCCTCCTTCCAAGAAGCCTTCAAAGAGCTTTCAGTCTGAAGCCCCAGCTGGAAACCTCAGCAGGCAGGCTGGACATGGGCACTAAGGCTGAGCAGGCAGCCTCTGAGTCCACGGCTCGGCTCTAGGTGGGCACCAGCTACAGAAAAAAACCCTTTAGGTCCAAGTCTAATACTGCAAGGACCAGGTTGCAGGCCAGGAATGCTCTACAATATTTTAGAGCTCCTCTAAACTACACAGCCTCCCAGGTGCGGCCGCACAGCGAGCTGGAGTTGGGCACAGCGGGTCCCAGAGCCCCCTTTCAGCCCCCGTAATGCCCCCACCAAGCACGAGCAACCCTAGCACAGCCCAGCCTGGATTGGGCTCCCTCTCTGCCTGCCTGCCCCGCCATGCACAGAGATTTGCTCTCAGATGGGATTTTGCCACCGTCCCAGCACATAACAGCGCTTCTTGTGCTCGGCAGCTGGCTCAGCTCCAGCCTCACCTCCGGGTTTGAGCCAGCACCAAAGCCCCGGGCACACCGAGAGCTTTTATAGGAGCACCCCAGCACAACCCCTTCCCCCAGCACCCCATAGTCACGGCCACAGCCCCACAGGGCTGCCCCAGGCCCCAAGGGACCCCCACCAGCCCAGACCCTGCTCACCGTCACCCCACTGCTGCCTCTGTTTGCAGCCGCCCGCTGTTCCCTGGGCAACGGCTGCAACGGCAGCAGCCAGAGACAGCCCAGAAAGTGCTGGGAGAGGTGGCTCATCCCCTCCTTGTCCCTTCCATGTCCTCTCTTTGTCCCCTTTTCGTCCCCACCAGCTGCCACAGAGAGGTGATGCCGACCCCCTGCCCGCAGCACGACCCCCCTGGTGCTCAGCCCCTCGCCCACAACTTGCTTACAAAGCACCAGCATTCGCCTGGGCTTTGGCTCTGGAAGGCCGGGGGATCCTGCTTTTAGGACCGTGCAGATCTGCATTTAACCTACCCAAAATGGCCCACAACAACTGTCTGAAAATAACAACTTCTGCACAAACAGAGAGATGCATCACTCAGTTTTATTGTTCTGGGAGAGTATTTTTAAGTTCAACTGGAGAAAAGATTACAAACAAAAACAATCACCCCAAAATCCCCTTGAAGAGTTCATACACCCTAAAACCAACCAGAGCAAATAATAATAATAAAAAAATCAAGTTAGGAGTACTTTTAGAGTCATAACTGAACAAAATACTAAAAAGTAAGACAAAGTAGAATTATAACCCCCTATTCCTTAATTAACTTAAAAATAATTAGGCATTCCAAAAATTCTTTCATCATATTTGGTAACTTCCAACAGCTGTTGTGATCTATTACTAGAGAGACAAGAAAGTGCCCCAGGACTTCTTAGTATATTTTAAGAAGATGTTCACTGAGGAATTTTAAGAGAAGGAAAAAGAGAAGGAATGCTCTGTTATCACCAAACAAGAGCATTTTATGCTCTTCAGAATCGGTATCGAGGGAAGCTTGGGTTTCTCTCTAGCCTCCCTCCAAAGCGATACAAGAAATAAGAGATGAGAGGCCACATCCTGCAACTCTACAAGCTGCTCCTCATAAATCAGCACAATTCTGAACTGTGGTAAGGCTTCGCTCCATCCTTTTCATACTCTGCCAGTCTGGCACCTAGATCACAGCCTCCAAAACACTATTTCAGCAAAAATGAAGATAACACGGGAATTTTTCAAACCAGGCCAGAGTCCAAAAAGCAGGCACAAGCTTCATCTTTATTGTTTCCTAAGCAGTGATCATCTTTGTGATCATCTTTGCAAGGGAATGATGTTGCAGCTGAAAAAGAAGAGCGTAGAAGGAAACGTTAAAGGCTCAGTTCTGAAAGAAGCTCGGAAGAACTGACACGGTTTAAATCAGGTCCACCACATCCCTCCTCCATTTGCTCCCCCTATCAGAGGAATTAGCCACTGAGATCTTCTGCCCTGCAGCTCACATTTCATACAACTCGCCTCCCTACCAACAAAACACATCAGGGCAGGCAGCAACACACACGCAGTGAAGCACAGAGCTGGCCCTGCTGCAGGAAAGTTGCTCTGAGCTGGCTGAATGCCTCATCCACTCCGGTTAAATGAAATAAAAGCCTACCCCAGGAGGCCCTTCCCAGCCCAGCGCTTCGGAGTCAGCCCCAGGTGCACTTTCTTGCCATTGCGGATGACAGTCACACTCAGTGGTCTCTGGAAGGGGGGAAAAAATGGAAAGAAAGAAAGAGTTTACAGCTTCCCATCACCAGGTCAAACCTTTTCTGTGTTCTTCTGCTGAAGCACCAGAAGAACGTTACAACTACTTCAGCAGTTCTCATTCCCACCCCTTCAACTAGATTTGAAAGGAGGGAGCGTTTGGTGGACAGAAAGCTCCATGAGATCTCTCAGTTCCACTAAAAACCATCTGAAGGCTGCGATAGCTTCTCTTGCCAGTCCAGAGGGCCGTGCGGGTGGCACAGCAGCACAGCAAACTGCTGCAGGCAGTGCCCTGGGGTGGAGCAGGCAAGGTGAGGCTCACAGCAAAGAGCACACGCCTCATTGCTCTGCTGTCCAGGCAGGAATAAGCTCAGTGCTGTGAGGAAACAGGGCTACAACAGTGCAGACTGAATCCAACACAGAGATCTGACTTCCACAAACAAGCTACAGGTAGCCAACAGAGACAGGCAAGAGAACCGTTTCAGCAGAAACAAGCTCACCCCTTCGCTGTGCTGCACCACCGTGGCGATGTTCTGCAGGTTCTGGAAGTTGTGCACGTTGACGGAGCCAAACTCCACGATCTCATCATCAACCTGAAGCCCCTGGACAGAGAGAAGGAAGCTGAACATCTGCGTTCTCTGAAGAGAGGTAATGCCATTAGGGCATGGAGCTACATCACACCACCTCCATGTTGTTAGAAACAAATAAATACCCATTCCTGTGCCCTGTTTTATGGGAGGAGAAACACTGATTCTAGAATGATCGCTGAGGCCTTGTGTGGTGCTATGGCACAGCTGAGACAACAATTCTGGTTCAGCACAGTGACAAGTCGCTCCACGGGACACCCCGGTGACACTGCCACACAGCTCCCCCCACAGGAGCTTTCAGGATGAACTATGATGGTTAAGAAGGTGATTGAGCATTTGGTAAACACTTAGCATAAAAAAATGGGGGGTGGGATAATAAAAATTGGTGTCCCATGGGTTATTCCTGCTTGTTGATGAGCACAAGGAGCAACCCACCTGCTCTGTTTCCCCTCGAGGTCTGAGCAAAGCCCTCCCCGTGGCTGTCAGACCCATGGACTCACCGAGACGCTCGCCGGTGACTCCGGTGTCACCGCGTTCACTCTGGCAAAAGCCTGGGGCTGGGCCAGGCCCTGGCCCTGGCTCTGGCTCTGGCTCAGCGCCTCCGCCAGCGCCTCCGCCTGGTCCTTGGCCTGCTTCTCCTTCTCGCGGGCGTGCAGCTGGTGCAGGGCCTCCTCCACCTGCTTCATCAGCGCCTTGTGGTCGTTCTGCAGGCCTGTGGGCGACACCGGGAGCATGGAGCGAGGCCCATGGGAGCGCTGTTCCTCAACACCTTCACCCCAAAACCGGGATCGGGCACAAGATGATGACAGCGGGGACACCCCGGGGCACCACCCACCCCACCCAGCCCTGAGAGCCACACACAGGGCACACGAAGGGGCAATGAAGGGGGTTTGGGGGGACCCGGGGGCACCTGGAAATCCCTTTTAAACCTCAATTCCCGTTAAACGCCCAGCACGAGCCCACCCCAGCGGGGCAGGGGGGGGCTATGGGGGACTATAGGGGACCAGGGGGGCTGACCCCACTCACAGGCGATGTTGTGCCGGGCCGCCCGCACCCGGTACACGTCGATATCAGCCCGGGGGAAGCCCTCGGCGTCCACCAGCGGCTCGTCGGGTCCCACGCCGCTCTGCGGGGGGACAGCGGGCGCTCAGGGGGGGGACACGGGGCTGTGGCAGCGAGCCCCAAGTCCCCCCCAAATCTCCCCCGGTACCCCCGGTCTCCCCCCGCCCTGCTCACGTCCCGCAGCAGCTCGTAGCACGCCCGGATCCTGGCCTCCAGCTCGTCCTTCTGCCGCACCAGCTGCAGCACCGCGCCCGCCGTCACCGCGCTGCCGGCCCCGGGCTGCGCCATGGCTGGGACGGGCCCCGGGACGCGGTGCGCAACGGGAGGGGCGGGGCCACGCGGGGAGCTCCGGCTTCGTGGGCGGGGCCACGGGGGTGGGCGTGGTCACAGAGTGGGTGGGGCTATGGGAGGGCGGGGTTAGCGCAGGGGGCGGGGTTTAGGGGCTGGTGGCGGGAAAGTGGGCGGGGCCTGAGAAAGGGGCGGGGCCAGGGCTGCGCGCCCGCGGGAAGGAGGCGGAGGGGACAGCGCCATGGGGTGACAGCGGGGTGGCACTGATGGGGTGGCACTGATGGGGGGTGGCAGCACAGTGACAGTGCCGTGGGGTGCCACGGCAGCAGCATTGCCACAGGGTGGTGCAGCGATGGCAGTGCCATGGGGGTGACACCGCGATGGCAGCTCCATTTGGTGACACAGCAGTGGCAGCGCCATAGGATGGCACGGTGGTGGCACCTCCATGTGGTGACACCGCGATGGCAGCACCATGGGGTGACACCGCAGTGATATCTACATGCAGTGACACAGCGATGGCAGTGCCACAGTGTCCCAGCAGTGGCAGTGCTTTGGGGTGACACAGCGGTGCCGCTGCCTTGGGGTGGTGCGGTGGTGGCCATGCCATAGGTGACACCACGATGCCATCGCTGTGAGGTGACCACCACCCACCACCACTGCTCCAGACCCACGCTGCTGCCACCAGCCACCGTGTCCCCGCTCCTGCCAGCCCTGCAGCACCGCCATCACCGTGGCTGAAGAAGCCACCGAGTGTCCCCTGCCCCTGCACCATGCGCGCACCCACGTCACCCTGGCTTGGCTGCAGCAGGGAGGTCACCAGGCGCAGGAGGGGACCCGTGGGACCCATGGGGCCAGCACCAGGATGGGGCAGTGTCCGGGGTGGAGCCAAGGAGGAGCCATCCCTTGCCCCGCTATATCAGGCCCGCGCACGGCATCGCGCCCTCTTCGCCGCTGTCACATCACCGGGTCGCAGCAATGGTGAGGGTCGGGACCGGACGCCAAATCACATGGTTTTGGGGGAATTTCGCCGCTTTTTCCCCCCTGCTCGATGCTGGGCTTGGGAGGGAAGGTGCTGGGGGAGCTGCTCCTCAGCTGTGCCCGCTAACCTGCCCCTCTCCGGTTCTCTTTCCAGACGACTTACACGGACAAGGGAGAAAAGGTAGGTGCTGGGCTGTGGCACTCTGGGGGGGAGCACCAACCGTGGGCCCCCCTTGTGCTCACTCCAGCCGCCACCTGTGTGGGCTGCAGAGGACGGCTCCGGCTGCTTGGCACGCTCGGTTCTGTCTTGGTGCGGTGGGATGCGATGGGCACTGGCAGCCAAACCCAACACCTCGGCACAGTCCCCCCTTTCCTGCCCCATTTCGCTCCCAGTGCTGTGCCTGGCGGGGATGACACAGAGCAAAGGGGCTCGCTGCGCTCTGCCCTGCTTGAGTAAATCGTTAACATAGAGGTTAACGAGGGCACCTGGCAGCAGCTGCAGGGCCACAGGGGTTGTCCGCACGTGGGCTCCCTGGCATCTCCACATACTCTTTTCCCAGCTCTCCCCTCCTGTTCCTCCCTGCCTTCCCTTGCCCCAGCCTGCCTGCCTTGCACTGGTGCTTCACAAGTCCATGCTACCAGGAACTAACTGCATTTGTAGGCACTGTGTTTGTAGGAATCGTGTTTGTAGGAATTGCATTTGCAGGAACTGCACCTGCAGGATCCGTACCCGCAGTGCCGCAGCCGCTGCCCTCCCAGCCGGGGCGAGGAGCAGCCCCATGGCACGGCGAGGGTAACCGGGCAGCCAGGACAAACTTTTCCCCTTCCCTTTAGCCCCTGCGAGGCCGCTTCATCCACTTCCACTCCATCACCTTCTGGGTGGGGAATGCCAAGCAGGTAGGAGGCTGCGGCCGGTCGCGCGTGTGGGCAGGGGCGGTGGCGGTGCCGTGCTGGGGACAACGCAGCCGCTGTGGCCATTGGCTGCTGGGGGGGCGGCTGGTGGCCCCTGGCGCTGTCCCTGTGCCCGGCCCTGGCTCGAGGCCACGGCCTTGGGGCCCTTGCGCAAGGCGAGGGGCGGTGGCTGGGGGTGTGTGCGGGACAGGCCCCCAACGTGCAGATGAAAAGCGAAATCGTTGCAGCCCCGCTGTGCACCCCTCTGCCCCCCTGCCCGGCCCCAGCACTGGAGGGCTCTCCAGACAGCGCTCGCTGTGGAGTTTTGGGGTTCTTTGTGCCGCTTTCTTGTCCCTGCTTGCTCCTCCTGGGCTGCTCAAGGAGCGTGCCTGCAGGCGAGGGGCTCGTTTCGGCAGGCAAGGGCAGAGCAGAGCGGTGACAGATTCAGCCCCGTGCTGCTGGAAGCAGCAAACACCCCGCGTGCACACACACACGCGCGTGCACACATGGCCCTTGCACGCACCGTGGTTTACCCGTGCCTCCATGGCAGGCTGCCTCGTATTACTGCAACAAGATGGGCTTCGAGGAGCTGGCGTACCGGGGGCTGGAGACGGGCAGCCGGGAGGTGGTGTCGCACGTCATCAAGCAGGACAAGGTACGGTGACAAAGCCCCGATGGCGGTGCCACCGCCAAGGTGCCCCGCGGTGACGGGGAGATGCTGGATGCGCGCTGATGCTGCCCAAAGGCATTTGCAACATTAAACTCTGAGCCCTTCGTCCTCTTCCTCTCCAGATCGTGTTCGTTCTCTCGTCTGCGCTCAACCCGGGGAATGAGGGTAGGTTTTGGGGGACCGGAGGGGCCGGGTGGCGTGCAGCATCCCCGCTCACGCCCACCGGCTGCTGGCAGAGATGGGCGAGCACCTGGTGAAGCACGGGGACGGGGTGAAGGACGTGGCCTTCGAAGTGGAGGACTGCGACTTCATTGTGCAGGTAGGCAGCGCCCGCAGGATGCAGTGGGGGCCCTGAAACGGTGAGTTTTGGAGGGGGAAAGAAGCGGCAACGAGCAGGGGTGGAGGGTCCTGGGGCCGCTCTGGGCACTGCGGCAGGACAGGCGCTCTCCCCCTGCCCAGAAAGCCAAGGAGCGTGGAGCCGTGGTGGTGAAGGAGCCCTGGGTGGAGGAGGACAAGTTTGGGAAGGTGAAGTTTGCTGTCATCCAGACGGTGAGTGCCGGGGGGTGCTGGGGGGTGGTGGTGCTCAGCCCCCCATCCGCAGCGGGGTCTGCACACCAAGAGGTGCAGGGTGGGCACGGAGCCGCTTCCCTCCCCGCTGCAGTACGGCGACACCACCCACACCTTGATAGAGAAGCTCAACTACAAGGGGCTCTTCCTGCCCGGGTACCACGCGCCCCTCTTCAAGGACCCCCTGCTGCCCAGGCTGTGAGTTGTGCGGCGTCCCAGACTCCTTGCAGCCCCCAGGCCCCCCCCAGCTCCGCTGAGCGCTGCCCTCGTCCCCCTCCCCGCAGGCCGAGCGCCAAACTGAGCTTTGTGGACCATGTGGTGGGGAACCAGCCCGACCTCCAGATGGTCCCAGTGGCTGACTGGTAAGAGCGGGGAGGGCTGGGAGGAGGTGGCACCGCTCTGTAGCCTCACTGATGCTTGCTGCTGAGGGCAATTAACCCAGAGCAGAGGTTCGTTAGTGCGGGGATGGAGCAAGGGGCTTCCACGTGCCCCCTGTGGCCCGGCAGGTACCAGAAGAACCTCCTCTTCCACCGCTTCTGGTCGGTGGACGACAAGCAGCTGCACACCGAGTTCAGCGCCCTGCGCTCCATCGTGGTCACCAACTACGAGGAGACCATTAAGATGCCCATCAACGAGCCGGCGTTCGGCAAGAAGAAATCCCAGATTCAGGTGAGCACGGTTTGATGGGTCACCAGCAGGGCTTTGGTGAAGAAAAGGGACAGGACCAACGGGGCAGTGGCTCGCTGGTCGTGTGCCATAGCCACAGCACCACCAGCACAGTGAGATTTTCCCCACAGGAATACATTGACTACTACGGAGGGGCCGGAGTCCAGCACATCGCACTCAACACCTCCGACATCATCTCGGCGGTGAGTGCCACCATGGCAGCTCTGCCCCGTGCCACCACAGCGCATGGTCTGCCTGTCCCTGGCTCCTCTCCAGGCCAGAGGGCCTCTGGAGGCATTGGGGGCATCCTTGCATGGTGGCCAACCCTGCACTGCTTGGAGAGGGCACCTGGGATCCAAAGGGAGAGGGTGGGACAGGGCCCATGCTCCGTTTGGGGCCAAATCCACAGGAAAACGTCAACTTTCCCCCCACCACCACCTGTCCCCGTGCACCCGCCCCACGCTCAGCTCTCCCCCGCCCTGCAGATCACCAACCTGAAGCAGCGCGGCATGCAGTTCATGGACGTGCCGTCCAGCTACTACCAGCTGCTGCGGGAGAGGCTGAAGGCTGCCAAAATCAAAGTGAAGGAGAACATCGACAAGCTGGAGGTGGGTCGGGTCACAGCTGGGCCGGCTCCCCACGGTGTCTGGCAGGGCCGAGGGGCCGCGTGGAGGCAGCTCCGTGCCCCTCGGTGGGTCTCGGGGTTATCTTCCTATTGCCTTTCTCCAGGAGCTGAAAATCCTGGTGGACTTCGATGAGAAAGGCTACCTGCTCCAGATCTTCACCAAACCAGTTCAAGACAGGCCCACGGTCTTTCTGGAGGTCATCCAGCGGCACAACCACCAGGTAGGCTGCAGGATTGCACTGCGAAAAGCAATAAAGTTGGCCTGGGGGCCTCAGCGGGGCCTTGTGCCACCACACAGCCAGCTCTGGTGGTGCTGGGGCCTCGTGGAGCCCAACACCACGTCCAGGTGACGCTGTCCTCCCTGCAGGGCTTTGGTGCTGGGAACTTCAAGTCTCTGTTTGAAGCGATAGAAATCGACCAGGACGCGCGAGGCAACCTGACGGTCCTGAGCCCCAACGGGGAGAGCGAGTGCATGTAGCGGCAGAGCACGCCCAGCCTCTGTCACCAGCCCCTAACGAGCTGATTCCCTAACGAGCTGATTCATAAACCAAACGGGGACCGGGCCGATGCTTCGGTAAATAGCCCGGGGAAGTCGCTGCCAAGCTGGCGACGTGCAAGGACTGATCCTGACCCAGCCCAGGGGTGCCCTTGGAAGAGGGGATGTGGAAAGTGGTGACCACGAACCAGCCTAACCTCATCTGAGCCCCCCAATTCCTGACACAGGGCATGTGCCCGACGCATGCAGCTCTGGAGGAAGACCCAGGAAACAACTGGAGCGCTTAAACCCCGTCTACTTGAAGTTTTCCATTAATTTTATCTATGCGGGAAGCTGAGAGAGGAAAGCATTCAGGGGTTTGCCTCTCTACGTGTCTCTTTTTAATTATTATTACTTGTAGGTTCAATCTTGAAATTGAATTTCCTGAGAGTAAACATGATTTTGGGGTAGCTGCAGCATTCTGGAATGAGATGATTGAATGTACACGTTTCAGCCTTCCTGCCCGTTCCCCAGTCTTGCTCCAGTACCCATAAGCTCCCAAATTAACGGAGGGTTGGGGTTTTCCAGTGCTTCAAGAAGCGATCGCTGCCTTTGTGGTGATTGCCAGGCTCAGTCCTGGCTGCAGGTGAAGACTCCCCTCGGGGCGTCACCCTGGGCACCGTCACAGTCCTTGGCAAGGGGGCTTTCCCCACTGACAATAAAATCCATTTCTGTCACAGTGTGAGTGCCTGGTAAGTCCGTGCTGCCAGGGCTGCAGGCTCCGTGCCCGCCGTGGCTGTGGGGCATCAGGGAGGAGCTGAGGCTCCAGATTCAGCGATGGCTTCGGTGCCATGCAGGAACCGGTGCCCCAAGGCAGGGCCAAGCGGCCAACACCACCCAAACCCAACCAGCCTTGCTAATAAAGTACCTGCAGATCCCAAGTCCCACACAGATAAGGAAAAGAGGTGCAAACAACCTCGAATGCTCCCTGAGGACCTGCAGACCTCAGGATGCACCAGCCGAAGATCACCACGGGCTCGTGGTGGCCCCAGGTCTCCCTGCTGTCACACACCTGCCCTGCAGATCCCCGCAGCTCCCAGTGCTGCTCCTTGTGTTTCCCAGTGTGGAAGCTGCTCAAAGCCCGAGCCAAGCCCCCGGCTGATGCTGGGCTCCCAGGACACGATGTGAGCCTGTTCCACAGCCTGAGCCCCTGCCCCATCCAGCCAGCCCTGGGCTGAGCCCTGCCAGCAGCAGCCTCCTCGCTGTGGCCGGGGAAAAGGGAGCCAGGAGAAGTTACCAGCAGCCGAGGCTCTCTCCTGCCAGTTCATTTTCCACCTGTCAGCTGCTGCATTCATCCCTGCCCTGCATACCTCCCACTCCAAAATTCAGAGAAGCCACTTTTCTGCTGTACCTCTCTCGGTAGGCTGAGGGCTTTCACCTCCACAAAGTAAAGCAAAGCATTAAAAAATAAATTAAAAAAAAAATGAAGCCAGAAAAACTGACATGGTCAGAGTGCCCTGGGACACCCAGCACAGTGCAGGATGTATTAAAGGTGAGATCCGTCTGCCTCTGACCGCTGGGCAGGCTCGGCGCGTTGTGTGGCTGCTCCAACACGTGTTGAGGCTTCCCCCTGTGGCTGTGTCCAGCACAGAGCTGGCAGGATAATTGCATAATTTCAGCAGTAACCTTAATTTCCTGCAGGTTCAGAGGCCCGACCTGCTCGCATTTCTTCCACGCGATAGTTGTACGACCTTGCTTAAAGCCCCTGCCTGGATACGGGATGAGTATTTGCAGCTCTTGTGGTTCCCAGCACGGGTCCGAGAGCAAAAAGCTGCCCCGGCTACACATCAAGCACAACATAATGTTTCTGTAAGAAAAGTCAGTATATTTATGGTTTGCTTTATAAAAGTTACTATAATACAATGGTACATAGTATTCAATTCACAAAAATATGAACAAATATATACAGCATGACACATCCACAACAAAAACACTTTCTTCAAAACAAGATACATACTGGTGACAGATTCTATATGCACAAAACATCCCTAAATTTATAAATTTGCTTAACAAAAGAAAAAGCAGAAATCCTAAATCTTCAAAGCAGATTTTTTTTTTAAAGGAACTTAAAAAAAAATCATTTATTGCAAACCATTTTACCTGCCTCCTTTTAAAGGAAGCCCTTCATTTTCACACCGTGAATTAAAACAACCTGTTTAAGGAACCAGAAAACTGCAGGATTGGAGCCGGGTGTTCTTCCCTTTTGCTTTTAAAACTGCCCGTTTGAGTGTCCGTTCCAGAGGGTTTCTTTTCACTTGGACAAATACTACAGTGGCAATTAAGGAGGAAACTCATAGAAACAAAAACAAATATTAAAATGAAAAAAAAAATCCAGTTGCAAACTCGCTTAAATACATTTTAGGTTGTCTATTAGACTGTACACATTTCCTCACTTGAAATAAATAGATTTTGCACATTAGGTTTCAGAATGGGGGTGGGGGGGCAAAGAAGAAGCCTTGACTTGGCAATTTTTTGTCTTCAGTTTCTTAATGCTGCTAATTCCGTCTATTTATTTGACAAAAAAAAAAAAAAAAAAGAAACATTTATACAGAATTTACATTATACAAAGCTTGACACAAGCTGTAAATGCCACCAGCTCCTTTGCTATACTCAGTCCTTCTTCCTCCCCACCTTCTCGACAAGAATTAGAGCTGGAATCTGTTTAAAAAGAACTCCAAATTACAATAGTCACTTTTAATAAATTATTTACATGCTCTTGAAGTACAAAGAAATCAGCAAAAAAATTTCAACATGTTTCTACAAGAAACAGTGTTTGAAGAGAAGATTCTTGAGTTTGCCTATGTACAGAAGATGCATTTTTTTATATACTTCAAAATCCTTTTTTCCTTAAATTTTTATTTTATACAGAAATGCACTGAAATGATCCCTGAAAAAGGTCACAAAAACCGGAACTGAAACTACTGTATACTTTGTTGGAGTTTAAAAATGTTCTGTTTTGTGTTTTTTTTCTTTTCCTTGTAGAAATAAGCTGCTCTATACAATATAAATATCTGCAGGATGAGCCCCTGCCCCGCCGCCCCCGATGGCTACAGCGCGCTTTGGGGGCGACCAAAGGACATGGGGGCAGTGAGGGCGAGGGCAGGTGGGGTTTGCAAGCAGAGCACATTTCCTAGGAACGCCAGCTGCTGCGGGATTCGCACGCGGACCTGGAGCCAGCTCGTTCACCTGGGGACACCACGGGCTGGAGGGACACCTCCAAAGCCTCCGCGCTGCTCTCCGTGATCATTTCACCCAGCAGAGCCACCCAAGCGAGCTGCGATTTCACGGGGAGCACAGTCAACGTCTCTCTCTCTCTTTTAGGGTTCAATTTAAGTGAAAATAAATTTGGGACAGCGAACAGAACGACTCCAGCACGCCTCTCTGTCAAGCAGCACAAGTCAAAGAAGCCGGGGATGTGGAAGGAGGCTCCATGGGGCTGCCTTCCCAAACCATGTCTGCAGCCACAGGACGCCTCGATCAGACCTAAAACCCCACTATAAAATTATGGGGATTATCAGGGCTGCTCTGACCAGCTGCACAGGGAGGGCTCTGCAAGCCAAGAACTAAGGGGAAAAAAGAGAAGCCTCAGCTTTGAGGACTAACGTGGGTTTTCAGAAGTGCTGGCAAAGAGCCCCGCTTCCTCCTGGGTGCTCCTGGGAGCTCAGCTCTTTCAAAAACTCACGTTATCCACCCGAAAAACTGCAGCGGGATGGTTACAGGTGGTTTCAGGAGCACCCCAGCGATCTCAGTGCTCGAGGCCTTCGGCACCCAGATCCCTGTGGCACTCCTGCAAACACCGCAAAGGAGCCCAAGCCCACAGGGCCCTGCTCTGCCTCCCTGCCTCACTCCCCTCCTCAACAACCTGCCGGGGCTGAACCCATCCAGAGTACACCGAGGTGCTGGGAGGTACAGAATCACCAGCAGGTACTTAGGGGTTGAGTGAGGCTGGGGTTTCCCCCCCCCCCAAAACCAGTTCATGCTCTGGTTTGATGGGCCAGAGAGGAAGAAGGCCAAGAGCAGGGGCAGGACTGCGACAGGCAGAGGCTCCGGCTCTGAGACACAAAATTTCTGTGCATTTCTAAAGCTTCAGAAGTAAAAGGCTGAGCTGTGGAGATGCCAACTGGAGCATCAGCACAAGAGGAACCTCATTTGAAAGAAAAAAAAAGAAAAAGAAACAGAGCAGCTGGTTTAATCCCCAAGTTCTCCTGCCACAGCTGTTGTTAACAACCCGAGTTCGATGACAAACTATTTGTGCTTCTCATAATTTTAAGCTCTGGGTCATGATTATTCAATTGCCAGAGAGATTTACAAAGAAGCAGGGGGAAAAACCCCAAAGCAAAAGGAAACAACGAAAGAAAACCAGAGATGAGATCACGGACTGTCCAACCTTCGGGACAATTTCCTTGCCCTCAGACAGAGCCGCGGGCAGAAGGCAGCTGGTGGCAGCCTAAATGCTCCTGCTCTGCCGGCCTCTGGTCTGAATTCAAGCACAGAGGTCTCACCCACATCGCAAGCTCTGCTCTGCGGCACAGGCCTGGCAATTCCACGTCACAGTGGCAAAAAAAAAAAAACTTCCAGGAAACTCTTTTGCAACCTCTGATCACGGAGCTGTGGTCGGAGAGCAATTAGCACTAATTTTACAAGGCTACAAGAACACAGCTGGCCCATTTGTTCTGCGGGGAGAAGGGTTTTAGTTACGCAGACGATGCGATGCCTGCGTTTCACAATTACACTGCCGTTTCCCCTGTAAGCCAATTAGGGAGGCTCAGCACAACTAATCTCTACTTTTAAGGGAGGAGAAACTCCACGCGAGTTGAGAAACCTGATCCTGTCTATACCTGACCTGTCGCCTCACGTTCCCAGATCACATCCAAAGAAGCATTTCTTTGGTGCTTTGGCCCATTTTTAAATGGAACCCCTTAAGAACCGCAAACACCACCTCAGCACGTCTACAAGGTCAAAAGAGATTGAAAAACCATCTCAAAACGGGCTTCCTAGTTTGCAGAAGAATTCATTTTCACGCTGCAGATGGGGGAGGATGGGATTGCTATCACAGCCTGCGCTCGGGGCACTTTCCACCACGTTTGGTCTTACCGAAAGGATGGGACTACCCCGGGGCAAGTTACTGAGTAACTGGGGGAGGTCCAGCTCGTTCCTATCACAGGAGGAATCTTCCCCATTCAAGGACAGGGCAAACACTCCATGCAAAATGCTGGAAGGGCAGGGAAATGCAGACAGAAGTGAGAAAAATTAAGATGAGGAACACATCACTCTGTTTCCCATCAACAGGGAGAAAATCCTATTAGAAACTCCTATTAGAAACATGGGTCGTAGTGTATGCTTAAAAGGAGGGTAAGGTTTTACAGTGTAACTGAGGCTGTTTCCTACTTAATTTCAGCCTCAGGTTTGGTTTTGAACACTAGACAAACCAATCTACAAGAAACGGGCATCCCAGAAGGCCATACGTGGTGCCAAACGGACTGCACAGCTGACTCAGCTTGTTACTACTGATTGCAGGACCCCCCTATTTTTCTTGCAGGGGTGCTGAGGTTTTGATCCCCCAATATACCAGCATGGCATATGAAAATCAGCGGTGAGCCCAAGGCGCTAAGCTCAGGTCTGTGGCTGACCTGGTGTTCCCCAGGGTGTCTGGCTTAGGGGACGTGTTCGGGCTCACCCCTAACGAAAAGGCAGGACAGTTCACCTATAGTCTCGTTGCAGACACGTCTCCATACACACACACGCACCCAAACACACGCACACACCCATTCACACTCCCTCAAGCCTCTGGCTTGCTCTGTAACATCAACCTTACATTTATTTACAGCTTACTCTGAGAAATCTGTGCAATTTCAGCCAATCAAGCTCCCAACAAACCCTATATGGCATTTTCAGTCTCTGCTTCACATTTAAACGTTGAATGTCTTTTTCAACCAACAAAACTGATGAGAAAAAGGTAGCAGCATTTATGAAAAGATGAAGGTTTATACCAACAATTAAAAAAAGGTACCATTATCCCATGAAGGAGCCTTAACGTAGGGACTGAACAGAGAGAAGCTAGTGTTTGGATAGACCATGCCACAAAACGGTAGTCACCTTTTTGTGTGCGTGTTGGATCTGAAAAGGAAAGAGCACCTGAAACATGAACAGTCCTCGTAAGCATGTGCGCTTTTTGCTTTCATTCGTGATCCTGGCAGAAGTGCGAAACTTGCTTGGTTTTCTCTTCTCTTTTTTCCTTTTTTAATATATATTTTTTTCCTTTTTAATTTTTTCTTCCTTTTTTTCCTTATTTTTTTTCCTCTTTTTTTTCTTTTTTTTTCTTTTTTTTTTCTTTTTTGGCAAAGTGCAACCACACCTGGTTACCACAGTTTTGACATGGCCGAAGGTGCAAGTGTGACGAGAAACCTCGAGTTCAGTTCAGGGTTCCCCTGCAGTTCTCAGAGCCACATAGACACGGGATTTTTACATCCTCAATGGGAAACTTGTAGTCATAGGTAATTTCCTCATTCACATTGATGTGCTGTTTGGAGTAGATGACGATCTTCTTTTGAGACTCCACTGTGATCACTTTAGCATAACAATTTGGCTGCAAGGGTGACAGAACAGGTAATGATTTAGGCTCCTGATGGCCACGGCTTCCCAGCCTCCACACAATTAACTAAACTAAAATACAGTGGGGCACTCACTTGACAGTCTCAGCCACGCTTCCAGAGGCTAGACCCAGGATACTCAGCAGAAAGCTGAGAGGAGGAGGCATGAAGCCAGAAACTGGAAGAGCTCTCCTTGTGCTCCTCCAAAACACGTTCTGGTCATTCACAGTGCACAAGAGCCCCCACAGTGCTCCACTACATTTGTCTCTGGTAGAGAGCAGCTCAACTAATGCTTGGTAACGTGGTCAGGCATCCAAGCCCTCAAATGTAGGCTGCAGCACAGATCAAACAGGAAAGCAGCTTCTCTGCTTACCAGGGCAAGAGTACTTTTCCCATGCGGACACTAGGATACTGTTCCCACAGCAGCAGAACTGCTCGAATTGTTGTTTTAAGGAAATACTTGTTAGCTGTGGTTGAACAGCAGCCATCAGGGTCCTACAAAATGGTCAGGAGGATTCTGAGCACGCTCTGTCTTGCTGTATGTTTCATTTCTCAGGTCTCTCATCTGTTCCTTAAGCTAGTTTAGACTCAGCTTTGATCTGCTGCAGCTCATTAAGTTAATCATAACCCTGTGACCCCTTGCTACTTCTGAATGTGTTCCTGATCAGAGTTAGCGAGGACTTGGTGGGTTTATCAGCATGTCAGAGTACAATTATATGCGAAAAACTGGTACTTACATTGCAGCTGTGATTAATAAACCTGGCGAAGTTTCCACATTTTGTGGCATCGATGATTGTGTCGTGGTCAACTCTGAACATGTAACTGCTCCCGATGCCTTCATCCTCGTATCGCTTTTCACGCATGTCAGCAATGACCTACAGAAAACCCCACACTTATTGTCAGAACAGGCTGCAGCGAGCTGTGAGCAGAGATCTACCCAGGGCTCAGAGATCTACCCTGTGCTGGTGCCACTTTGAAGATACACGGTCACAAATACCCCAAGAGAACAGACTTCACTGAAACCACAGAAGTTCAGGATGGGCTTCTGCAGAGCTTGCTTCCTAAGGGTTTGAGCTCTGAATTTCTCTGTTGTTGAAGATCCCACCCCTGCTCCTCCAAGCCACATGCCAGCCTCTGCCTAGCTCACATAGCTAACGCCTTGCAGCAGGGATGCCAGCCCCAGCTGCCACACTCAATCACTTCTCTCAGGGCTGCTTTTTGCTCACATTTCGCCCCCGGTCCAGCTTACCTGCCGGATGTTCTGACCCACATACTCAATCACCATCTCATCAGCTGCGATGGGCTCCATAGCAAAAAGGCCCCAGTCGTGGATGTGGCTCTTGCAGAATTTTAGCTTTTTCTTCCGGAACTGCACAAAGAAAATACCCCAAAATCCCAACCCTGCGTTAGCCACAGCATCAAAAGGGAAAGGCTGTCCCTAGCTCCAGCAGCACGCTCCAACACACAAAGCAGTGCTGGGGTGCTTCAACCTGATTTGGTTTCCTTCTGGCTTTTGGTGACAGAAGGGCAGCACGGGGGACGTAAGAGGTCCCACATAGTTGTAATACTTGGGTTTTTATACCGTGATGCACCATTTGGGAGAACAGACCCGTTGGGGCCATCGATCTCTGTTCTGCACAGCCCTGATGGTTCTGCTTAGGGCTAAAGCAGCTTGTGTGCTTACAGCCATTTACCAAACAGCTCACGCCTCTTCTCCTCACAGGGGAGCACACTGGACCAGAGTGTCCTGTTTTCCCTGCAATTGCTCTGTTCCTATTTTTAGGTGAATTAGATCACAGAAATCTTCAAGTTGGTTTATATGGAAGCACAGAGGAGCTGGGTACCCCAGAGAGGTTCTGCATTGGGTGATCCTTCAAGACAATCTCATCTGCTCCCTGCAGCTGCTCTGACTGCATAGCCCAGCTCCCCAGCCAAGCACCTCTGACCTGCTCTGTGGAGACTTTTTCCAAGAAGCAAGGCAAGACCTTAATTCTGGGCCCCACTCAGCCCCCTGACACACGCAGAGGTGCCCAGCACTGAGCTCTGTGCCCATCCCTGCCTGGCCTCAGCCTGCTCCCAGCCAGTCCCTGCCCAGAGCAGCCACCCCACGGGGTGACCTACCTTGAGCTGGTTGAACTTGAGCAGGTCGCTGTCACAGCTCCCGGTGAAGGAGGAGAGGAGCCTGCGCTGCTCTGACCGCCTCTCGGAGCCAGCCCGGGTGGAAGCGTGCGGTTGAGCAGGGATGCTCATGCCCTGAGAACAAACAGGTGATCAGAGCTGACCCAACTCGCCCAGCACCCTGCAGCCTCCCCACGAGCAATCCCTTGTGCTACAAGGCATCATCACAGAGCACGTGGCCTCCCGAAAACACCCCACTTCAAACACCCCCACTGCCCCAGCGCCACCCAAACGGCCACCTCAATGCAGGCGTAGCTACAGCTCCACCTTGCCAAAAGGTAGAGAGCAGCCAGAGTGTGTGATGATGTTCGAAACCAAATCCTGCTGGCACCCTGGTGGCCAGCAGAGGACGTTTCCTCACCTGCGTGTCTGCAGGAGGCTCCTCTGCAAAAGCTCGGCTATTGTTGAGGTATTTCAGTTTGTCCTTCTTATCAATTTTGTAATAGCCTTCGCTTCGTGCGCAGCCCGTCACGTGCTCCCGCATGCCATCGTCACGCTTCTTTTTCTTGGGGGTAGAAAAGCTGGTAGGTGGGAAGGAGTTAAGGGGCAACACGGCTACCAGGGGACATCAGACCAAACCTCTGCGGTTACATGGAGCTAACACCAAGAAAACAAGGAAGGGTTTTTTGGGGGGCAGGAGGGGGTAAGTATAACTTACTATTAAAAAAAAGCTTGCACGAAAGCCCAGCATGGTATTTCCTTCTTAGCTGCATGCTTCAGGAAACTTGTTCTCCCTCCAGGAATTCCCTGCAGCCACCCCAAGCCCCGAGAACACCGTGCTGACCTCTCAGCGATCCCAGCCCTTGGCACCCTGCCCTGGGCGAGGTGCAAAGCAGATGTACTGGAGACGCTCTTCAGCCCACCAGGTGGGACACGCTGCTCTCACCATGCTCGGGAGATCTGCTCCTGCACACCTGCTGGGACAGGGAAGACCCCACGCAGATGTTTCAAACCCCACTGTCTTGATCCACCAAGAAAAACAGCAACAGTTTGAAGTGGTTTGGCTGGTTTGCTTTTGCTTTAGAGAAAGGTTAATAAAAAAAAAAAAAAAAAAAAAAAAAGAAGCAGGATCTCACAGGGAGTCCAGGATTAAATAATTTAACTCCAGACACCTCTAGCAATGCACGAGGTGCTGCACATGCTCCCTGATGACCGTGTCCTGCTGCAGCACAGAGCATGATGTTCTCCCAGCCAGCCTGGGGCTGTGTCTGCCCCGACGTGCTGCCTAGAAGCCAGCCTTTTCAGCTTATTAGTATTTTGGGCTCGAAGCAAGTTAAAGCTGCTAGCACCACTAACATCTTTTTGGGCACAGATGGCAGGATTATTTTTACAGCAAGTTTTAGCCCCAAGTTAAAGTCCTCTACGTACCCACCAGAAATTGCTGGGTTCAGTAATTAGTTTAGCAAGATGGGAAAAAAAAAAAAGTGGTTTAAATGAAGACAGAAGCTTCTCAAACCAGCAAGGAAATCTCCCCAGAAGAGGTGCTCAGAGACTTTCCCTGCAGTTCTAGATGGAAAATGCAGCAAGAACAGCCACTTCTGTATTGCAACTTCAGGGATTAGGCCTAAAACTGCCTGCTGACATAAGCAACTGCTATTCCAGCAAGCAAATCTACCAAATAACTTTGGCTTTTGCATTCTAAGTCCCACAACCCAATGCCCATCGAGCGCATCCTACACGTGGTGCGTGACGCAGAGCCGCTGAGAAAGGATATAAGGATGGAA
The DNA here is from genome assembly GCF_047663525.1 of Anas platyrhynchos. Classification (NCBI taxonomy): domain Eukaryota; kingdom Metazoa; phylum Chordata; class Aves; order Anseriformes; family Anatidae; genus Anas; species Anas platyrhynchos. The sequence goes on from NC_092602.1 coordinate 2,721,387, forward strand.
TACCCACAGGGTGTCGTTAAGCCAGTCCATGCCATTGTCCTGCTGTAACAAGCGGTCGTATGTGATACACATGAATTTGATGTCTTCCTCATCTATGCCTCCGTTCCAAATGTCATACAAAATGGTCATCTCCTCAAACTCGGAGCGTGGCCTGAACTGAGGCCGGGGTGGGGAATACTCGGGGGAAGGAATCACCGGGAGGTCCTCAGGTGACTTCTTCTGCCTTCGCCACTGTCTTTTAGGCTTCGCGTGAGCTTCTTCTTCCTTGAAGTCTTCGTTCCACTGGTTCTCCAATTCCTTGAATGGCAGTTTCTCTGCGACTGTCTCAGCCGCTATTTTCTCGTGGAAGCCGTCATTCCTGAAGTCCAGGGTGACGGCTTCAGGGTCTTTCAGTCCATAGAAAGCATCGGGGTGTGCACTCAGGAGCTCTTTGCTCATAGCACTTTCCACCAGGGTCACTGGGACGGGAGGTGGCTCTATGGTTTTGCCCGAGTACACATCCAAGGAGAGGACAGAAGGCGGCGACCGTTTTGGTCGGCCCGGCCTCCTTTTGGGAAGAACAGAAGGCGGTGGGGGGGGAGGAAGAATAGAAGCCCCAGTGGGCGCTTCTGGCGAGAGTAAAACAGATTTTACTTCTGCCTTGCATTCCTCGATGGGCAGTCTTCCATCTCCAGGCATGCACGGCAGGGCTGCTACGGGTATTGGCTCATCAGGTGGCAAGCCCACGTCTGTGTGGAAATCTGCCTGGGGGGGGCTGGCGAAGGGGATAGGGGAAGGAACACTGTTCATGCTGATCGTAAGGGAAGCACCAAGAGGCTCTTTAAAGGTTTTCTCATCTAGCTCATCCTCTGACGGCTTCTTGCCAGACAGAAGGCAAGGAATGGTAGCACCAGCCTCTGGGAAAGTAGGCGTGAAATTGAAATCTCTCCCAGGAGTCCGAGGAATGCCACTGTTAATGCCAGGAGATTGGGATGGGTAGGAAAAGGGGCTCCCTGGGACTTGAGGGGAACTGAGGGTCAAGCTGCTTCCCGTAAGGGGAGCATCGCTTCCTGGCGTTGCTGGAACAGTGTCCGTGCTCTGGGATTTTGCAAAGGGGTGCGAAGACTTGGCCAAAATGTCCCGCCCAGGAGTCCTAGGAATCTCCTCATCCACAGATGTTTTGGTCACCAGTAATTGTTCGGGGAACTTCTCTGGAGGGATTAAAGATTCCTCTTTACCGGGAGTCGACGGTAAGGGAAGTGTGGAGGATGGCACCTTGTGGGCTGGAAGCAGAAGAATATCAGTCTCTGGATGCACCACCACCTCCCGCCCTGGTGTGCGAGGCAGCCGCTCATCCTCCTCCGCTGCAGAGGGCAGCTTTGTTTTAACACGAGCTTCTAAGGTGCTGCCATCAGACTTGCTAAAGAAGCTGCTTTTACCGGGCAGAGGTTCTCCAAAGACTCCCATTGGAGCTGAGAGGCAGAGTGTCCCATCCTCATCTTGAGATTCAGGCTTGGGACCTTCCTGGACCTCTGGCTCCAGCATGGCAGTGTGTTCAGGCTCTTCCTCTGGAAGAAGGAAAAAAAAAGAAAGGAAGAAAGAAAAAAGAAGTCAGGGGTGTTGCTTCCACTTGGTTACTTGCCACTTGCCAGTAAAGGCATGTTTAAGATGTTGCAATTACAGAACAGCTCAATTCCACAGGGAGGCTTTAAAAACTCCAATGCTTTACATTTTGGAGGCACAGAGTGTGGAGTAATTAGACACCACCACAGACATCCCTAATGGACCATTAAAAAAAACGCACTATTAATTTGAGGATTAGCTACTACGCAGGCCAGAATGAAGGTTTTCTGCTTTGAAAACCCCTGACCACCTTTTTACAGGCACGAAAAGCATTAGTGGCTTGCAGGGTGAGGGCTTTGGAGGACAGCTGTCAGAGCCCCAAGCTATCAGCCTTTCTGATGTGGGAAGGTAAACTAATTGCGGGGCCAAGAAGCACCCTCGGCTCTCCAAGGAGGGGAGCAGCGTAATGCTCTTGAACAACACGTGAAGGAAATGGAAAGCCCTTGTAATGAATGAGGAGACACTCAGATGGTATCAATGAGGCAATTTATATGCTGCTCTCTCTGCAGCAGGCTCATTTGTCTGGAGTTTATTTACCTCCTTAGAGTCAGGGCCAAAAGGAATCAACAGTGAATCTTCTTAGGCAGCTCAAAATAACATTTTCAAGTGGGAGAGCAAAAGGAGGTGGGAACGCCTGGAGAGTTGGAGGGGAAGTGTTATCCATCTGTGCGGAGTGAACCAGAGATTCACTGCAGAAAGGTCAGACCCATCCAACTCCTGCACGGCCAGGCTGGGCAGCACGAGAAGAATGCTGCAGTTTGAGTTTGTGCCTAGCTTACCTGAAAAGCTCACTCCACACATCGAGGTACCCCAAACGCAGCTCTACCCAGATTTATATCCTGTCTGGACACCAACATGTTCTAGAAAGGAGCTGCGTAAAACAGGCATTTTGCCTATTAGCCTTTCAAATTTTATGATAGCTGAGGAGCAATAGCCTGGGCAGGGGCCAGATTTCCAGCTCTCCAGGTGCCAAAATACTGTCTAGTCCCCAGTGCTGCAGCCTTCAGACACCCGTCCTGCTCAAGATGTTGGCTCCAGATTTTTGCTTGTTAATTCCCCGCTTCCTGCTGCAGAATTTGTCGAGATTTATGCATCCTACTCCTACTCTAGTCTTCACTGGTTAAATACAGCTCTGTACAGAATCAAGACAATTTCCTTCTTCCAGCAAACCTGGGGATATTATTCATGTAAAATGACTAAGTGAAAAGCAAGGAGCCAGATGTAATTCTAAGACTCTGCCCACCTGCCCCATACAGCTTTCCACGCACTCCTTTGATATTAAAGCCAACAACAGCCAGCAGTGACTCAGGAAGCACAGATTCCTGTTGTGTTTAAGCAGCCACGACTTTTCTATCTTGAGCTTCAGCCACCACACCACCCAGTCAGTCACCCTCGGACGATGCCAACTGTTTAGTTCCTGCAGCACACTAACTGCACTGGCCCAGGATAAGGTTCTGGATACAATAACCACCGTATTTTTAGTACCAGATGCCTTGTGCGGAACTCCTTACTAGGAAGCAAAGTTCAGCACAGGCCTCTTCCTCTGTACAGATAATCCCTAGCCCAGAGCCAATGCTGGAGGAAGAAAGAACAAGGGAAATACAAAACCATATGTGTTGGAGGCTGTGAGAATACTGCACTTGGCAATGTGATGTGTGCCAAACCACACGGAAGACCATACCTGGCCCACAGATGGGAGACAGTGCAAGTTTTGTCTCCTGGTCTCTTTCCATAACCAAGTGTTTGAGTGTTTCAGCAGCAATAGATGCCTCTGGGACTTCACCACATTCACCTTCTCCCGCCTTGATTTCTTCCATCCCTTCATCCTTTTCCACCAACGCTGGCTCTGTGAGTCCCAAGCCTGTTGCATCCATGTAGTCATCCACAGGATACAGCTCCAAAATGGTCTCCCTCTCATCATCAGGAAGCTCGTGACTGGAAGGTTCATGCTCTGTCTCAGCAACCATAGCTTCTCTGTCTTGATCTTCAGCCACCTCCTCCTCCTCCTCTTCCTCCTCCTCCTCCTCCTCTTCATCATCCTCATCGTCATCTTCATCTGAGTCAGAGCTGGATTCGAATTCAGAGGAGTCCTCACTTTCATCGGATGATTCCACTTCAGCCTTGGAAGATGAGGGACTCGCTACGTCTTCTACAAGAAGAAGTTACCAGCATTTAGTGACATCAGAAAACAGAACTAATCAGGGCCTTCTACAGGAACAAATATCATTCCCACACCGTAACAGTATCAACAACAGCGTGTGGGTTTGAAGGAATCACCTCACAGTTTATTTACTTTTACAGGGCCTAGTAAACCAAGTATTTGGATGTTTCCAACCGTGCAACGAGCAGCTCCGTGAGCAGCAGACCTAGCGCTGCCTGGCACACTGCCATGTGGGTCTCTTGGCAGACTGCCTCTTTAATGGAGTTCTACCGAGATTATTTATACCTGTATAAATTATCTTGTATGAAACTGCCTTTCAACGAAAGAGGGTGCACAAATAAAACCTGGCTTACAAGTAGGGAGACAAAAAGGGAGACTGCACCTGGCCCGAACACCACACTCGCTGTTTTCCCTGGAATTGCTTACCCTCCTCGGAGTCCTGCTCTTCCTCTTTGTCACTTGTTTCAACACCTGTCTCCTCCTCCTCATCGTCCTCCTCCTCCTCATCGTCCTCTTCATCATCATCTTCATCCTCATCATCCTCTTCATCGTCCTCTTCATCCTCATCTTCCTCTTCCTCCTTTACAGGAAAGTATTGCCAAAAATGAGCAGTGTCTGACCCTGAGACCTGGCTGTCACTGTGGTAATCACCAATGATTCTCAGAGACACTGCTCAGAGAACCTGAAGGGTGAATAATCCTACAGAAATTATTTTAGCACATGGCCAAAGAGGAGCACACATCTTCTAGAGAAGGTAACGCTGTGATCTGGAATAACCAGGACCCCTTTTAATGACAGACTGCATGCAAAAATATGATCACAAACCAACACACCTTTCCAGGTGCTGCTTTCACCAAGGCTCTCTCTTCCTCCTGCTCTTCTTCCTTCTCCGAGGAGGACTCTTCTTCTTTCTCCGATGTCTCGTCTCCCTCTTCCCCCTCGCTGTCAAGCTCCAGCGGCCTTGCTGGTCGCCGCCTCAGCCCCACTGCTTCTGCATCCTTCTTTGACAGGTCAGACGTTGCATCGGAAGCATCTCTGTCCCTCTCTGACTCTGGGGAGCAAAAACAAGAAGGAAATTGACCTCAAATACTTTCAAGAGAGGGAAAGGGTTGATCACATCATAGGAACTTTTGCTTTGGGAAGATCAAAGTTAGGAGCAATGCGTGCATGCAGTGTGACAGTCCCCAGGCTCACAGGCACTTAATTTCACAGTGCAAGTGAGGGTGAGACTGGGAGCACGGTGTTGAAAGTCCCAAGGACGGCAAAATGCCAAAAGGTAGCCAAAGCTGACAAGCTACAGGCAGAGCAGCAAGGAGACATGGCACCATGGAGATCAGAACTGGTACGCCAACGGGGACCTTGCCAAGGGGTTGTCTTACCCAACACTGCCTGGGTACTGCTTGGAGAAGAGCAATACGTGCAGTGCCACAGCAGAATACTTGATTCATGTGGGGAAACTCCCTGTGCTGCTTCCCTAAACAGGGGCACGCTACGGGATACGAATGCTTTAACAAACTCTAGGTTTGTTTTATTTCTTGAAGAACTGATGGGTTTGTGTTATGAGAAAGATGCTTGGTTAACCTTGGTTCTTACATTTTTTAAACTTAATGATTTAATGTCTTTCCTTCTCTTTTTTAAACAAAACCCTGGTTCTGTACTTCGGCTTGAAACGAGTTGTTAGTCTGAACCAAGTTTATAGCAGAACTAACTTGAATCCTCTGTTTAATGCAAAATAAAGACATCAAGCTTTGAATACTCTTATCTCTACTCTTCCCTGTTCCCAGGGAGAAAAAAAAGTTAAAATCTTTGGAAATAGATTCTTCTGGCAAATAAGTTACTTAAGAATAAATAAATAAGCAGAGCAAACTGTCTCTTACTTGCTTTCTCCCTCAACATACACAGTGAGTTGCAAGCATGCCTCCGGAACACAGTCCATGAACTAATCTGAGCTCCCTCTACTGGGTGACCAGCTCTGCATCAGCAAATCTAAAATAGGGTACAAGCGTTCATAAAATGCAGGTCTTAAATTTCCCGCCAGTGAATTTAAGATAACCGAATCCAGAGAAGACATCTCCCAGCTGATTAGGTTTGTGAGAGGCAGGGTTTTGGCTCAGATCCTTGATTCTGTGTCTAACTGTAAGTGAGCACACTGCTGTGAAGTTTAAAAGGATTCAGCTCGCATGTGGCTTGCATCTGCTCTTGTGTTTCAAACAAATGTGCTTTGCAAACCTTCATCTTCATCATCAACAGAAGTAGAAGGCCGGATTCTCTTCTGATCTCCTGCTGAGGCAGCTTCAGGTGGCTCCTTTCTTTTCACCTGAACAAAAGACAAAATTAGCATTTCTAAGAGTTTAGAAACAGCAGAAATCAGCTTCTTAAATAAACTGCTACTGCCTAACTTTGCCAGTGTGACTTACACCAAGAAATCAAGGGCCACTTCCCTGGCTCTTGATGCCTTTATTTGCTTGCAAACAGAATTTCACTGTGAATGAAACTCTACCCCTTCAATTTGCATCAAAACACTTCCCATACCAGCATGGTGCATGTCATCAACCAGGTACTCTGAATCTGACAGAGAATGCTTTTGACAAATGGATGTGTCTGAGTTGTAACAGAACAGAGAGCCTGAGCCTGTGACATCTTAGAGGACCTCAACACCAAGTTTCATTCTAAATCAAGACTGCAGAGTCTCTAGTCCCAAACCTTTACTTGCATCTTTGCACTCAAAAGTTCAATTTTAATGAAGGGCTCCATTCTATCCCCCTCACCTCACCCCCAACCCCTCTTTATTTTATTTAAGAAACTTTTGTTTTTTATACTTCTACTTCTTGCCAGGAAGTAAAAATGCTCAAGTGACCCTATAGTTGCAAGTCTGATTCCATTCCATCTGTCCTCCTAATACTCCTTTAGGGAATGTTAGAAGTAACGAAGACAACTTTGTTTTTACCTTGAAGGATGGCAACCGGATGGCCCCTCGTAACCCAATGCCCAAGCCGATCCCCTCATATCCCAGGCCTTCTCCTTTGTTCCAGTTCTCCAAGAGACAAGATGTGATTCGGTCCTTCGGCTTTGGCTTCTCCTCCAGTTCGCCTCCAGACTTCACTGGAGTGAGAGATGCCTGCAGAGAAAAAAAAAACACACTTTAAAAGAGGAAAAGTTTCCTGAGGAGCACACAAAGTCCAGAAGCCATTTAGGTAGCTGAGGTTTCTGAAATACCACTCCCCTGCCCAGGCATCAGTTTCTTTGAAGGCAAGGGCATCTGGAGATGCACCACTTGGCCACACGACTTCAAAGGGAGAAGGTGCAGAAGCTCCTCTTGATAACGAGACGTTGCCATCTTCAAGAAGCCTTTTCCCTTTTGCACTTTAAGAAGTTATTTTCTCCGCACTGCGCAAGGCACTACAAGACAAACCTGCTGGGATTCTTGGAGCAGTGGCTTGGGACACCAAGTGATCTTGTGTTTGGAGTCGTCATGATGTCAGGTAGCAAAGAACCACTCTTGCTTTCTTAACCGAGTGTTTTAAAACATGATCTCAATATCTTTGCATGCAGCTTAACATAGGCCAATGTGCTTCACGAGAGAGGACAAGGGAAACGAGCAGTCCTCACTAGCCCCTCTGGGCCATTTCAGGTTTCCTCAGCAAGGGGACCACTGTGACCTCCTTTGGAATAGCCAAGAATCCAGCACAGATGCTGGAAGCAAAGTCAATAACGGGGAGGGATGAAAGGGGAAGAAGAAGGGCAGACAGGAACCTGGGACTCGCCACCCTGAGGGAATACATTCCTCTGCCCAGGCAGGAGCTACCAAGTGCCAAGGAGCAGCTACTGCACAAGTGTCCCGAGCTCTGAAGGGAAACTATGGGGCTGGGAAACACCACCATCCTCATACATGCTGCTGCCAGAGCCCTCCTGGTCTGCCCACAGCTCTGTTAGCAATGCAGCTACGCACACACCTCTTGCAAATAACCCAGGTGTGCCTTAGGCAAGTGAGCCTAAAGCTGTGTTCTCTGCCTTCACTTGCTAACCCATGTAACTAGAAGCAACTTCAGACCTTCTAGTTGGGGCTGTTTTCTTCTTTTTAGTGTAAGGCACAATACAGCAAGTCAAAAGTCACATACACCCTGTGTTTGGTCAGCAACCACAGTCCACAAAAACCGTCAAAGGCTCCAGTCCTGGATGGCAGGAGAAGCAAAATATTTAGGAGGGAGAATGGCACACACAGCATCGTGCACAGCAGCACATCACGCTTGTCTTCAGCCAAGGGCACCGGAGGCAGCGCTCACTGGCATCAGTCCGTGGTGCAACACTGCCTAAAAGTCATTTTCTCTTACCGACACTAACAGAGCTAATTTGCTGAAGCTGACTGTAATCACCGAAGAGACAGCTTAAGCTCAGCTCTCCTGCTAATAAAGAACAAGGCTAGTGGGAATATCAAGCAGGGAAGCCGAGCAGCAGCCCTGCTCGGCCTGGGGGGCTGGTTGTACATGGGGCACTCTGCTAAAAGCACCTAAAAGCAGCCAAGGCAATTCCTTCGATGGAATACAGCAGCCAGACAAAGGAAGGAAAAAAAAATAGAGAAGCCTTATGCTTGGGGAAGGTGAAGGAGGGAGACAGCAGACCCATGAAGCCTCTGACCAGAGGGACATGCCTGCTGGAGGACCTGGCATGTGGTGGAGCTCCTGCACTGCCACAGACGAGATCTCTCCTGCAACAGGAGGGCTGCTGCAGCTGGTGGGCCAGGGACAGGAGATATTAAAAGATAGCTGTCCCTACAGATCTGCTTCGTTTATTTTTAGAGGGAAAAAAAAGATGTAAACAAGCACATATGCTGTCTTATTTATACTTGCAAGCCTCTGAAAATAATACAGTTTCTTTCACTACTAATAATCAGTAAGGAAAAATTATATAAGGAGCTCCACTTAAAATCATTAGGAGGGAGGAAATGGGGATGCAGGGCCTGTTCTGGTGGATTTGTGTGCTGATAACCTTCCAGCTCAAACAGTGCCTGGAGGTCTTGGTCCATTCTAGAAGAACCAGTGAGGGCAAAGCGTGCGGAGAACTGACCTCCAGGTGCCACTGAGGAGCCCATGGTCATAAAAGACACCAGGAATGAGAAGGCACCATTTAAGCTGAACTCTCCTCTTTTGTTTTCCTTTGGCAAAAGCAGTCGGCTGCCCTGGCCAACGAGGGCTGCCATTTCCAGGTGAGGAACGTGCAAAATCCAGCTGGGGTGAGAGAGAAGATCCCGAGCAGCCGCCAAAGTCCTGCCTTGACTTGATTCTGCCCCTTCACTGCAGAGTTCCAATTTCTTGGGTGCTTCAACTGCTGCTTTGCAGCTACTTGTGGGATCTGTCCCCTCGCTCCCCTGGAAGCTCAGGGGCCTCCCCTGAAGCTGTCAGCACACAGCACTGGTAGGAGGCAGAAGCTCTGCACGTTAGGCAGGAGGAGAAGGACTGGGTTTCCTGCCACATGTCACAGCAGCCAGCTCTAACCCAGAGCAAAAGGCACTGCCATAAAACAGCTGCTGGGCAGCAGCAGCACCGAGCTGTCCGGAAAGCCCAGGAGCTCTCCCAGGCACTAGAGGTAACACACAGCCAGCTGCAAGAGCACTTGGTGAGGGTGCTGCCCAGAGAACTGGCATCTGAAACAGAAAGTACCTGCAAGTTGTGGTGCTGCTTTTCCTTTCCTTTTCTTCTTTCTTAAAGCAACCCTCTGTAGTAGTCACCGTGAGGACTGTGTGGCCCTTTCTATAGCATTAATTTCTCCTGCTAGTGTCAGATTTGCTGCGTATTAAACGAGAGCTGTTCGCTGGCCGAGGCACGCTGGAAATTGGCTGAGGAAGGATCAGACGACTCATGCGAGGCTGCTGCCTTAACTAATCCCTGGAACTCCTCGTGTATTTGGCCAACGTTCAGCTCCTGAATTAATCGCTGTCGTGTACGAGCGCTGGGGAGGCGGGAGGAGGGCAGGGGACTGGGAATACTCACGGACCTTGTCACACGGAGTGGGAAACGCAAAGTTTCAGCGCCATGGTTTCAAGCACTCCTGCTGCATCTGACTGTGTGTTTTTGGAGCTAAAGTTTAGCTTCCTCTTAGATGCAAGAAGCCCTTGCCTGTTTGCCTCCTGATTTTGGGGTCATTTCCTCCTGCAGACCCTTTCCTGGAGGCAGCCACCAGTGGTCCAGACCACGAGAAAAAAACGAAATCTGCTAAACTTCTCAAACTTCAGGCCCTGGAACTGCTGCACGAAGAGTGGAAAGGAAAGAAGGAGGAGGGTGGGATAGGGCTGGGCATTTAGAGTTTAACAGCAAGGTCCCTTAATTGTGAAGGCTCTCCCAGAAGGAGCATAGCAGAGGACTCCCGGGTGTGTGCTGTAAGCTCTCTTCCCTTGCTCAGAGCAGCTGTCCCTGTCCTACAACTGCTGCTCGCTGGAGTTCAGCTTGACAGGAGAGCACAAACCCGCCCAGCAGGACAGCTCTGCAAAGACACCCAGCAGGGCTGCAGTGACACCGGGAAAGGACCAGAATTCCCAGCCTGCATTTGCTCTGATGGCAAAGCAGCACAAAATCCCCGGACACGTGGAGAGACACCAAATAAATGAGCCTGCAGCACCAGCACCACCTCCCAGACACTTGTGGGCTGACGTCTGGTGCTCCCGGGCTGCTCCTGCCACACTCCTGGGGTTGAAACCAGCCCCGTGGGCAGGTGTGGAGGCAGGTGAGGGACATACCTGCCTCCCATTTAATTTCAGCCACCTCGAGCAATGGGGTTTCTCACAGCAGAGCTATTCTGTAGCTTATTTTTTTTGCTTCTGCTCTAGTTACTGTAACATTTCAGGTTTTGTTTTGGTTTTAAATTCAGCCCCAGCCCCCTGCTTGCCCACACCCCGGCCACAAGCACCATGAACAGCTCTCCCCAGGACCCAGCACACCACAGGTGAGAGCCTACCTTTGCCAGCCGCTCCTTCTTGTCCCACCAGTCATCAAATGCCCGAAACGCTACCACTTCAACCATCTTCCTGTTCAGGTCCCTTTTCATGATAGCCTTTAGTTCCTTCACGATAACCAGGAGGACTCCGTCCACAGTGGCTTTGTGGGGATCTTCCTTCTTCGGCTCGTAGCCCGGCGGCGGAACCGAGGGGTCAAATTTGGGCAGCGGTGGCCACTGCTGCCCACGAGCAAGAGCAGCTCCCATCGAGAAGGGCCGGTAGGGCGGAAGATTCACGAATTGCATCCGCCCCCCCATGAAAGGCGGGTACTGGTAGGTGTTCTGCGCCTGCATCATGCGGCTCAGCATCTGAGTTTGCATCTGGAAGGACATGGGCATGCCGCCCCACTGGTTGCCCAAGACGCTTATCATATCCACCTGCATGACGGGGAACATGCCGGGGTGGAACGGAGGCAGAGGAGGCAAGATGTGAGGCGGGGGCACCCCGGGGGGCGCCGGGAGAGGCGGTGGGGGGACGGTGACGGCGGGGTGGGTGGGGGGAGGCGGCGGGGGGAGCGGAGGGGGCATCGGGAAGCCCGGCTGGGGGGGTGGAGGAGGAGGAGGAGGAAGAGGAGGGAATCCTGGCGGCGGCGGCATGGGGGGGATGGACGGGGCCATGACGGCCGTGTTGCTGACGGAGGAGTTCACCACGATGGTTTTGGCACATTCGGCGCTGGTGATGGGCGCGGGGTTCATCTCGTCGTCGGAGATCTCCATGTCCTCCCCCGAAGAATGCTGACCCTGCAAAAAGAGAGAGGAAAGGTGAGCAGCAGGATCCTTCTGCGTTAAATACCACGGCACAAGCTGCTTCAAACAAAGGCTAAGTTTAACCCCCGTTTTAATTGGGATTGGAGGAAAGTGAGCGATGCTCCGCAAAGCCAGGGCCCGGTGAGCAGCTGGTGCCCATTGAAGCTTCTCCCTCCCATGTCAGACCTCAGGAAGCAGAGAGGTAGCAGCTTCCTGAAAGAGCATCGATCCCAACCGAACACAAACCTTGGCTTCTGTGCACGAGGAAGAGCTGCTCCCGTGATCGGTGGAACACACGCAGCCCGGCCGCCTTTCTCTGCGAGGTGCATTACCTCTTATTTGCATCTAACCCCGACAGGTGCATTGCACCGTGAGCTCTTTTTCAGTTTGCAGCACGTGCAAAGAACGTTCATGTTTTTGTATTATCCTCCCCAGCTCATCTGCTGTCAACTCTTAACCTCTAATTGTGGGAAGACAATACTTCCACACGGCTGCTGCTACCAAAAGTTGTCTACAGGGCCAAAGCAATTCATGCTGAAAAAAAGAGCCTGAATCTGTTTAAATTGCCTTTAAACTTCAGAGTCTTAAATGCCATAATTCAAAGACACAGCACGTCGTATTTCTAAGCAAAATGAATGCCAGCCTCATGAAATAAAGACGGAGTTATACAAAATGCAAAAACCATGTGCCACCTCTACCACCAAAGGGATGGAAATGAGATTAAAGCAAAGGGCGTCTGCTCGTCCTGGAGCCTCGGAGCTGCCCGACTTGGCCCCATACAGGAGAGGCCCCCCACCAGCCCCAGCCTTGGTTCGCAGCCAGCGGTGACGCCGGTGTGTGACATCGGACGGGCACTTCAGCCCAAAGGTGTCCCCAGCACCAAAAAAACCCATGGATGGCAGCCACATCCCTCGGGTACCGTTAAACCAAAGCCTGCTATGAAATACACCAACCAAACCCTGCTGGAAGACGCATTCAACGCGCCAACAGCTGATCTAGGTGGCACAAATGGGGCTAACCTTTTATTAGCGGGATGAAGGGTCCCAAGCTACCTGCTCTGAAACTGTTTCTCCCATTCTTCCTTCCTTTGTTTTTTTTTTTTCCCAGCTAAAAATGGCAAAACCCACCACTCCTGCGACAGCAGCCACCACCCGGCTGTTTTCAGGGCTGAAAAGCAGAAGCTCTCATCGTGACCTTCTCTCCCAGGCTCCCTCCGAGCGTGCGGGGCCTGCACCCCTCACACGACGCACCGAGCACTTCCTTCCTCCCCACAGCCTCGCACGAAAAAGCCCCAAGAGTTGTGTGTCACCCCCCAGCTGATCTAAACGAAGAGCATCCCCGCGCTGCTCGGCGCAGAAGCTCTCCTGGGCACCGTGGGCTGCAGCCCAGCTGAGGAAACGAGACCACAATTAAGTGGTAATGTTGCTGTGTCTCTGTGTCTCACTCCTGGCAATAGTTTTTTTGGAACCTGTTGGCTGTTTTCAGCCAAATTTGAACAAAGATCCCCAAGATGTTTGTTTCTTCCACGTTTTGTGCCAGCAGGTGCTGGTGTCTGCTCTCCTACCGGTCTCCCTGATCCGAAAGGAAGAGCAATGAAGCTCAGCCCGCACCAGATGCTGGAGAACCTGCACAGGGAGAGCTGCTGGCAAACAGCTTCGGCGGCAGTTCTCTTCTTCTCTGCCGTGATTTCCTATTTTACCTGGCGATTTTGGACAGTGGTGAGGAAAGAAAAGCACGAGCAGCCTGGTTGATGACTCTGCTGTGAGCTGCGGCCGTACGGCACTGAGCAACCGCAGCTACCCAGATCAACCCAAATGCTTCACATTTTTATCAAAGGTCATCTCTGCTACGGCAGCCACCACCAGAGAGCAGGCTGAGCACAACGCTGGCAGCAGCAGCTTTGCAAATCCTCCTGTCCTAGCACCTCCCCTCAGCCCGGCTTCCCCGCATTCCTCTGCTGCAGCGCGAGCCCATGGGCTCGTGCACCACGCTCCGCATGGGTCACCCCAAAAAACAACTTAGGGCTTGAGTGAAGATGCCCATCTGAAGATGTCCTGCCTCTCAGCTCTCCCAGGAGACCCCCGTTTAGCTCTGCAGAGCAGCTGAAAGCACAGAGCAGCACTGGTGGCTGGCAAACCCTGCAGTGAGTGCTACCAAACGCTGCCCGCGGGACAAGCGGGGGCTCTCCTGTAGCTGCTGAGCTGCTTTGGTGCCTCTGTACACCTGGGAGGTGCCCCCAGGGCTGTTGTGTATCCCTGAAACAAACAGCTAAGAAAGAAGTAATAACCTGTGGTGCTCGAGTGTTTCCAGAGCTGAACTGTGTCCTCTCCCCCCGCCCTGACTAAGAGGTCTGGGGTTTCACACCCTGTGTCCCCTCCCCAGCTGCTCGGCTGCGGTCACGTCCCACGCCAAGGGTGCGGGCAATGAAAGAACATCCCGCAGCTTCAGCTAACACAGCTCCACTGAAAGGAGCAAAGGAAGAGCAAACGAGATGCCCGCAGCAGGTGTCAACAAGTTTCCCGCGAAACAGACCCCATTTGTCAGTAATAAACACCAAAGGCACTGCTAAAAGCGCTGGGGCTGGTTCCAAAAGCTGGATAAAGCTAAAAGTCAGCATGGGATGGGAAGCCAGGAGCACCCAGACCAAAGACAGACAAAGTTGGCTTCAGATCTGCCTTGGGCAGCAGACCTGAAGCTAAGGGGGTGGCAGCCCCCACGCTGCAGTGCATGTTACCTTTCTTCATTCATACACCCATTTATTTTCCCTTGAGCTGAAACGAGAGCTGCTAAAGCAACAGCGAGAACTTCTGGAAGACTGAAAGATTTATTTTTTTAATTTTGTAATTCCTCTGGTGCTCATTTGGGTCTGCAAGAAGCGACGACACGTTCCCTGCTTCCTGCGGTGTGGGGCTGACAGCTCACCTGCGCAGCGAACACAATCTGTGCTCCAGTTTTAACCCAAGCAAGACGGAAAGGGAAAGAGAAAGGGATTTAACGGCAGGGAGAAAAAGACCAAAAGGGCAGGAGGGGGAGAAAATAAAGGAATACATGAGGTTAGCAAAGAGGTCAAACCAAAAGAAGATCCTCTACACGGAAGTCTTTAAAGAAAGTTAAGAGGAATTAATATTTAAAGCGGATGAGCAGTTAGAGGAAAGTTCTGTCTGAGGGGGAAAAACACGGGCACCAACTGAGTGAGACAGATAAAGGCACGGAAAGAGAAATCAGGGGGAGACAGAAAGGTCTTTTGTTACACGGTTTTCTTTTCGTTCATCTGTCTGAACCTGGATTTGCTGTGGCTGCTACCAAATGCCTCTCAGGGTAGGGCTGAAAGCAGCTACGCTTTCCTCCCAGAGCAACTGCCTCCTCGCTGCCTTCCCTCTTTGCTTTTACAGGGGAAAAAAGCCATCTGAGAGCTGGCATCTGCGCTGCTCTGGGGATGTCATTTCCATCACTGTCAAAAAAAAAAACGGTGTCAGTCAGTCCTGGGGTTCACCTGCACGCTTCCCAGGGCAGCTGGTATCGTGCCTCCGGAAAGCCTCCCTTCAGCCCACTGAGAGAAAAGCCATTTCCAACTAAATTAATTGGTGCTGCCATCTCCACTTTGCATTAATTAAATTAAGAGTTAGCAAAACAGGTATTTAATTATATGCATGACACATTTTTCCGAAGGTGTTTGAACGATGCAGATTTGTTGGGAGAGACTCGAGTCAGCCTAACTGCTTACAAACGGCCTCATCATTCGCTGCTCCCCCAAACGCTCCCTGCCACCCTCAGCGCAGCGCGTTGCAGCACAGGCACAGCCTCAGCTGCACGGGGGGAACACCCCAAGGTCCTGCTTCTGCTCGGCCTGAGCAGGGCAGAGAGCTGCTGAACGCAGGGTATGGGCCTTATCTCGGAGCAATCCCCAGCATGTAGCAAGCAAACATTTGTACCTGCAGAAAAAATGAAGCTACGTCCTAATATGTCAGCAGGCAGCGCTGGCTGCTGCAGGCGTGCAGAGCTGCTCTCTCCCGGCCCTGACTTGGGTTTAAGAGCTTGCTCAGAATTCAGAATGCATTTTGGAGACCATCAGCTCGCAGCTGGTTCTGTTTAAATGCTCTGATCGGCACCGAGTTACCTGCAGCCCAGGTGGGCAAGCTGTATCACAGAACACAGCAGCTACCAAGCTCTGGTGCACCAAAACACTGAAAGGCAGGGCCAGGGGCATTCAGCTCCATGCAAGGTCATCAGCTGTAACGGAGCAAAGCATCCCTTGAATGAGGAAGGCAACCTGTAAGCCTACTGCAACTCGCACGCACAGAAACCATACAGGGGAGAAAAAAATCACCCAAAACTTCAAAAGCTGCACACTGAATGCTGGCAGTCTTTGCCCCTTGAAGTGTTAGGCAGCAGCTTTTCAATACAGCGAGATGTAAAATCAGAAGCAGCTCTTGGAGGAGAAAAGTTTTCATAACCCTACTGACTGTCAAACAGTCATTGCTTGGTTTTGGATGAAGTCCATGCGAGGATCTAAAAACATCCGCGAGCGAGCACGCCTCGGCCTTTATCCTGACAAAAAAGCAGGGAAAGGAAAAGCTCCGGAGGCGAGGGAGAGGCAGCGAGATGAGGACTGACTGAGCAGGGTCACACAGTGAGTGTGACAGTGCCGGGAGGAGGCTCCGGGTCCCTCCAGCTGCCTCCCCGCGCCGTGCTGCTGGCCTGACGAGGGAATCGAGGGAATCGGCCCTGGCTCCCCAGGCTGCGACCCCAGGGTGGGAATAGCACGCGCCCTGTAACGCGCCGCTCGCTCTGCCAGGCTCCTGCGGAACACATTAAAGGACGAGAGACTTCAAACCTGTCACTGACATTCCTCACAGCATCTCCAGAACAAAAGGGAAGCCTGAGGATGCAAACCAGCCGCCTGCAACCCCCCCCTTCAGAGGCACAATTTCAATGAAAACCTCCTTTAAAAAAAAACATATTTAAGCTTATTCAAGCTCAGCCCAGAGAATCCCACCATTCACACGGATCACACACTGAAATACCCCTTGCTGTCCAAAATCTACATACCAGAACAGAGCGAGGGCTTCAGGGAGCATTGCTTTACCCATTTTTAACCTGGTTTTTGGCTAGAGAAGGGCTCGCAGGCGCAGCACCAAGCAGCAGCCGCCCTCAGCTCACGGGATCAGGCACGATGGCACGGCAGAGGTGCTGTGCTGAGCATCCGCACCTCTCGGTGTCAGGCGTGACCCAGAGGGGCTCAGCCCCATGCTGACAACACACACGAACATTTCAGACTCGGCTCCCTGTAATTACAGGTCTCCCTCTGCAGGAACCTGCACGAGGGTGGCACCGCGCCGGCACTGCCCAAGTGGCGTGCAGGAGGGCAGAGCCACCCGAGGGGCTTCACCAGCTGCAAAAAGCGGAGTAAACCGCTGCCTGCATCCTTCTGCCAGCTCCCGGGAGAGCTCCTGAGCCTCTTCAGGCACCCGTGCCCCATCAGTGCCTGCGGTAGCTTGCTCTGGCCAGCACACGGCCACTGCAGCCTGCATCGATGCTGGAGTTTGTCTGCTGCCTCCTCCCCGGGCTGGTTAGTCACGTCTTTCCTCCTCCTCTGAGCAGCAAAGGGAGCTCCCGTCCTCCTCCTGCCGCTGCCAGAGCGCGCGATTAGGATCGCTGCAGCTTTTAATTGGGACAGAGATAGCTTTCAGGTGCACTCGCGCTGTAATGAAATGCCCGGCTCAGGAAAAGGCAAATTAAAAGATTAACACATTACAGATGAGCGATTATGAATACCTTCCCGACATGTGTTGCTACCTCGAGAACAGAAGAGCACGATTTCTACACAGCTGTATATTCATACGGCACTTTGCAAATCTGACTTTCAGGCAAAGGTTGCAAACGAAGCAGAGCAGAACACGGTAATGATTCTATGATCCTATTCCACAACTCGTTGCCGTGTCCTGCAAAAAACAGGCACCAAAACAGCTGCAACACAGCAAGGATTTCTTGCAGGGGGTGAGAAGTTACTTGGGTGTTTGGGTTTCTTTATTACTGACTGCAAAATTCTCCCTCACTGCTTGAAAAGGAGAATTCAGGCTGCAAGAAGTGACTATACCCAACCTGACACACACTCTCTTGGCTCAGCCTGTGTTTTGGTCTGGTGCTCATTTGTCCTCCTCACACCTCCAAGGCTGTCCAACAGGTAAAACAAGCAACAAAAACATTCAGGTGCTCATTACAAACAAACAGCACTGTAAACACCAGCCTAATTCATGCCTTTTTTTCCCCCTCAATGCCAAAAGGAAGCTTTAAGTCGATGCCTCAAACCGCAGAAGGACAGAGGTGGATCCCCCAGGAACCCCTGTCAGTCCCAAAACACGGGGATGGGGGTGAGGAGATGCTTGTTTGTGCTTTGCAATGTGCTGGCTCAGGGGCTGGTCCCTCGTTTGACCATCCCACAGACTGGGAATGCCGCACGGCGTGGTTTGGAAGCAGGTGAGGAAGGAGCTCCTCGTGGCTTTTTGGTGCACGGAGGGAGGGCTGGAGGTGGGGAAGCACAGAGCACCGCTGCTCCCAGAGGGAAAAGGTCTCATCGCTCACCTCCAGGGCTTTCTGACACGAAAACCACACGTAAATCCAGCAGTGCTTTAAGGACAGGGGGAGAACGGGGAGGCTGCTCACGTTTCATCACAGACAAAACGCCCTAAAAGTGGATTTGCCTTCTCATGGGACCACGGCCTTTTCCCTTAAGTCTTAAAGGAGATCTTATTAAGAGGAAAAAGGGTTTCTTGGGGGGGAAGTAGGGAAAAGGAAGGAGGAAAAGAAGAGGTGGTACAGTGGGGAGCCACGTAACAGGGCCAGCTCTTCCCCCAGCAATGGCTGCTCTGCTTTCCCTACCTCAGAGGGGGGGAAGGGACAGCCCATTTGCAATCTAACTTCAAAGGCTTCCTCAGTCGGCTGGGAAGCTAAGTCATGCATAAAAGGATGGCAGAGTGGCAAGAAAATACCCCCTACAGATAAATTAGTCAGGGAACGTTCCCAAAACGTGAAGAGATCTGGAGTTGGAAGCAGCATCTCCCCCTCTAAAGACGCAAAGCAAACTGCTCAGTTCAGGAGCGAGCGCAGGAGATGCGGAGCCCCGATGTACCAAGCGACTCTGAAATGCCCTGCTCCGTTCCTCATGGTGCTGCAGGAGCACACCGATATTCCTAGATAGCAGAAGGCACTTTACAAGCAGAGCTGAAGAGGGGAATTAGCAGCAGTAGATCAGAGTCCAGCAATAAGCATAACAAGGGATGCAATAAGCGAGCGTGCAGAGTACACAGATAGCTCGCAGCTCGGTGCCAAGCAGGCTCTCTCCTCTGCCATCCCCTGAGCTCTCTCCTGTACTTAAAGCACAGGTCAAACGGAGCCACGGATTCAGATCTCGCTACCAACAGGGCAATAAGAAAGCAGATAAGCTTGGAAAACAGCCTGGCTTCCCCAGCTGATACCGGCCTATTGAAGAACAGGTTGTGCACACGCTGTATTTAAACAAGCTCTAATCAGCAGGACGAGGCCGATTTGATATTTTCCCCCTTTTACACACTACTTCTGTACCCTGGAGAACCTGAAATCACGGGGCTATTGCTGTTGTGGCAGCATTTTCAGCACTTTGTTCGTATCTCTGTATTTCCAGCGTTAGCAGCCACAGCAGTTTCATTTGTAGGAGCTGGACGTTCGCAATGCAGCCTGCACGGCGTGGACTTTGCTCAGCAGGGAAGGCAGAAACCAAGGAATCGAGGCCTTGAAGGACACCGGGCAAGAGAAAAAGAGGAGCTTTTGTAAGACCATCCATCAACATCGTCCTTTAATGCTCTTCTGCTCGCTGCTCTCCACCCAGGTGCCGTCAGCATCCCAAGGCACGCAGCAGCGCAGACACTTTTGCCCTTCCTTCTCCAGAGGCATCCCAAATGATGAGCCTGGCTTCTCCATCCCCTCTCCAGCAGCCTGAGCTGTTCTTGCCCTGAATTTATAGGGTGCAGCCCTGACCTGTCCGTACGGCTGGGAAACAACGAGGCCCAACTGTTTTTGGCACCTGCAAGAAAGCCTGGGAGCCTGAACCCTACAGCTGGTGGAGGTGGCCCAGATCAACTCCCCAAACATGTACAGCTTTTTGCTACTTGATAGGCATGGAGCAAGGAGGGAAGAGAGTTCAAGTCCTAATTCTTACCTTAACTTTTCCCTTTCCTGAGGGAAAATACTAATAAAACTGCTAATAACATCCCAAGACCTTGTCATCATCTTCACTGCAGTCACGGTGGCACGTGGTAAGATTTTAAGGAAACTTCTGGCCTCCAGTTCTGGAGACAGCCACTGCCACCGCCCCGAGGTGGGAGGACACAAGCACCTGGGGCTTGTAGGAAGCTCCCAACAGAACTGCTGCAGGCGAGACCACTCAGCCAGACTCGATCTCGACCATCTGACACAAAAAGCATGGAAGCAGCGAGGCCGAAGCTCTCGCTGCAGGTGGTGTAAGAGCTCCTGGGATGCAGCAGCAGAGAATGGCCTAGGGGAAGGAGAAGCTCGAGAGGCAAACTTCTCGGCAAGTCGCTGTGGCAAGGCTCGGAGCCCTCTGCAGCAGTGACCACAGCTGATGAGTGGCACCCTAAGGAGCTCGACAGGCTCCGTTCCCTTGCTGAGCCCCGTAACGCAGGTTAACGAGTCCTTCAGCAAAGTGCGGCGGGGGCATTAAATCCCAGTCAGACCACGGGAGCTGCTTCACTCCGAGGAGCCTACTTCAAGCAGCTAAAGAGGCTGAGCAGAGGCGTTCTTCCTCAAAAGTAAGGGTGAGGCCAGTGAGACAGTTCCCCTTTGGTACCGTTTCCTCTTCTCTTACAGATCTTCTCTCCGGAGGCATCTTGAGTTGTTCACTGCTTTATTTCCTGCTCAGCTTTCCCTTCTCTCGCCACGCCGATTTAGCAACAGGCAGTCAGACAGCACGGAATCAAGCACAGCAGCTGAGGAATGCAACTCATTCATTAAATCAGGAAAAATCTTCCTAAGACAAAACCCAAAGCAGCATCCAGCCACAACGCCTTCCAGCTCCCCCTCTCCGGATGATGCTCATGGAAGAAGAGCTCTGTCAGGAAGGCAACTTTTTCCCCATACAGCTGCTCTCAGGTGATGGAAAGGTAACCTCTGGGGCTGGCATCTGCTGGCTGAGCCCCTAATGAAAATAATCCCCGCGCGGGACATGACACAACATTTCTCATGGCCTTCTAGAAGGTACCAACCGTTGGCTATTGAACTATCCCCGCTATATGCAAACTACAGCGCCTAACCACAACTGCTGTGAATTACCAGGGTGGAAATACCCTGCAGCTGGGCTGCATTCCCACTGCCATTTGTTCGGGCAGAAAATACACCGGGAGGGGGGGAGGGGGGGAGACAGAGGTGAGCTGTGCTGTGCTGTGCTGTGCTGATTTCCCCACCTGTCCCCTAATTAGCGAGCAGGAGGTTGAAAGCGAGAGCGTGGAAATGCTTCTCACCTAGAGCCAAATTCAGCCGCAAAGCTCGTGGCCACGGGGTGCTGCGTGGGTGGGTTTGAGAAGGGAGCGGCCCCAGGAGCTCCCGGCCGGGAATCGTCCCAGCCTGGTGGTGATCCCATGGGAGCAGCACTGCACACAGCCACTTATCCGCAGGGAATAACCCCAAAACAGCCCAAAAAAGGCAGAGCCAGGCCCTTCCTGGCTTGCTGTGAGTTAGTGCAAAGTCTCCTCTTGGTGCCTGCTGCCACCACCGACCACTGGAGGGGAAAAGCGGCCGTGGTGAGCAGCTGGCGAGCCCTGCTCCTTTCCTGACACTGCCAGCCTGGCCCCAAGGCTCAGTCGGCTGTCCACAGGTCACTGCCATTTGCTTTGCTCACCTTCTCCGTGCCTGCCCCCAGAGCTGGGCTGAAACACCGGGGCTGAGCCGCAGGAGCTCACCGCACTGCTTCCAAACCCTCTTTGCACTCTCCTCCACCTCCAGACCACGCTCAGAACCACACAGCTGGGGGTTTGTTGGTGTTTTTTTTTTTAATAAAACAGCTTTCCCCTCAGGTCAGTGCATTAGCCTGAGGTTACAAATATCTCCAAAACGCAGGCTGCTCATTTAGGGACCTGCAGGAAACCCTCGTGAGAAAGGCTCCCAACCAACCCGAGGCTGCTGGGCTGCCCATTTGGGCGACCAGCTAGAAGGCACAGGCTTTTTTTTCTTTTTTTTTTTAATACAGTTTTGAGGCAGAGCTGGCCTCGTGGTTTGCAAGGAGCAGCTTCTCACTGCCGTGCCACTCGTCCTGCCACGTGCATCGCACCCACACCACGCTGGCTGCAGCGGCAGCGGGGCTGTGCCCGCAGAGACGTTGGGGCACCGCGGCGAGCTGCTGACCCCAGCACTTTGGCATAACGGTGCAAACACTGCGTGCAAAACTGGGTCACAACCGGGGCCCAACCCTCACCCTTCTTACACCCGGCCGGGCGTTCAGCCCAACAGTCACTCACAGCAAAGCTCCAACTCAATTCATGAATCTGGAAGACTATTACGAGCTGCTCTTCTGTGGTTTTTGTTGTTTTCTGCGTTATTTTTCTTAATATGTTTTTTTTTTAATGGCACAGTGCTATCTAAAGCTTGGGTTTCTCCAGCCCAGACACCAAAACCTTTTCAGATCCCACACCAGATGGCACCGACTGTGCAGTGCTCGACCCTGAAAAACCCCAACCTGGACGCTAGCAAAATGCTTGTGGCACCACGGCGACAGCTGCTAGCATTTAGCTGCCTCCTTTAAGGCAAGATCTCCATTACCTGCACCAGGACATCCCAGCCACGCATGTGGACCGACCGAAATAAATGCCAGCTTGTGGCAACCACATAGCAAGAGGGGCTGGAGAGCCATCCCCAGAGGTGTGCACCAACATTAAGCCCAGTCCGTGCACTCTGAGCTCCCCGTTCCCCTGAGTATCGCAGCTATCACCAGAAATATGCAGTTTGTTGTTGTTTTTTTTTTTGCCTGGCACACGCGAGGCACCAGAAATAACAAGCTCCTGGGGGAGAAGGGAAACCTGAAAAGAAGCCGCCTGCCTCAGCGGTCCCTGTGTAGGCTCCGGAGGGAGCAGCACCGACACACAGCGTGCACAGCGGGGGAAGGATGGGGGCACGGAGCACTGCTGGGACGTGAGCCAGCCAAAGGTGTGCGAGAAATCACTTAGCACGCAGCCACCGTCACCACAGAAATGCAAACTCCACAAAACACACGTGGGCAGAGCTGCCTCCAAATCCAAATGCCCCACGAAGCGCCTGAGCAAAGGGCCGGGGTCCCGGCGAGCTGGACGCCGTCCTGCAGCCGTTTGCCACCCACTTTTGCAGCTCAGCCTCCCAGCCGCGGGCACTGCCTCCAGCCCAGGTCCAGCAGCAGTTTCATTTCCTCCCCTGCGCAGGGAGTGAGTGCCGGAGCCCCAGCCGTGAACGACTTCCTCCGCTCGCTGCCTCCTCCTGGAGCCACCCTCCTGCAACGCCCACAGGAGCGAGCCCGTGTCAGCCAGGGAGAAATTGGGATCCCCGACCTTCCACCTGGCTGTTTGTTGGCATCCTGACCTCCTCGGGCCTGCCCGCACCGCTGGCAGCTTGGGAAACCAGCACTCAGCACGTCAAAAACATTTTAGAAGACTTCCATCTTCGACCCATTTCTTCCTTTTCTAAACCCACTTTGTTTTTAGGAGCTGAAAAACGTGAGAAACCTTTCTCTCTCGTGATGAATGAGCAGTTCCCGAAGCCAGCGCTGCACTTTCGCACCAAAACCTGAGCCAGCAGGAACGCACCCGGGCCGCGGGAGCCCTCGTGGGCAGGGGGTGACGCACGCAGCTAACGGCCCCACGGCTTTCGTTCTGAGTCTTGCCCCGTCTTTGCCAGGCACCAGCCGAAAATCAGAACAAATAGAAGGGGTGGGGGAGTGAAGTTGTGGGGCTCCAGCTTGAGGCGTATGCAAAGCACTGCTTGCTGAGGAGCGGTGCCTGGTTGGGGGCCGCAGGCGAGGCAGCAGCCTGCAGAAATTTGACTCGGCGCTCGCCTGATTGCCGCCCCGTGTCAGACGCAGCCACGCACAGAGCCAGGAGCAGCCCCAGAGATCGGTGCTCTTCTGGCGGCTGCCAGCACGGTGTGTTAACAGCCATTATTTTCTCCCTGTTTCTCCCGATTACCCAACGTGCTGGTGTGTTTTCTCGGTGTCGGCGCGCGTTGCGACACAGCCCGGCAGCCAGCACCTCACCCTGGTCACTCTGCACAAACCTCGGATGTGAAACGCAACCAGAAGGCTGGTGGGACAGAGAAACCCCGAGGAAAAACGTGTCACTTCAGTGGCAGCTCCCACAGGTTGCATTTATGGCATTTGGACAGCATCGCAGCCCAAATCACAATGCTAAAAAGAAGAGGGAGAGCCCACGGGCAGCAGAATCTGAGGCTGCAAGTGGTCTGCAGAGCTCACCTGCGAGCGCCGTTCCACCACGAGCTGCGTGCTGTGGTTAAACATTGTGATTTGGATTCAGGCTTCCAGAGCAGCAGAGCATCTACACGCCACGTGAAGACGAAGGGAGCGGCGCTCTCCCTGTGAATGAGGGATTCAGTTCCACGCGCCCAGTCCGCTAGGAACTGAGAATGTACAGGAAGGCACCGGTGGCAAAATGAAGACAGAACCGAGCTGGTGGCGAGAGTATAATTGGCAACAGTGATTTAAAAAAGGGACAGCAGTGTCATTTCTATGAGATATGCAAAATGGAAAAGCCTCAAAGCCCTGGCCTGATATGAGAGAGTGAGAGAAGCACTCAGCCTCCCAACCACAGCCTGCTTTCTATTCTTCAGTTACACTCCAAAGCACTTCACCGCTTCTAGCTGCCTTACCAACAAGACACGCTGCCCCTGAAGTAGCCAGGCATCACGGAGCAACCAAGCCGTGCAGCCAAATATTCCTCAACTGAAGTTTTTCCCCACGAGCAGCACTCCCTGCCTGCAGCCTTCCAGGACCAGCTCTGAAGAACAGGCAGCACCGAGCGCATCTCGGCAGGCTCACGGGGCCGTATTGAAGTCATCTGCTGGGGGATTTTTGGGCTGCCCTATGTGATTCCTGCATGGAACCACAGCAGCCGCCCGAATCTGCTGCCTGGCACGGGCTGGCTGCCTTTCTGGAAACTCGCGGTCACCACGCACACCTCCTGCTGGAGTTTCCATCAGGAACCGGTTCTGTCAGGCGTGAGCGTGTTCGCAGGAGCTCGGGAGGCAGGAAAATTTGAAAAAAAAGTGTTTATGAGCCCGGGCACACGCCGCCACTCTCCGTTTTTTCTCCTTTCTTCAATTAAAACAAAATGCAGAGCAACCGCCACATCCCTTTCCCCCGTCTCCCCCCAGTGGTGCTGAATCCCACCCCAGCTGTAAATCGGACCCCAGGTGGACCCGTATACACCACGCATCCCTACCAGCCCCTGATGGCACCAGGGCTCTCACAGTTCCTGTGGAAACCAAGGGATCCGAGCTCCCCGTTCCCAGGCTCTGCCTTCCCCACCATTTACCTCGAACACATCACTTGGGCACTCGGCTGCCCAGGAAGGGCCCTCGGAGCGCGGGGATACGGGTGGGGAGGTGCAGGACTCGATGCGGTGCCCTGAGGGCTGTCACTGCGTCCTGCTCAGGCTCCGGAGGGCCGGTGTGAAGTTTCAGCAGGGATTTCTCCCAGCTCTGCCCATGACCACACAAGGATTGTCGCAGCGGTGCCGGCGCTGTCCTGTAGGATGCACCTCGGTGTCCCGCACAGCATCAAAGCCACCACGGCCGCACGGCGCGGAGCACAAGCAACAGCAGCAGCTGAAGTGAGGTGCCTGTAGGGCTGCTTTGCACTCCTCAGCTTCCAGGCTTCTCCCTGAACTTCACAGCAGGGCTGCTCACCCCTTGCTGGTGTCTCAGGAGCTTTGTTTTTATCGTTCTCTTCAGCGTGGCTGAGGCACCCCTCCCACCACGGTAACGAGGGGCTGAGCCAGAGCACCGGGAAGACACGAGGCTGCTGAGCCCTGCTCAGGAAGCATTTTTGGACTTGTAAATCTGGAAAAATACCTCTGTCAATCACACGGCCTTCCTGTTACACGCAGGCTACGCACACAAACCAATACGTTCGTGAGCTGCAACATGAAAGGCATCATCGATACGCGGCAACGTGACCTGTTCTAATCCTGCCACCCTCCCCGGCACAGAGGCAGGGCCTCTTCCTGTACCGAGCCAAGCAAAAACAAGCCCTGGCTCAGATGGGATGTCCAAACGTCAAAGGGTGCTTCCTTAACCTCTGCGCTTCTGGAATGGCACAGAAAGATCCCACGACGAAGAAATCGTCACAGCTCCTGCCTTGTTATTGTTCAGAAACACAGGAAGGGAAGTTGGCAATTCGCTACCCTCAGGAGTGTTATTAAAATAACTACACAACTCGGCTTCCTTCTTGGACATCTTCTAGGTTTTGAAAAGCCCTCCCTGACGATCTGACAGCGCCTCACCTGCAGGACAAACAGCGCTGTGCCGGCAGTCACTGACAGAAATCCTGCTTGCTCTGCTGAGGGCAGGAGGAGGTCCTTCACACGCCGCTGCTGCCTCATGAAAAACTTCCCCGCGACTTCACTGCTGTCCCTGCGGGCCCTGAGACGTTCCCAGCTGGAGCAGCCACCAAGGGGGGCAGGCCAGGGGCTGCTCAGGCCCCCCGAAAGCCGAATATGAAGCAAATGAGTTCAAACTCTGCCCTTTATTGCTTCCTTATGACACGCAACGAGTCCTCCCTACTCTAATATATCAACTCTGCTCAGCTCCCCACGCCAAAATCGCTGGAAACACTCGGGGCTGCCTTCCCTCCGCCCTGCCGGAGGAGTCCCCGCAGGACTGGAAGCTGCTGGGTGCTATCGCAAGGGGCCGGAGCCCGAGGTTCAGCTTCCCAGCCCTCCGCCACACTCAATGCCCCTCTCCGGCTCAGCTGGGAAGCTGCAGCTCAAATTTCAGCCTGCCTTAAGTCACTGTTGGGCTCTGCTCCTCCAGCAAAAGAGAGGGAAGCCAGGAGAGCCTTTTTCTGAAGCAAAAAAAAAAAAAAAAAAACAACTTTGGGGGGGGGAGAGAAGGGCGGGGAAAGGAAGCAAAACCACATGGAGATGGTTTCTGCGCATCGGGAGGAGCAAGGGAAGGCGCAGGCAGCTCTCCCAACACGCCAGAACAGCTTAGCGTGATTTGTAACTGAGAGGAGGACTGAACAAACAGCTCTGACAACGAGCAGCCCACTTTTCGGGGAAGGAGAGGAGATGAGGAAGGCAGCAGGACCCGCCTGGAGCCCCTGCTCCCACCGCTGTGCCTTGGGAGGGTCGAGGCTCTCCTATCACGGTGATAGCACCGGCGGCGTGAACTTCTGACACCAGCATCTCATTAAGGGGAGACAAAGGCTTAGCACAGGCTTCGACGTCGGCACAATCACCCACAACTCTCCTGCACGAGGGTAAGGACGGCAGACCCAAGCCCAGAGGGGTGAGGAGAGGAGGGAAGCCTTCCTCGTTTTATTTATGACTGGGTTTTAACAAGTTGGAGCACCCCCTCTTCAGCCTGCCAGGCCAAGCTTAAGGAATCAGAACCCTGTTCCTAATTAACTCATCACCAGCTCCCACCGGCTGGGAGGTGCCTCCCCAGGGGGGAGCCTGGGCCAGCCCAGATGAGGAGTGAGACCCCAAGGGATTGAATTGTTTCAAAGACTAAACAACAACTGCCAGGCCAGGCAGGTTTGGAAAGGCACGGAGAAAGCACAAACTATCCAGTGCAGTTACACTTTCTCCTACCTGATCCTGAAACAGGCACTGTCGGTGCTGCACGCCTCCCCTCCCCACCTGCACTCTGCAGGAGCTCCTCCTCCCCTAAACGCAGCCAATTCTGGGGTGAAAACCTCACAACCGTGGGCCACTGGAGAGAAACCCCTTCTGCCAGCTGAACCCCAGCAAACTCTCACGAGTACGTGGCACCGATCTCTCACACTCGGGGCATTCACCCAAATCAGATCCCGGATCTCTGGGTTCTCCTCACCGCACAGTCCTGGCACAGCAGGGACAGCAGCTTCACTTGCTGCATTACTACCCTAAACACCGAAGAGAAAGGCTCTGGCATTTACCAAGCTCTCTGTCTCGACTGCTTCTTGGCACAGCCGAACAGGACCCACACGTCTGCTGCAGCGACACTGAGAGGTTTTTTGCAGAGGTCCCAAACAGACACCACACAACATCATTTGTCTGCTGGCCCCACTCCACCCCGCGCAGCTCCCTCCGAGCGCAGGGAGCACCAAAGCCCAGCAACTGCCTCCTGCTCCAGGCAGCTGGCACAGAGCTGCAGAGCTCGCACCAAGTCTGCGTCCAATACCTCGGCCTGACATGAAAGCCCCGTTCAGCAAGTGTGTGCACGCACACCCCCACGTCCAGAGACCAGAGCAAGGGCAGAAAGTGCTCCATCAACTGTTCTAGGGGCTTAAGTGTCTGTTGACACTCGGGACATTCACAGCGTGAGCAGTGGCCAAACTTCCAGGGCCTGCTCAGTCCCCGAGCTCTCCTGAAGCTATAAATTGCAGCAGGCTGCTGTCAGAAACAAAGAAACCTGGAGACCGGCAAGTTAAGCCCATCACTTGGTGTCACATTTAGCTCGTTTCCAGCTGCCTTGAGCAAAAGAAAAAGCCACCAGAAAATCCTACGCTCGGAACAACACAAAAAAAAAACACCATAAGAGCAACTCCGTGCCCGGGTCCGGAGCTTGGTGACCCGGTTCCAGCTCACTTACCTCATCCATTTTTTCGGACGTTGGGGTCTGGTCACCAGGCACCATTTCTTTAGCCTCCGAGGGCTCGACTTTGGAGGTCCTGTTGAGCTGATCGATGGGGGTCATGCCGGCCTCCGACGTCCCCCTGGAGTTCTGGCTGAGAGAAGCCGTCCCAGGGATGGGCTCATCATCGTCGGAGTCGGGTAAGGGCGTGGGGCTGATGTCCTCCAGGCCTGTGCTGGAAGGGCGCGAGGAAGGTGTCTGAGCCCTGTAACCGGGCTGGGAGTTCGAACCGTACATCGGGATCGGGGAGAGCTGGGAGGAAGAGGAGGAGATGGGGCTACCTTCCATTCGGACCTCGGTGTCCGAGTCGTGTTCATTAAGGAAGGGTAACTTTGTTCTCTGCTCTTTTAAGAGCATCTCAATCCTCGAGTCTAAACTGTTATGCTGCATTTCAGACTCCATGGTGGGGGTGCCAGGGGTCTCGCTCCTCTCTGGGGTCTGAGAGAAGGACGCTGTGCTCGGCTCAGGAGCAGAGTTCGAATCTGGCAAGGGCGGAGGTTCCTCCGGTTTCTCCTTCACCGGCACGAAATCGATGTTTGTGGCAGCGCTGCTTTCCACAACCATCTCAGCAGGAGGTGGCGCAGGTCTCCGGTACTCCGTCTCCCTGGAAGTTTGGGGAAACTGCTGCTCCTCGGACTGGGGGAACACGGCTGGTGCTTGGTAGGGAGAGAAGGCCGACTTGTAACTCGAAGAACCCGAGTGGCTGAGGGGAGGAGTGTGCGAGAACTGGACCGGCTCCTGCGGATGGGATTTGAACGCGCCGAACTGATGCTCCGTCCCTCGGAAGACACTCGCCGAGTTGTGAACGTAGTGGTGTCCCGGCCGGCGGTTGTAGGCATCCGTAAATTTGGTTTCGTGTCTCCTGGGTTTGTACCCACTGTCCTGTCCGAAGTGGTAGACCGGCGTCGTCTGCCGGCTGGAATACGTGGAGTCCTGGGAGAACGGCGTCCCCAGCCGCGGGGTGTGGGGCGTGCCCTGGGACTGCGGGGTGAATTGGCTGTACGAGTTGGGGGTGTCCTGGCGGCAGCTGGAATAGGCGGTGTCGTGGGAGAACGGCGTGCTGCTGTTCGGGGTGACGGATGATCCCGCAGAGGAAAGGTTGCTGTCTTTCAGGCGTTTCAGGGAATCTGTCAACTACAAAAAGAGGGAAGAGAAAAGCACCTAAAACACACACTTTTGAAAAGCTGTTTGTCTAATCCGCCTGGTTTTCGGAGATGAGTACCTGAGAGTTTGAATTGATTTCCGTAGCAAAGAAAAATAGGTTACAGCATCCCTGAAAACATAAACCATTACCATTACGAACAGTTCCCCTTAATTCAAAGAGAAAATAAAAATTTAAAGAGCAAAGAGGAACTTGTCTGTAAGAGAAGGAAGAAAGCAGATAAAACGGTATCCTTGTATGCCCAAGAGCATCAGGTGAGCAGAAGACTCGCAGACATACAGCTAACTTTAGATTTCTAGCAACTACACACAGCTTGTCTGCACGGCAAGGAGGGAATGATAAAAATCCTGTGCTAAAACTGCAAAGTCTGAGAACATAATCTGAGAGTTTCAGATCTCAGAAAACTTTTTGTGTGAACAAATCAAAACCTGCAAACCTGCAAACTGCAAACCTGCAATCTAACCCCCCTATCGCCCCCAAATTGCCTGCGGAGGCCTGCTGAAGGCAAGAGGGCTCTGCGCTGGTCCAGCTGCAGGAGCTGCTCACCACCCTCTGCCAAACGTTGCTCTGCATCAGGGAAGGAGCAGGCTACAGGCAGAAAGGGAAGACAAAGTTCCCGGCTGCTAAAAATACGTTGTGAGCCCTGCACAAAGACAATGCTCAGGTAGAGCACTCCTGAACATGGCGTTTGAAAACTGAAACCCTCCAAGCCTGCGGAGCAGCCAAGTCATTGCTCTGAAATTCACTTCACAGGCACATTCAGGGGGTTTCTAGGAGAAGCCCTGCTCCCACTCAGACACTGCTGAGTCATAACAGTGCCCTGCTGAACATCAGCGCCACAATCAATTTTCTATAAAGCAAAGCAAGAGCTCACGGAGACTCCTCCTGGTAGCAGGAGAGGCAGGACTGAGCTCCAGCTCCCAAAAAGGACCCGGGGATGTGTCCCTACGTGCTGACACTCCGGGCTGGCTGCTGCTCTCCCAGGCACAGGCAGGTGCAGAGGCCTTTCAGAGGACCTGCTGTCACACACAACCCCCAGCTGAGCTCTCACCTACCCCGAGGGACACAGACATCAGGAAGGATTCTTCCACAGCTGCTCAGCAAGCAGCCACATCACACCGTGCTCCCTGCTAAAGCCCACATCTCCGCACCTCTCGTGGAGGTGTGAACTCTTTTTCAGGGGGATTTGGATACGGTCTCAAGGGAGGGACTGTGGCTCGTGGATGTGTCAGGTCCTTGATGTTCTGCACGAGGGGGAAAGCTAACGGCGGGAGCATTTTACTAAAGTACCACAGCAAACAAGCTTGCTGGCAGGTCCCAGTGACAGGAACAAGATGCAAACAGTTAAAGTTACCCACAAAGCAATAATTATGGTGGTAATTGGGGGAAAAATCAATTCAGGATAACAATACAATATCCAAACACAATATCTAGAGAACCTATCTTAATTACAGTAGGGATTACTTGAGGGGATATCATCAATGAAGCATTTTGCTGTTAACCCTGAAAAAGTAGTAAACAAGTCTGGCCAATTTTCTTTGGGAGGTGCTGGAACAGGCAGAAAAGCAAAGCCAGGCCCTGCTCAATGCAAAATCATTACTTGTTCCTCTTCTGCCCTAAAAAACACCTGGCTGGGAGGTAAGGAAGAATCAGCCTCTGTGATTTTGTTAAGAGATGCAGGGGCTTTGCCTTGTTCCCATGGGGTGAGCAGTGAGACAGGAAGATTTCATTTTTTCAGATCAGTGGGATTTTCACATTCAATACACATCTCTTAATCTGTCCTGAAAACACCTGCCTGCAAATTTAATGAAATGACAGCATTTTAAGGAGCCCTAAGAGCACAAAGAAGTTGCGAGAAGAAATTCATACTTAAAAGTTACAAAAACTTCTGCCAAATCTCTTTGAAAACTTGATGCCTTAAAATGGGTTCCCAAGCCTTGATCAGAGCCAAAGTAGACTGAGATAAGCCAAGAAGGCTGGTGACCCCATGCAAACAGGCTTCGTTTCCCTTCACCCCCCTCATTCTAGTGGGGTTTGTAGGGGAGCAGTTACCTGCACAAGTCCATTTAGAGAATCATACCCTAAATACTAAGAAAACCCAGCAATTTTGCACACTGCTTTTCTTAAAAAATGATCCCGGTGACTAATTAAGATTCTGGAGAATTGATGGCACTACTCAAGATTTGATATTTCCCCTCTTCCAACTGAAGAGCACACGCTCTAAGGATTGCCTACTGCAGACACCAGGCCAAATGTACCACTTAAATCATTCCCCCTGTCTTCAAGGGAATAATCTCACCTCAGGGACAGACCCGATATGTCCCCCTAACTGCAGGAATCTCTAACATTAGCAGGGCACGTGCTGTCAGTTCAGCAGGTATTTTTCATGCAGAAATACAAAGAGCACTTACCACGCTACGGAGACACAGGCACAGAGACTGGCCACATGCATTGTATTTGCAGTTACACACGCTATGGCAATTAGGAGCAAGGAGTATTTAAATGGGGAGTAGTAATGTCCACTGAAACTATGGTGGGACAAACGAAGCTAAAGTAATAGTGTTAAAAGGCTAAATTTCATGAAGTGGTTGTTTAGAATTTTCTACAATGCTACTCTTAGAAAAAAAAGCCAAGTAAACCATACCTGGAGGGTTTCATTCACAGTTGGCGACGCGTCCTGTTCGGTGCCTACGGGTAGGGTCTGAGGAGTGTAAAGACCATTAACGAGCAGCTCGTAGAACCGCATGCGGGTTTCACCTGCACAAACCACAACGGGAGAGTTTAATAAAGAGAAATAACACAGCCTGCATAAAAATCTGTATTCCTGGCATCTGCACATCCCTGCCACAGAGGAACAAGCATCACCTCCAAGGTTTGTAGGGATCGTTTCTAAATAATCTGCAGGGCAAGCAAAGTCAGACACTCCTTTCTCAAGCCAAGCCAAGGAGGTTTCCTAAATCCTTCTCAGTCTGCTTGGCAGCTCTGCTCTTTACCATGCTTTCTGGAGAGCACCACTTTCCCTCCTCTCCAACGTGCCAAGCAAATAGTCTGCAGATTTGAGAAGTGAAACTCTCACCAAAGGGACAAGCCTCTGCCAACACCCAGAGCCACTTCAGAAAGCTCTCGCAACCCACCTTGCTAGCAGAAACTGGCTGCTATTAATGCACACACGATGCCTGGGAATGCCAAGGACAAAACCGTTAGCGGTGCTTTTCCAAAAAGACACTGGCTGATCCTTTTTTCCCCCCGGTTAAAGGCATGCTCGATGGCATCCTTCAAAGAATAAAAGCTAGAGAACCAAAACGGCCCTTATATCGCTACTGAGACTCAGTCTTTCCACTCCCAGCTCATCCCTGAACTCTAGGTAAGACCCAGTTCTTAAAATTGGATTTTTCATGACCACAAAACCCCAATCCTACTTATTTTGCAGTCTGTAAGAAATTTGCCATCCACTTCAAAGGGAACAGAACCAGACTCCAAGACTGTTTGCTGGCTTTTGCTCTGGAAGATAAAGAATACACAGGAAAATGGACAGGGACAGCACCTGAGCCCAGAGCATGGATTCAGGCAAGAACTCCCCTGGAACAGCACAACTTCCCTGGCTAATGCTGCGAGATCAGACCCCAAGCTGCCTGCAAATCACCCTGTGCAATTTGAAAGCAAAGCACCCACAGCCTGATGCTGCACAGGGAAAGGACTGACTTGTCTTGAATAAATGCTGTAGATGAGGTTATTTGGTTCTCAGATCTCATTTCATAAAGCCTTGAGCCACATCATCAACTATGTAAACTGTTTAAGTTCAAGTGAAGTCATAACAAAATAGATCTCTTCAAGACAAGGCCTAAAATGCTTGGAATTATTAACACATGCACACCCCCAGGAAACCACAGCGTCGTGGATACGGAAGCATTGGGTTTACTTTAAAACCGTTTTTTAAATAAATGTAAAATAATTGTTAGAAAGCTTCATAACTCCTCTTGGATCCCTGATAAAAGTCACAAATCTCATTTTCAAATTGCTTTATGAACGTGAAACTACTCTCAGCTATTTCTCTAAGGCCAGGTAATTATTAAGTGTGTCCATCCTGCGGGACAAAGTGAGGCAGAGAAGTTGTTTTAAATTAGCCCGTCTTAGATTAGGGAACTGGAATTATTAGTTCCAGATTCCCAGGCTTGTGATCAGGTCAGACAGATAAAACACTTTTACTCCTCATATTTATTTTGCTAGACTACAAAAATCAAGCTTTCAACCAACCATTAATTTTACCATGCTCTTGAAAAGCTGAATACTAGGAAGAAATTTGGGATATTATATATAGCTTGAAATACATATAAATATATATACATATATATATATATACACACACATAGAGGCAGATATACATGAAGAACAACTTAACCTGCTAATGCTACTTTAGGAATAATATTTTCACTTGACTCTGTGAGCTTATAAAACACTGACAGTCTTACTCTTTTGGAGCCAAACAGATACATTTGCAGGAAAAAAAGAAAGAAAAAACAAAACAGATTAGAAGCACACAGATGGCAAATGAAACAAAAATGCAATTTAAAACTAAGATTTTGATGTTTTTTTCCCAAGAAACAGAAGCTTCAGAAGCCCTCTTTTCCCTGATGGGCAGCTAACTTTCTTGAACAGCTGTCTGTCCAAGACTGTTGAGTAGTTTATGAATGGAGGAAAACAAGGAGGAATGTAGTACGATCAGCTCGTTTAAAATGCCTGTCACTAAGATATCTCCACTTGTAACCCTGCTGTAGCTTGCATTATTAAAACTACAAATGGTTAATTTTTTGTTTGATGGAATTTTAACCTTCAAATTTCAAAGTAAGCAGGGAAAGAGCCTGCCTGTAAAAAGGAATGATATTAGAATTTCAAAGCACACATCTGTAAAGCCAAGGTTAGCTTAGAAGAGAAAATATTAGAGTGCTGCTGTGATTTTTCCTCTACCGGAGCTCAATCATGTCAGTTAACGTCCTACTACAGCCTCTTACCACGTGTGGCATACCAACTGCTGCACAGGTTGTACACAAAACTGTCAAAACCATGTAATACAGCACAAAAGCATCAGCATTGCACTTTTTTTTTTCTCTTTTGGAAGAAAATGGTGCTTACAACGTCCTCTTCCCAAGAAAACGTGCAGCAGGTCTGCTTTAAGCTGGAAGTGCCGGGGTTGCAATGAGGAGTAAGTCCAAGTGACAACTGATCTACTCCGTGTTTATGTCTACACCCCTTCAGCTGCAGAGGATATTTAAGATTGGGGCACATTTTAGGCAAGTCTTTCACTAACAGGCTTGGAGGAAAGAGAAGAGAGAAAGCAGTAAGATGCAGCGCTTCCACGCTTCCAGGAACTTTACGGGCTCCCCAGTGCTCAGGTCTGGGGCTGGTTATGTGCAGGACGCGGGGCTCCTGTGGCTTTAAGAGCCAGCCTCACACTTGCACACACACTCACACGCACACTCACGCTGTCAAGTGCTGTGCACTCCTCTGCTGACAGCCGGGAGTTCGCCACGAAGCATCAATGAAATGCCAGGCACGCGGAGGACGGCACCCAGCCCCGCTGCCACCGCCAGAATCCCCCTGTTTTGGGTGCCAGGATCCCCCAGTTTTGCCCCAAACCCCAGACTTTGCCAGTCAGGGGATCTGGCAGCCCTGGGAGGAGGTTGAGCAGGATCAGGACCCAGCGGCCGGAGGGTGCTGGGGGAGCAGGGGCGGCAGGATGGCAGCATTTTGCAAATTACAGGGCTGTCTCCTAGCAACTGACAACACATTTGGCTCCACGTGACTTGCAAAGGGCCCAGAAACCAGACACGCACGCGGGGGGACAGGGGCGCTCCCTCCGTATTTTTAATCGCCGAGCCCTTGCGGTCCTGCAACAGCATCTGCTCGAGGAGAGGCAGGGCATGGGCACTGCGAACCGCCACCGCATCGGGCCGAAACGTGCCCCTCACCTTTTGTATCCAGCTCCACGTGGATGATGTTGCCCATGACGGACGTGTTGTGAAGGTGCTGGACGGCCTCCCGGGCACCCTTGACAGTGGCGAAGATGACTTTGGCGATGCCCAGGTGCTTCTTGTTCTTGGGGTTGTAGAGAATCTCCACCTCTTCCACTTCGCCGTATTTCTTGCACATGTCGGTCAAAAAGTTTTCGCGGATGTTGTCGTTCAGCTTGGCAAAGGTGACCTGCTTGGGAGGCACTGGCCCCACGTAAAATTCATCAATCTGGAAGAGGGCACAAGCGGGGAGGAGGCGGTAACAATAACCGGCGGCGTTAAAGAGCACGGAGGAGGGCATTAGGATGGCACAGGAGGGAGAGGGTTAAAACCTCCTGCAAACTTTGGGGAAAGAAAGCTGCCTCCGAGGCTGTAGGATGAAGGGGATGAACCCACAGCTGCTGACCGGAGCTGGCTCCCTGGCTGGAGCAGTGCTGTCAGCAGAGCCCCCCTCTGCTGCCCCCCAACCCGAGGAGAAGCCCCCCAGACACGGCTCCAAAACGTCCAAGGGATCTCGTTAGACAGATGTATGGATTTCTCGTTATCTTTATAGAACAGGATTATTGTTAAACGGTTTGCTGAATAATAATGTTAATAGGGAGACGACTGTCATTTAAACGGTTCATTAAACTGTTTGGAAGTCAGGCTACACTCCCAAGTAAACAAGAATACAAAGCAAAAGCCAAAAGTCAGGGCAGTACCTTGAATTTGGGGACAGACAGCTCCAACTCCTTAGTTTTGGTCCATATTCGCCCTATTCTGGGATCCCTGACACAATCCACAGGAGCGATTCCCGAGTTCTGGGAGGAGGAGGAGAAAAAGCACAAAACCGACAACAACAGTGCTTGAAATTTCAGGCAGAAATAAAACAAAAACATAAACCCCAAGGAAGCAGGGGCTGTCTCGAGGGAAGGGAAAAGCACACACACGCATACACACACACACGTGTCAAATTGCAATACTGCTGGGAAATGCACACGGATTGGAAACACAGAAAGAAAGCTGCAGGTTTGGGCTCCTCGTAGGGCTCCTGACAGTTGAATGCACAGTGTCAGGTGGCGGTAACTTTGGTGCCTGTCCCCCCCAGACCCCCCTTCAGCCGTGCCGGGGGGTGACCGTGACCCGGGGAGACCCCCAGCCCCCCAAAACACCGGCTCCGACAGGGGGTGAGGCGTGCAGGGCTGGGGGGGGCACGATACAAAGGGGGAAACACCACAGCCCCCCTCTTCCCCCCCCTCCGCTCACCGGCATGCTAAAATGTTGCCCATCGTAGCGATAGAGTTTGTGCTGTCCTTTTTTCAGAGCCGGGTCAATAATCAACTTGTAACTTCTCCAATGGTGATTTCTTTTCTCGACAGAAGTGCTGGCTTGCGTGCTGTTCTCCATTCCGTTGATCCAACCTGGGAAAAGGGGGGAGAGAGGAGGGGGGGGAAGGGGAAAAGACAAAAACACCCAGAAAACCGTGAAGTTAAAAAAAAAATATATCCAACAAAGAGCCCTTTTTTTTTTTTCCCCTCTTCCTTTTTTTTTTTTTTTTTTTTTAAACGAGCTCCACACACACCCAGGCAGGGAGGAAATCCACAGCGAAGCGAGCCCTAAAATGGGGGAATCGCGAGCCGGGTCCCCCCCCCCCCCCCTCTCTTCCCTCCCTCCCTTCTCCCACCCCGGCGAGACAAGAGGCAGAAAGGCGAGAGGAGGAGGAGGAGGAAGGGAAAGGAAGGAGAAAAGCCCCAGGCTCACTTGAACTCTGCTTTTTGCCATGATCCTCGGGGTGCTTGGCTCTCTCCCCCGCCTTGGTGTCTCGGAAAGACATCGCGCTGAGGCGGCCGAACCGTGCGTCTCCGGGCGGCGAAAAGGCGCAGCTCTCCCCCCCCCCCCCCTCCTCCTCCTCCTTCTCCGCCTCACATGGGGGCCGGTTACCGGCGCGGGCTGCCCGCCAGGCTCCTGCCTGCCTTTTTCGCGAGCCACCACATATTGTTGTGCGCGTGTGTGTGTGTGAGCGAGTGTGTGAGTGTGTGAGGTGAGTGTGTGTGTGTGTGTGTGTGTGTGTGTGTGTGTGTGTGCGCTCGCTGCTGGCGGCGGCGGCCCTCCCACAATTCACCGCTGCGAGCGCCTCAACCGCCCTCCGCCGCCTGCACATTCACGGCGGGCAGCCCCCGGCCGCCCCTCAGCCGCCGAGCTCGGCCGGCATCAACACCCCCCCCCCCCTCCCCTCGCGGCACACCCTGAGGTGATTTTTTTTTATTTTCGACCTAATTCGGGTTTTGATCGTTTTTTGAGGTTCTTCGCTGCCGGTTTAATGTGCGGCGGGGTGGTTTTTTTTTTTTTTTTTTCTCCTTTGCAGCGTGGAATCTGCCCGCTGCGTTTACCTTAGCGCTGAGTGTTTCTAAACAAGATGGACCGATAGGTGGGGACAACTTCGGGGAGACTTCGGCGAAGACCGGGGCGGGGATGGAGAGGGGGGGGGACACACATACACAGAACACGGCGACACCCGGCGGGGGGAGGACACCGAGAGAGAACGGGGGGGGAGGGAAAAGAAGGAAAAAAAATGAAGAAAAAAAAAAAAAAAACGGGGCCGGTTTTGCCTATTAAAGCCCCGCCAGCCAATCAGCGGCGAGCTTCCATTTTGTTGAGGGCTTAAAGGCCGCGCGGCTGCCCCGTGCCCCCCCCTCCCCCGTTTTCCCGGTCCCCCCCCCTCCCTCCCCTTATCCCCGGTTCCCCCCCGGGGGGGGCCCGGAGCCGGGCGGCGGCGGCGGGCGCGGGGCCGCAGCTCGGGGCCGCGGGCGGGCAATTGGCTGGGGAGCGGCGGCGGGCGGGCGCGGGCCAATCAGACCGCGGCTTGCATCGGAGCCGGCGTTCTTAGGCGGCGCGCTAAAGGCGGCCCCGAGCAGACGGCCCAGGAGAGGCCACGGGCGCGGGCGGCCATCTTTCTGCAGGGAGCGGCCGTGGCCAACTGGGCTTTTTCCTTTGTTCCACAAAGGGGGGATCCTGCCATTTGAGGAGCCACTCCGCAGGAGCGCCCAGGGGGGTGTTTAAGGTCTGGCAGCAGGCTTAGAGGAGCTCGCTGAAGAAGGAAGATATCTTTTTTTTTTGCCCTCCCCAACCCCTCTAAAAAAAAAAAAAAAAAAACATTTTTTTTTTTTTTCCCTTATGGTTCGGGATCCATCTTTGTCTTGTGTAACTAGGTCATGGCACACCCTTTGTCAGCAGTAACAATTTTGAACGCAAAACAACAACAAAAAAAAGTAAATACATGATTTTTTTTTTCGTTGTTCAGTTTGGGTTCTGTTTTTTCTTTTTTTTTTTTTTTTCGAAGCTTCATAGAGCTTTGTGATGACTGAACAATAAATTTTAGAAAGTATTTCCTGTATTAAACACTTAACTCCTGGCCATTTTTATTAACTCCTCTGGTGCTTTTAAAGGTAACGTTTTAAATATAGATGTAGGAATACTGAATTCTGGCAAAAAAAAAAAAAAAAAGGCAATTTTACTATAAGCTTTCTTTTCTCTTTGCTTACGTTGTAAGTACACAATCCATTCTGTCCTTGCTAAGTGTAGTTTTCATGTTAATGTTACTGAAGTGGTCCTTATTTCTAAGCCTTCATTTGCATGTCTCTATGTTCTTGTCTGTTTATCTAAACCAATTTATGCTTTTGAAATATTTTACTTATAAAGCAAAATATCTACCTAAGAGATGCTTACAGCTGTTTACAACCAGTAACTGTTAACCAGGTGTTTTCACACTAACATACGCAGCCTAAAATTATGCAGGAGAGCATTTTTAGCGTCTGCGTGCTCCGTGGAAAAACACTGAGCGTCCTTTTTATGTACAGAGTAAATCTGCCACGGGAACGTAGATTTAAGCCTCGAGTAGGACTCCTCGCTGCGTACGGTCAGTCAACATAGCTGGACAACGTTTTCTATAGCTTGCTTTTTGGTTGATTTTTTTCCTAATGCTAGACCACTGCCATATAAAGATCCGTAACTATCTCAACAAGATCTGCTTTGACTTGCAAACTTATGAGAGAAGTGGTGATACAGATCATATATATTTATAGCCATATTAAAAAAAAAAAAAAAGCGTAACAACTTCACCTTCAGAGCTGCATTCAACTATGGTGCGCGGGTAAGTAAACCCTTTTGCCCTTGCAGAGGAACATATAGACCAGGCCTGTGCGGCTAACGTTATTGTCCTGGGCGAGAGATCCTAATGGTCGTCTTAAGAGCGGTGGCGATCTCCTTCTCCTCAGATACATCTACAGCACATCTGAAATGTCCTATTTTCAGGGAGGGATTTCTTTTTCTGCACAAAGCGCTTGGTTGTCCGCAGCCCTGCTTTTTTTTTTTTTTTGTTTGCGGAGAGACGCCGTGAATCCATTGCAGGCATTACGTGGCTGTTCAATTGAACAAAAGAGGAAAAAAAAAATCTGCCTGTGAACTGTAAGATGTTACTGAGGTTGATTTTTAAAAAGGCGAAAAGGCGGTGGTGGTGGTGGTAGGGTTCCCTTACATGTTTATCCGTCTAATTACAGAAGCTCGACCAAAAAAAAAAAAAAAGCAAGTGACAAAATGGGGTGGGGGGGCTGTTTTTCAGGACGGTGAGTCTTAATGGCGGATGTCTCACTGAAAAGCACTGTAAAATCCTTCATACCGAGAGTCAGTGGGTTGGAGAGAGGGGGAAAAATGAGGTCTGGAAGTAAATCCAAAATGAGGGAGTTGCCTTCCAAGTGAGGGACCCTTTGCAGCCTGAGTTTTACAGATGGCGAGCCGTGACGCAGTTGGTAATTCACAGCAGTTGTGCTTTAGTGCAGCCACCCAGCCCACGAAATGGCCTCCCCGCCGAAGTCTGGTGGTTTTATTGTGTGAAAAGCCTGAGGAAGCACCGCGTCTCGGGGCGCCGGGAGGGGCGGCTGGCGGCGGGCAGGGCGCTCCCGGTCGCGCTCCATGTTGTGTGAGGGCAGCCGCCATCATGGCTTCTCCTTCCTCGCCGCGTTCTCCTCAGGGCTGGGGCGGCGGCGAGCCGGGTTCTCCCCCACTGCCTGCCGGCGCTGCGCTGCGATCACTGCAGGGAAACGGCTTTTTTTTTTTTTTTTGCCTTTTTTTTTTTTTTTTTCCCCGCCCCCCCCCTTACTTCCCGCACGGCTTTTGTGAGGGGTTGTGGAAGGCGAAGGCGAGGAGGGAGCGGGGCGCCCGGCGGCTTTTTCTCGCCGCCGTTGCCTCGCACAAGATGGCCGCGGCTGGGGAGCGCCCTGCAGCGGAGGGGCTGGCGGGGCTCCAGGCCGGCCGGCCGGGCGGGGAGGACAAAGGCAGCTCGCAAAATGCAGCCCAAGCCTTGGGAGCCTATAAATAACGCCGCCCGCCCCTCGCCTGCCTCCCTTCCCCCTCTCAGCCGCAGCCTGCGGCTGGCTTTTTATAAATACCAAAAGATGGAAGCAGCCTAATGCGGTGGGGGGTGGGGAGGTGGGGGGGGGGGGTAAAAAAGAGCAACAAACAACCTCCTCCTGCTTAAAAAAAAAAAAAAAAGAAAAAGAAAAAAAAAAATCAGAGGGGGGAGAAAGGCAGGCAAATGAGCTGGCCGCGGGAGGAGCAGGGCGGCGTCGCCAGGCTCCCCGCCTGGAGCGGGCTGCGCCCCGCCAACGTGCCGGGGGAGCGCGGCCGCCGCTCGTCACACGGCTCCTCGGTTGTTTTTTTTCCTTCTCCCGGGTTTCCCCACACCCTCGCCCCGCCACCGCCGAGCTGCTGCGGCCGCTGCCGTGCCTCTTGCCGCCTGCAGCCGGGGAGGAGCCGGCCCGGCCCGAGCGGGGCCGGCCTGAGGCGCCCACAGCCGAGGGCTCGCTGCCGGGCCGCCATGGCCCCGCTGAGGTGTTCCTGTT
The DNA here is from genome assembly GCF_047663525.1 of Anas platyrhynchos. Taxonomy (NCBI): domain Eukaryota; kingdom Metazoa; phylum Chordata; class Aves; order Anseriformes; family Anatidae; genus Anas; species Anas platyrhynchos. Next base: position 2,762,793 of record NC_092602.1, read on the forward strand.
GTGCTTGGGTTTGGTGGCGTTTTTTCATCCTTGGCTTTTTTTTTTTTTTTTTTTTTCTTTTTTTTTCTTCATCCCGAGCAGCTTTCCCTGCAGCTCGCTTCGGGTGGAGGCGTGGGGTTCTGGTGCTTTTGTCTTTTCGGAGCTTCGTGAGCCTCGTTGGGGAGCTGCGCCGTGTCCTTCGTGACAAAACGAGATGGGGCAGGGCCGGGAGGGGAGCGAGCAAAACCCCTCGGGGCTGGCACGGGGGGAGGAAGGGGAGGAGGTGAGGAAGGGGAGGAAGATGAGGTGAGGAAGATGAGGTGAGGATGTGAGGAAGGTGAAGGTGAGGAGGTGAGGAAGGTAAGTGCCGCCGGGCCCCGCAGCTTTGGTTAAACCCGTGCCGTGCTGCGTGCCGAGGCTCCAGCCCTGCTGCCCTGCCAAGGAGGTAATTTCGCAACAACGTCAGGTTACGCTTTCTTTTTTCCTTTTTTTTTTTTTCTTTTATTTTTTTTTCCTCCTTCCCCTTCCCACCCTCACCCCCCTCTTCGGTCTTCAGTGCTCCCCGCACCCCAGGCAGTTCGGAGCAAGCAGCAAACCTGTCTGCACAACACAACACATCTCCACCAGGAGGAAAGGAAAAAAAAAAAAAAGAAAAAGGAAAACCAAACCCTCCGAACTGCTCGCAGACGGGCTCCCTTCGGGCTCTGGTGCCCCTCGGTGCCAGCAGCCCCCCCGGCAGCCCTGTGGGGAGCGCCTCGGCCTCCCGGCATGGGACGAAATGGCCGAAGCTGGCAGCACGGAGATCAGAGCACAGTGTGGAGCCGTGCCTGGGTTTGCAGGGTGGCTTCTGGTGTCCTGTTTCCTATTTGGAACTGTTGTTTTTTGTTCTTTTTTTACCACTCGCATCACGAGTTCAATCAACGAGTAAAGCGATTAAGAAAATTAGCTGATTTAAACAGCATCGGCCATTAAATTCCCTGGGATTTTAAGCTGACGTCTAAGTAGGTATCTGGATATTAACAATCTCCGCATTTTAACTTAAACCTCAATTTCAGTCTATTTAACCCTGAAGCAAACTGGCTCTGCCTGACACAGCCCAGGCTTCAAAACAAGTCAGCCAGCCCATAATACTGCGGGAGCTCAGACAGCTTTGTCTGTACGTGCACCTTCCTGTGCCTTTTTCCAGGGCTGTAATCTCGGTGAGTGCTTGGTCCCCGTTGGGGACGGGTGTCCCCACGCTGCCATCCGCGAGCGGCTCCGATCTGGAGGTCCTGGAGCTGGTGCCTGGTGCTGGCAGGGCCGGATCCTGCCGAGGCGGCGAGCAGGGTACAGCAGCCCCAGTGCTTGGTGTGGGTCCTCAGCACTGCTGGAAATTGCTTTTGTAAGTCTGAACTGAAAAAATTTCTTTACGTTTTCAGGGTTTCTAAATGACTGTAATGTTCGGTGTAGCTTAAAAGTCACCCAGGCAGTTGAGACCAGTTGCGCTCCCGGAGTGGGTGGTTTAATGGCTGAAGCTCGTATTTGAAAAGCTGAGTGTTCTGGTACAGCGTGTTTAAATCCCAGAAAGGTCAAACCAGACTTTCATACCGAGTTAGATTGACCCTGGTTTACTGCGTGAGACTCTTTAGAGAAAGAAAGAGATCTTTCAGGGGAAAGGGAAAAAAAAAAAAAAGATTTTTTCCTCCGAATGGCCTGTGGTGGCTCTACGCACATTCTTAAAGCAGCAGGGTTTGTTCTTGCCCACAGCGTCCCTCCCCTATATTGTTGAGCCGAAAACTCTTATGCTAATTCTTTTAGTGTCTGTTATCAATAAGAAGTTGTTTAATTTCTTTGGCAAAGTGTTGCAACTAAAGCAAATTAGATCGAGAGGCAAAGTGAAATAAAAAATATGCAGCTGCTCTGCCAAACAATGATCGTGACTGTTTACAGCGTTTTGTTTTAGACTGGCTTGTACACAGAATCCTTTATATCGAAGGTTTGCATGTCACAATCCATTGCTTGTGCAAGCAGACTAGATTAATAGCTTATAAAGGACAAAAGGGACCTAGGTTCATCTGGTTAGACTTCCTGCATTATGCAGGTCATAAGATATTTGGGAGTTGCCTTTTTTCATTTCAGAGAATTTAACAATAGCATAGCAGCGTCTTAGAAAAGAGATCAGAATTCCATTTTAAAATGGCCTCTGAGACAGAGTAAAATAAGAGTTGGCAGATTGCTTCCATCAAAATCGACCTGACAGACTGGAGATTAAGATACCTCACTAAAAGTGAGCTTTGTCTGGTTTCTGCTTTCAATTATCAGACACTGCTGCATGTCTGTCTGCTGGACTGAGCGCTCCATTACCAGGTTTCTGTCCCCGTGTAGCTGTGTACAGAGCGGTAACTGAGCATTTAGTGCTCCCTTTGCAGGCTCACAGAGCGCCCCTCGGGTCCGGATTTACCGATCCTGTCCTTGCTGCCGCTGTGCTTCCCTATGAGCTCTCCAGTTCTTCCCATTTTGATCGGGGCACCCAGAACAAGACAGAGCACCCGGTGCCGGCAGCGTGCTCGGCTGAGGTTTCTGTTACGCAGCCAGGGATTGCTCCAGCCCGTGCTCAGCTGGTTTTCCTGCACTGCTCCTGAAATGCTATCCAACCTGCTCCTTCCTGGGACAGCATCCCCGTCCTGTCGGCTTCTGCTTTGTTCTGTCAATGGCCTTGCACTTGAAAAGGGCAGTCCTGAGACAGCATTCTTGCTTGCAGTGGCCTTTTTTTATACATCCTGCTGCTGTTACCAACCAGGTCTGTAGGGGACATGTAATTACTGCAAGTTTTCTTCTCAGCTTGTTGATGAACGCTGCTTCTGCCCCTGCTGTAGGAGTGTCCCAGTTCCAGGTGTGTGCGTGCCTCAGCCTTGCCAATATTGAGTCAGGAGGAGATCTGATCTACGCCATCCCGTGCCGCACCCAGCCCGTGGGAGGAAAGCCCAGTTAAGGAGCTGGAAGGGAGCCTGAGGCTCGCTGCAGCGTGCGCCCGCCCTGGTGACTAAAGCATAGCTATTAAATAGCATAGCTATTAAATAACACCAGGCCCGAACCAGATAGTTGCAGGACCCATAAAAGAAAGATAACAGCTGTAGGACACGGTGATTACTGCTGCACTTTGAGACGTTGTTAGATGGATTTTACTCCATGTGATCACGCCGTCTTGGTTTTTAATTCTCTACTCCTGATCATGTAAATGCTTCGCAGGGGTTGAAGTATAGCATATCAACCATCTCCTACTAGTGATACTACCTGAATCATCTAATCTTGAAGCTTCTTCAGTTTCTCTCTCAGCAGCTAAGCTCACGGAGCTCTGCCCCGGTGGACTTGCAGTAGAAATCTCCCAGACTCACCTTCCATTTCGGCTGAGCAAGCAGAAACGTGCCAGGGGCCAGCTTGGGCTGGGCAGAGTCCTGCTGCCTTTCCCCTGCAGCTCCACGGTGCCTCCTGTACCGCTCTGCTCAGCTGCTCTTCCAAGACCTAGGCATGTTTGGGGCTGCTCACCCACTGCCAAATTTGATGGAGGCTGGAGGAAGGAGGGGAAAAATGGCACAGAACTACACGGTCACGTTAGACTTAATTTTAGGAAACGAGGCTAAAAATACCGAAAGAACATTGAGGAGGAATACGGCCTGGGTATTTGCCTGTTCAGTCTTTTTTTTTTTGGCCATGACATTTTTCATTTCTTCCTAAGTACAGCAGATCAGACAGCTAGGAAATTTCTCAGCCAAAATACGCAACCTCCTGACAGATGGCACCTGTGTTCCAGCACGCTCTGAGGACACATGGGATACAGGGACTGAATAACGACCGGGAGGTACTGGTCTGCTGTCTTGTTTCAACTGCCTGGGTACAAAGAGAGATATCTTCACACCCAACAGGGGGACAAACAGTTATTTTAAGATCCATACAACTTTTGATGGACACGTTGGACATGTGCCAGGGCTGTTTTTTTTTTTCCTTTTCCTTTTAAACTGCATCTGTTCATTTTATTTCTGGTAGTATTATGACAAAGCCACCTCTGTAAGGTAGGTAGTGAGTGCTTTCAGAGATCTAATCATTCTTGAGCTTTAAAAGAATAAAAAAGCTGTTTCAACACCTGACTTGCAGAATGTTTTGTGTTGCTACTTGCCATTGAAATGCAGCTGCTATTGAAACGCCGTGATCCCATCAGTATGTACAACCGGTTATTGTTTGGAGCACTTTCATGCTTACAAAAATCATTAAATAAATCAAGAAGGTTGGCAATTCTAATCAACGTTTTAAAGCTGTCAAATTACTAAACATTTCACTTCATTGCTTCACGGCATAAACAGTAGGGTTTTTTAAAGGGGAAAAAAAAGAATTACCATTTTAGAAATTCTAGCACTCACAGGGGTTGCATCAAAAGCACACAAAGACAGAGATAAGTGAGCTGGGAAGGTTTTTATGCGTTAAAATACTCATGTGTCTGGACACCTATCGTTAAGCAGCCTAAACACGGTGCTGGTTGGAGACCTGTGAGCCTTTTTAACAAACGCAGCACACGAGGGAACGTCTGATTAGAAGTGGTGGAGCACCAAGCGCTACAGCCAGCAAAGCAACGACAAAGATGGAATGGAAGGAGTTCAGCTTACAAACCAGAGCATTTCCTTCTAACTGCGACACGAGATCGGAGGTGGCTTTTTGCCCTTGACGTTGTTGCTCCTGTATCAGCGAGTGAGGATCCCCATCCTGATTTGTTTTTTTTCAGGAGGGTTGGGAGCTCAGCCCCGGTTCTGGCCAGGATGTGGGGAAGTGGCTGCCTTGCCATCCATCCCGCCTGCATAGCAGCAGCGCCCAGTTGCTAAGCAGCTGCAGAGCCGGCCTCGCTGCGCCACCAATCAGCTGTGCTAAGGGAGCAGCACGGTGTCCTCCATCGAGTGCAGAGGAGCCAGCAGCGGCCATGGTGGAATTGTTTTCTGCTTGTTTGCTGCCCTGGCTGGCTCGCAGGACCCCGAGACGAAGGAGCAGGAGCAGGGGAGGGCGAGGGAGAGGCAGCATATGTGCACAGCGGAGGTTACAAAGCCAGCAGATCTGAGCAGAGCAGGGGGCACGCGCCCAGGAGAAAGAAATGGGAGAGAGGCCAAATGCACAGTTCGGAATAGAAAAAAACAAAACAGGAGGGGAGTGCAGCATATGGAGAGGGGAAATAAAGCAGAACTTGCACAGGCTGCGAATAATTGAATAGGAAAATACAGGGAGAGAGGAAAGGAGCTTGATTCATTACTGCCCTTCACCTTGCAGAGACAGCATCACCCGGGAAAAGGAGGTGTGGAACACAACAGCGTCGTTCATGTTTCTCAACAGACTGTAGGTTTTACATTTCAACCCCTGCCATGTGGGGTTTTCTCCCTGGCTAGCCCCTGCCTTTTGTTTAGATGGGATTCCCACAGGCTCTGCTCTTACCTTTGCCTAGCTTCTGATTTATTTTCATACTTGCTTTAGCTTTCTGTGTTTTTTTTTTTTTTTTTTTATATGCCTTAAAATCAAATGCCTTTTCCATATACTTTAATTGTTTTAACCTTCAAGGGGGCAGGCCGTTGCTAATGCCTAACTGGAGTTGGTCTCCAGTGCACCCACGATACCACTGCTGCTTTTCTCCCCATCTCTCCAGGAGCTGTTGATGCAGCGCAGGGCTCCCTCGGCTGCCCCGCATGCTTCCTGCCAGCACGTTGGGCAGAGTTGCTGCTCTCAGCGGGCAGAAGCGATTCCTGCAGCACAAAATGATCCCAAACTCCTGCCGTGTTGCATAAGGGATGTAAAAAACCATCACAAACATCTTCAGGGTTATTGGGACCTAAAGGAATTCCAGTCCTGCCACCCTTCAGCTGCCTGTATGCAAAAAAAAAAAAATAATAGTTCATGGTCCCAAAGCCTGACGTGCAATCGCCTGTGGGATGGGAGATGGCAGCAGAGCTGGCAGGAAGGCCGGGGACTGCCACGTTCCTCTCTCCAGCTCCTCCAGGATGGGGACACATTTGTACGGGAGGCGTGGGGAGAGGAATCAAAGCCCTGCAGCTGTTGCCCTCTTCCCTGGCCAGCCCTGTTGGCTCAGCACGCTTTTCCCCACGTCCAAAATTGAGTCCTAAAAGGAAACTGAGCTGCCCGCCCCGACCTGCAGCGGAAAGGATTTGCTGTGCGCTCTGTGCATGTATTTCAAGCCCGTAAAATGCCTGGGAAATGCACAGCCCAGTGTGTGTACTTGCAAGATTTTGTCAGTTTAGTTTGGAGCGATTCTATTTTTGTATTCGTCTGTCCTGAGTCCTGGGCCTTTGAACGGGCGCTGCCTCTGCTAGGTCCTGAGATCATTAAAGGTCCAGGAGCGCTGACATTTTACAAGCAGCTTCAGCTGCGTGCCATGGAGGGGCATTTTTAGCACGATGAGAGACCAGAGTTTAATTAGAATGGTTTCACCAAGGAAACCTCCCTGCCCAAAGAAACCAGAGCCGCTATGTTAATCCCAGCAAGCAACTGGGAACTTTGCAGCGTGCCTGCTGTCAGCGCGCGAGCCGGGAGGGGTGAAGCACACGTAGGAAGAGAGGAACGCGCAGGAAACAAGCTCACTGCCCAGCACGGGCCCACAGGACCTTACAGCAGAAGTTACGGTGCCTCCCGAATGCAAATACACAGCAGATTTTATCTTCTCCCCAGCCTGCAGTCGCTGCTCTCCATTGCAAGTTTGCACAAGCACCGGAGGAGAGGACGTGTGCTTAGGGCGTTATCGGCCCTTTATTTTGGTGCCATGCATCACTCTGGCCCTATTTCACACCACTGCTTTCTCCTACAGCCTGCCTGCTGTCCTTTTTTCATCCCCCAAAGAATATTGCCCATTTCCCCACATTTTGGTCCAAAAGGTTTGGGAGCTTCCTGCCTGGGGCCAGGTGTGAGAGTGATGGTTAATGATGTGCTGATTAACAGCTGCATTTGGGTTGCCTTGTACCTCACACAGCTGAAGCCGTACTTAGCAAAGGAAACCTGGGGTCATCTAAATCTGAGGTTCTGAAAAACTTCCCAGAAAAGAGAGGGAACATACTTGGGGCTTGGTGGGATGCACCAACCAACTTCCCAGCCATGGCCATCCCCGCTGGGCTGCAGCGTTCATCCTTGCTGCACAGCCCCGGTGGTTGAGAACAGGAAAAGACGGGAAAAGTAATCTGAAAGAAGCAGATACTACAGGGAGAACCCGTTTTGAAAAAAAAAAAAAAAAACTAGCATCTTGTTGTTTGCTGGGTTGGGCGGAGAGCGAGGGAATGAAATCGGGGAGGCAGCAGTCAGGGGCTGCAGGGGTGTTTGTCGGAGAGGGGCTGTATGCGGGGTGAGACCACACGCTGCGAGGAAGGCCATTTACAGCCCCTTTCCCTGTGGTTTCCCCAAATTACTTCCTGGCTATTGTCAGGACTATTCTGAGCTGCAGATCTGGACACAGATGTGGATTAATTTCTCGCAGTCCTGTAGCTGAGCCCTGCACTCACCCAACCACGAGCAGGCCCGTGCACCACCACCAAACCCACTTCTAATGGTTCCTATGGCAAATCCGGCCACGGCCCCCAACACAAACACAACCGGCAGAGCTTGCCTGCAGCGAGGCATTCCTTATCCTGCCAGCTTCCCTTTCAAGCCCAGAGGTGGAGGATGAGATCCAGCATCCCCATGCCAGTGCTGACAAACTCCTCGCCATGCCAGCACATCCGAGAGGCGCACGATGCCCAGCTCCGCAGGGGCAGTTGGGGTGCTGTTAGCAGATACTCGTTCATTTCTTGCTTTTTAGAAACCAGTCCCTGCGCTTGATGTTCCCGAAATGCACAGGATGATCTTAACCTCGTTTTACTCACTTTTTTCCAACAGAATTTGGTTGAGAATTTACGCTTCAGTGAGGAATAGAAGACTTGAAAGTGCTCCTAAGCACCCACTGCATCAGGCGGAGACGCTGTGATGTTGATTTACACTCTTCAAATCCATAGATTTTATTTTTATTTTCCACAGCTGCAAAGCCAGGAACTTGGGTTTTAGTGAAAGGTGAGATCCAAAATACTGGCCATGTACATATCAGATAGGAGAAATTTGGCCCATGTAGTTGGCATCGTGATTTAAAGCCTACTGGAGAAAATAACCCAAGAAACAGAACGCGTGCCCTATAAATAGCTACTCTCTAGGTAGCAGTCAAGCTGTGGTTTATGAACAAAATCAGTCCAAATTATCTCACAGTGCCCGAATATTCATTGCCTGGTTTTGAGTTGCGTGTCTCATTTGGCCAACGCCTCCTGCTACAGACACTTGTCCTGTTTTCTTTCCGAGCCCTCTGAGCTCTATGGTAGCATTTGGACAGATTCTGTGCAGAGTTTATTGAAGGATTTTTGCAGTGATTTAGTGCACGGGCTGGTGGAGCCAAGTGAAACAGGAACTTTATTCCTCAAGCATGAAAAGGCAGAAAGGGAAATTTCTTACTGAAATATAATTTTTCCACGTTACTTAATAGTCTAGAAAGTTAATACGTTTTTATTGGGGAAAAAAAAATACAGTTCCTACTGAGCCAACCAACAATATAATAACGTTTTAGAAACCTCTTAGAAACTGGCAGGTGTCACAGGCACCTTGCCTTCAGTGAAAAAGGCAATTGAGACCCCTCCTGAAAAAAGGGATTTGCATCAGTAGGGGCCACTACACAATAACCAAGCACATGGCAAGGCCTGAATAGACGGTGAATCATGTGGCCCAAGGGATTTTTCTGGATTTTGGGGGCGGGGGTGTGTGTGTAAAATATCAGGCCGCGAGGACCAGATGGTAGAGCTCTGCATGTGCAAGAGAAACAGCAAGAAGCACGACAGAAATGGATACTGAGAAGCAGCTGAAAGTCAAGGAGGCCGGGAGCTTTGATTTTGAAAAGAGATTTCCTGTGCGGAGCGAGGGCCGAAAAAGGCTTGGGGTTGTGAGCAAAAACACAATTAAAAAAAACAATTTTGTACAGCTATTCTGTAAATAAATGGATCTGACTTGAGTATGTACTTGGCTTTGTCATAGCAGGCTCTTCTTACGCTGACAGTCACCAGGAACTCCTTTGTGTGTGCAAGGTACAGTTCACCTCTCCTACATTACAGAGTTGCCCCTTCCCTATCTGCCCTGTCAGTTCACACGATAAATTCTTATGGGCACAGGTTATTCTTCACATTGTGTGCATTACAGACAATTGCAGCACTTGTATAACATCTGAAATTTACTGGAAATTCGCTGCACTTATCTGATAAGTCCCAGTCTTTAGGGCCTGTGTTTCCCATTGAGATTACAAACTCCTCAGGGCGTTATCCCTTGCTCTGTGTGCACACGGTGTAGTTCAGTGGGAGTTCAGCACTGACGATGCAATTATTATCACTGGTAATGTTCAAAAATGAATATTTAAGGCACTGTCTCATTATGCACATTTTTAACTAAGTTTATGAGTATTTTACACAAATGGGACTATTTCTTAACGTTAAATCTTTGAAAAGCTGTCATCTGTATTATCCAGTAGAAAGTTCTTGAGTGTATTTCAAAAATGTACAGACACTAGAAGGCACAGGTCCCCGTTCTTGTCTACTTGACAGTACAATATAAACTAATAACAGGAGTATACAGCAGATGGCGTTTGCTGTTACCGCTCTCTGCAGTTGTGGATATAAAGAAGTCCCAGCAGTCTGACACCTTGCTGGCTAGCTAAAATCATTGTATTTTCCATTAAAAATATTATTGTAAGGCATTCACATCAGCCTGAGGGCATATGCTACAGAGCCTAAGTGACTGGAAACTTGGAACTCCAGCAGTGCTCAGAGTTCCCCAAACAGAAAAATGTTGCTAACAGCATTTTGTCACACCTGTTATCATATTTACTATCTAAAACACTATTCTGGGAGCAGAAAAAATTACCTTTATGCTTCTCTTCCTCCACTGGGCTTTCTGTAGTCACAAACTCCATGCCCTTTAGTATTATTAAATCTCAGTTTTGTTGCCTTTTTCAAGCATGTTACAAGGGATGGAGAGGGACAGGGCACGAGCACTGTTTCCTTAGGTGGTGAGACTAATGGTACACCTGAATTTCCTACATGGTCACAATCAAACTGGCCAGGAGGTTGGAGCACTTTTCTCTGGGTGGTATTTTGCAAAATATCATCACCCTGTATTCTAAAAGGTTATAGCTTCAATATTAAACCTAAACTGCGAGTTGTTTTCAGGTATCCTGATAGCTAACCCAAATTACCCATCAATACAACCTCAACCATTAAAACATCTTTTAAAAATCGTACGCTTCCAGCAGTTTTCCTAGGCAGTGTGCTAACCTTTCTCTCTATTATTCTCCCTGGCAATTGTGAAGCAACAAATAGGTACCCAGAATGGAACAGAGATATTTACCATACCCCACTGCATTCTTGATTTTGATGTGCTCGCTGTGAATCTCTGCACGCATACTGATTCTCAAGCTGCAGATGTGCAAGCTTTTGATGAAACAGAACTTGTGCCAAAATCAATATACAGGCCAAAACAAAAGTAGGAGAAGGACACTTGCAATTAATTGTGATTAGATTTGAATTTCGCTAATAGAGGGTTGAATCTTCTTCCATTTAAGTCAGTGGCAGAATTCCATATTAGATTTTACTTTTTCAGTCAGCAAAATGCACTTAGCTTTTGCATGGGACTTTTTCTGCTTGAAGCACTGCATACCCATTAATTAAAAATAAGTAACCGAGACACTGAAATGCTGTATTTTGTCAATACTAGGATACCCCACCACAAATAGAACATCCATTACTTAAAAAGAGGCTTTGGAGAGTTTACAGTTGATTTTATAGTCTTCTCATTTTAAATTGTTTGTTCCCAAATCTAAAACTGTACGAATCCGAATCTAAAGTGTCCTTAACTATAAAATGTACAGAATGAGAAATGCAGAAAATATTTTGTTTTGTGAGACTTGGAAAAAATTAAACAAACAAAAAACTAACAATGTAACAGTGATGCACAAAATACTTTTATCCCCGCACAACTTTTATGGCAATTAGTGAATTGAAAAAACCCTAAAGGAGGAAGATGAGTAAGTCTATCTGTTGATCATACCACACTATGCCATTTGTTTTGAGACAGGTTCAAAGAAATTACTTCAGGGTAAACCAAATCACTCCCGGGCCATTCATTCCTGTGCACTGGGAATACTGGAATGCCCTCAGCCACTGCAGCCTACAGGAGCTGACAGATTTTACTATTTTGCTGATAAGATATCAAAGATATTCTGTGTATTCTACATGCTTCTGTCAAAATTTCCTCAGTAAAAATGATAGCTTTAAATAGGTGTGGATTTGGCTACCTTTTTATTATTATTTGGAATTCTGTGACACTTTATTGGTTATTTAAGTGTCCCTCCTCCTTTCTGTCACTGCAATATCCTTTCCTTTCTTTCTGTTTGCCCTCTGCACAAAGCAGGGCCTTTCTTTGAGAGAGGTTATTCCAAGACACGAGGAGCACAATCACGTTTTGCATTCAGTCTGGAAGGCCATCTAGTGACACAACTGTGCAGAAGAAAATGTGAAACACTGAATTACGATTTTTCTTCACTGAATTAAAAAAACCCTCTTGCTACACTCAGGCATAGCATACCCTTGGGGATTTGTTAGTACTCCCACAAGTAGCATTTCAAAAAATTCTAGAGCCAATTTGGATTTCTTAAGAAATGATGGGGTTTATTTGAGATGGCACATACTGTGTATCTTTTCCAGGAAAGAAACAACACAATTTTTGCACAGAATGGTGTCAGATTTGCGTCTGAGCAGTTCAAGTGCTCTGACAAACGCAGTCACCCCCTGAAACGTGGACTGGGGCCAAATTCACCTGGCGGTTCCAACTCCCTGCCTTTGCACCTGTAACTCCACGGTGGGAAGTAACGCTACAAGTAGGTGTTTACAGGCCTGATATCTCTGTAATTAAAACGTGAAATTGTTTGATTTTTATCACAGCTCACCTGGAATGAATGGCACCAGGTGAACACACAGTGAGCAGAGCTGCTGGTTCCTACTTGAGCAGTAAATCATAGAACCATTAAGGTTGGAAAATACCTCCAAGGTAATGCAGCAGAAAGCAAGTATTTAGCCACAATATCTGCCAGGCCCACAAGAAGATGCATTTTGAGGGTACCTCAGGGGCATCTTGCCTTCTCCGCCACTGCCTTTCCCTCATCCATCGTTGTTCAGGTGTGTGGTGGCCAAAATTGCGGCTGAACCAGGAGATTGCCCCTCAGCTGCTGGTGACTTGAAGCAAACCAAGGCGGCATCTGAGGTGCCAGTGGGTCCCTGTGGAAACGAAGGAGCTCTGAGAGGACACAGAGAACACGAGCCCAGCCTGATTTAGACGGAGGCTCCATGGGATGGGGCACGATGGCTCCCAGTTGCCCACCAGCAAGGCCTCGGTGCCTCACCTGGAGGATGGGGGCACCAGGTCCGTGTGAGGAGAGAGGCAGGCGGGAGTGCTGAGGGGGCTCTGGGTGCTGAGGGGGCTCTGGGGGCTGAGGGGTCTCAGTGTGCTGAGGGGGCTCTGGGGGCTGAGGCGGCTCCAGGGGCTGAAGAGGCTGAGGGGGCTGCGGGTGCTGAGGGGGATGAAGGGGCTGTGGGTGCTGAGGGGGCTGCGGGTGTTGAGGGGGCTCCGGGGCGTCGTGGTCACCGCCCGACGGGTCCCCTCTCCCCTGAGGAGCCGCGGCCCCTCCTGACGGGGCTCGGCGGCGGCAGCGCGGCCCCAGGCGGAGCCCGGAGCCACCTGAGGCGCTGGCGCCCGGGGCGCGGCCAATCCCCGGCGGGGCGCGGGCGGTGCCTCACGGCCCCGGGGCGCCCTGAGAGCGGCGGCGGCGGCAGCGTTGGGCGGCCCGGTGGGGCTGGAGCCCCCGGCTCGGCTCCGCTCCCCATGGAAGCGGCCAACGGGGCCCTGGCCGACGGCGCGGCGGGCAGCAAGGGGGGAGGAGGCTCGGGCAAGAAGGAGGTGAAGGTGGTGATCGTGGGGGACGGCGGCTGCGGGAAGACCTCGCTGCTGATGGTGTACGCCAAGGGCGCCTTCCCCGAGGTGAGCCTCGGGGCTTTGCTCGGCTCCTTTCCCTTCCCTCCTGCCCTCCCCGAGGAACCCCCGCAGGGCGAGGGGCTGGGGGCCGGTGGCTGGGCTGAAATTCTGCGGGCTCCTGGTGGGTTTGGAAGGGGTGAAGGAGCCCCGGGGAGCTTGAAAGTCCCCAGGGAGCTTGAAGGGCTCCAGGGAGCTTGAAGGGACCCAAGGAGCTTGGAGAGGCAGAGCAGGGAGCCCACCACCAGGCCCCACCGGCCCCTGGCACCCTGCATTGCTGTTCCCTAAACAGAAATATTTTTCCCCTTTGCAGCAATATGCGCCGTCCGTGTTTGAGAAGTACACCACCAGCGTTACGATTGGCAAAAAGGAAGTCGTCCTGAACCTGTATGACACCGCAGGTAACGGCGTCTATTCCCCGCGCTCTCGATTTTCTAGATGCTGAAGCACCAGAGGCAGCTGATGCAGGGCCCTGGGACGGGGCTGCTTTGGGACAGTAACCGAGTAACACGTAAAGGTGCAGCCGAGGCAGAGCGGTCACTTTTCTGGTGGCAGCTCAACCCTTGGACTTGTTCTGTATCTTAACAACCCAGTTTAGTAGGAAAATCACCTCAAATAGCGAACATATCTGAAGGTATTAGAACATAACTCCCGAATGCAATGCGTAATGCAGTCAACCCAGAAAATATTTTAATCTCCTGCCATGTGTGATAAAATAGTAAAGGAGAAAAAAGCTGGCTTGTGTTTTAAAAAAAGGCTATAGTGTTAAAAGTTAATTGAAAATGCTGATAGTTCCTTTGTGTTCATATAAGGAACTTGTGAACTGATTTGTGTCCAACTTCATTCAAAGTTCTCTGGCTCGGTTGTCCAGCTGCATTCCTAAACGAGCCCTAAAATTGACACACACTCCATTTCAGCTCACTAAATCGCATTCAGGTCTGCAGAGTTGTTCCAAAGTAACACCAACACAAGTAAGAACTGAATGCCATTCATAGTCATTTTTAATAGTAAAGTACCCTCTTGCATACCATATATGGTATCTGAATAGATAATTTTAAAGGTTTTTAATATAAAAGGTTGTTGTTTTTTTGTTTCTGTTTTTTACCAATCTTTACTGCAGTATATTAAGATCCTGAGCACTCAGTTTGCCAATTTGTCTTCTGGTGTCAGTGTTTTGAGTCCAGTGATTTGGATAATTTAGCTTCTACTGAGTGGCAAAGCTTTTCTGTTTAAATCAAGTCTTGAAGAGAAAAGGGCTGAAATCTAGTGTGAACTTGCCATGGCGAACTTGTTGAGTTTTTACGTTTGTCCACTGTCAGTGCAGGATATTAACCCCTCATACCATTCTTGATATCGGGCCCTCTCACTTAAAATCACAATGGTACAGATTCCAGCACCTGCCTTTGTAGTCTCTTCCAATCTTGCAGAAAGGTGGGCTGGATTCAGGAGGGACAGGAGGAAGGGCAGGCTCTGTATTGTGGCACTGAGCTCCCGAGACATGTCACATCACAAGTGACAACCACAAGGCTGACATCAGTGCCCAGCTCCTTGCGTTGTGCAGCGAGCTCAACTCTGCACAAGGTCCACAGCCACCAGCAGCGTGGAGAACGCTCGCTGAACCTGGTGCTGAGGGTTTATCACACCATTTCTTTGTTCGGGTATAAACTTAGCAGAAAGTGCCCACCTTTCCGGGTCTAGTTCACAGCCACCAATGCTGTCCCAGACCAGAGCACCACCCTGTCAAAGAACGGAGTGGGGATATTTTCTTTCATAAGACGCTTCAGGAAGTGGAGATGCTGTCGCTGCCTAGTTGGCAGGGTTCCTTGCCACAAAGGAGCAACTGATTTCCATCCCTTACCTGCAGACCCTGAGACCCGACATATCTCACCTCCCTAAATACAGTGACATGGCTGCCAGGCTACAAGTCGCTAGAGGCTGCTGGCACAGAGCCTTCCCTTCCTGTTACATTTCTTTCACTTTGCATGAGACACATCAAGATTGTCAGAGGTAAAGAAAGGGAGAACATTGCCTTCTTGATTAAGGCATTTGCTTGGAAGGGGGAAAGACCTGAGTTTTGGTTATACTTCAAAGCTGCTTACATAGTTTTATGTTGCAGGGCTGTGTCATACTCTGTAATTCAAGTAGCTTTTCATCCTCTTTCTGAAGGTGGAAGTTATGCTAGAGGAAGAACTCTCTTGAGCACACATTTTAATCCCATCCTGTTTTTAATAAAACAAAACTGATCCTGAGTTCCTCAAGGGTTAGACTAGAACGAAGGGCTGCGTCCTTTTCTCTCAGTTCAAGGGAAGATGTCCAGTTCAGCACAAAAGAGAGCTCCTGGCCCTCTGCCACTTGGATGCGGAGTGGGAGATGCAGTTTGGGGATCAGTGTTTGACTGCGTTGACTTGCCTCTCAGGCAGCAGCAGCTCGTTAGGTTGTTGTCTCAGCTGGGTGATGTTGCTCTGGGGCAGCAGAGGTCTACGGCAGCAGTTAGAGCTTCAGGAGGAGTCCAAACACACAGCTTATTACTGGAAGTACAGCAGATTAACAGTACTGTGTATCAGCCACGTTTATTGAATTGTCTTCTGACTTACTGAGTTTGTTGTTTGTGCTCTCCTATAAAATGTAAGCTTTACACCTGTGTTTTGCTTCGTAGTCTGAAAGGCCCCCAAATCATTCATATTATTGTAAAACCATTTAAATGGGATCAAAAGGATGTAAATCTATTTCTGAAGCGAAGGGCTTCAGCTAAGTGTCACGCAGCAGTGCAGGGGAGGAGAAGGCAAATCTGTTCTAAAAAGTGTAACTGGATCTTCATCATACGCCCACTGCAGAAAGGACTTCAATATTTTTAGGATTCAGCTAAGAGCAACACTAAATAGAGCCACATGTACGTCAGAGTCATGGGAAGGTGAAGGACAGGTTCAGCTCTGGGGGCTGCTTCAAGTTAGAAGGATTCTTTGTATTGTTCAGTCCCGCTCAGTTTGAGACTTGGATCTTGTCCTACTTACTGAAGGCGAAGGACACGCACACAAAGCGCCTAAGAATCAAACATCTCAAGCTACAGAAGGTATTTTTTTCTTGGCACAAATTTTGGTAACAACTGGAATTAATGAGCTAGTCTACAGTGTGCCAGAAGAGCAATTTTTGGAGAGACTTCTGTATCGCGCTGCTCTACCTTCCTCATCAGAGATGCCTCTTGCTGCTGCAGGAAGTTGGTGGTATACATATGCAATGTGTAAAAGCTTTGTAATATCACTTGTCTTGTCTGCAAACAGGCTTTGCAGCTGCATATTCAATTAAAAATTTCCATTTCTTGCCGTGCTCAACAAAGGAATCGGGAGAGAAATGAGCTTTGTGATTGCTTGCATGCTAAGGGAGTAGCCCGGTGGTGTTGGTGCCTGAGCTGCGATTCAGACACAGGTTTCCATTTCTGATGCTGCTCAACGCAAGACTTTCTCAGAAGAAAGAAAGAAGCAACGTTGGGCCGGGAAAGGCTGGGGAGGAAGTAATGTCTCATCATTGTGGGTGCTCGCTCTGACTGGCAGGAAGCATGCTTGAAGCTTCAACGGGGTTTTTCAGGTCTGCAGTGACAGATGCACGACAGCACGAGGCCTTCAGAGAGACGTTAAGAGCCAGTACACACAAGAGTATTTTTTCAAAGCTTGGCAAGGGATGTAGTGCTTGAAATTGAAATGTGTTGCCCCCCATCCCACCTCAAGTGTCCTCTTATGCTGGCGTTGTGCCTGCCAAGAAGTCTGCTTCTCAAACTTTTCAAAACTGCCTAGCAAAGTTGCCTAGCTGCCGAGCTTCTAACCGTGGTATTCTCGCGGGCTGTGCACAGAGAGTTTGGTGCATTGATGTGTATCAGTGAGGGCTCCCCTCCCTGTGGTTACATGCTGATTTTAAATAATGAGAGTAGGGTTTTAGAAGACAACACGCTGACATGTAGGAAGTGGTTGGCTGGTTGGGGTGACGGGATACGACGTTCTTCCTTCCACACTGGCTATCGGTGGCAGTAGCTGGTGCTCCTGCAAGCCGAGCAGCACTTACTGGTAGACTCCTAGACTGCTGCTGGTACATTTTGAATTTATTTTTACCATATTCTGTCAATGGCAGTATGTCAGTAAGTGAGTTTGTCCCTAAGACACATTTCCACAGCTCCAAGAGGTCTCTGGGCTGTTGTCTCGGGCCTTTCCCTGCCCTGACAGGGTGGCAGGGCTGGGTGCATTTTTTCACTGCCACTTCATGACGTGGTATTTCGTGTGTTACGAAACACACCTGCACAATACCGGTCAGTCCTGCTGGGGCTGTCCCCAGAGGCCTCATACAAGACACTGGAGAATGGGACCTGCAGCACCCAGTACTTCAGCGTCCCCTTACGTCCACCTTCATCCCTCACTCAGCCATTATGGAACCGCCAGGAATACCACATCACAGTGTACAAGAAAGAGAAAAAGCCACTAATGGATTAGAAGGAAGACATTCTGCGTTGGACATTTCTCTACAACATCCACTGGAGAAGAAAGCCGACCAAACCCAGGTACCCTGGGCTGAGCGATCCCTGGCAGCCTGCTATAAGGAGGGGCTGCTGAGCTCCTGGTCGGGCTGAGCAATGAGCAGGCTGGCACCTCCTTGGGGTGATTTGGTAAAGGAAGAGCAACACAAATGTGCATGGGAACCTGAGACCTGTGGTTTCACTTCCTCTGCTCTCCCTCACCCATTGAGGTCTCACCCCACCTCAGGGGTTACGCAGCACGTCACAGAGGCATGCTGGAAGGTGATCTTCATAAAGAATTAGCAAATTGCAGGTTGGTGGCTTTAAAAGCTGTCTCTAATGCTACAATGAATTGAAGAAGGCAGAGGAGAACCACAGATGTGCTCAGACCCAGGCATCTGTTAGACCGATTCTTTCACAGTGTGCTTTTTGTTACGTGGGGGGAAAAAATGAGTGCTTGCAGAACTGCCCTCAGGGGCTTTGCACATACAGTCAGTAACTGCCTAGGTTCAGCCCTCTGCCTTCATTTTAAAACCTCTGCTAGAGAAGACCTAAATCTGTGCCAAATAAACTCTGACCACAGCCTGAGCAACTTGACAGAGAAAAAGTCTCCCGGGCCCTTTCTTGCATTTCAGCAGCAGCACTTAAGAACAGGCTATGAAAGGAAATGTTTTCAGTGAGGTCTTGGTGAGAGGGATGTCAATGCTCAGACACAGCTGGAGCTGGGTCCTGCTACATCCACAGCACCTGAAGAACTGCATCTGAGCCCCGAAAGAATGGCCTCCCCTCCTTCCAGGTGAGAGCCGCAATTATCCGACCATAACACAAGTTAAGCAACATACTGTCTGACTGCCCCACCACAGGGGGAACATTTTACCTTGTTCTGTGCTCTGTGTTTGAAATTCCAAGTGTGCGTTTTACAGCACCATATTTTCTTACACATTTATTTTCCGTTTGCTTACAAAACTGCACAGTTGGTTTTGAAGAGAAAGGTACAGGTCACAGGGTGTTCCATTTCTATAGTTTTTGACTTGAAATACAGCACATTTGTATCTCATCTTTGAAGACACCTCTTCTGTTATCCTATCCAGGAGAACGTGGTTTTAGCAGTGCTGACTCCAGGCAAGCCAATAAGATTTGCTCCAAGGGGACTGTTCTGTCTCACAAATTGTCAACACTAACTCGAAGCACCTCTGGATTTTACGAGATACCCTTGCAGAGGCTCAGAGGCATGAATGTGAGCAGGGAAAATCATACAGGGCATGAGAACACTAGAGGAAGTTTGGAGAAAAAGCATTTGGCACCTGATATGTTTAATGCAGTTAGAGGATTATCTCAACAACAGAACGGCAAATTGGTTGCAAACAAGAGGGTGGATTTAGGAGAGTAAGAAGGGCTAAGCAGTGAAGTCTTTACTTTGCATGTTTATACAACGTGCATAATTTTGTGGATTGTCTATTATTTCTGGATTAAACCTCGAGGGATCAATCCTTCTTTGCTCAGCACCTCACCCACAGAGCACAAACACAGAGAACCATCCGAACCTAATACTCCTGTTTTACAAACATCTCAAGCACTCTGAGTAATGGTTTATCCAGTGCATTGTAATCACCTTGTGATAACCTGTATCTCGATCCATCATTTAAATTAACGCAGGAGGTGACAAAGTCGTGTAGCTGGTGGGCTGCTGGTACCTGCAATCTCTCCATCCCGGAGATGAACATGTTGGCCAGAGGGATGAGGGTGTGACTGGGACCGAGCTGGGTGCCAGGACAGGAACAGTTGGTATAAAGTTGGAGCACACTGAAGTTTTCAGCATCCCTTTATACGAAACATCAGTGCAAAGCTTGGAGATGTACTGCTCTCCTGTAGGGCAGTGTCTGGTCTGCGTACAGTTCGCAGTTCATGCTGTGTGGTGATCATGAAGAGGACTGGCATTCCCACCTCTCATTTTGGTGCCTGATGGAAATATCCCTGATTCTAGGGGCAGCCTTCAGGTGGTAAATAGATCTTCTACGACTGCTTCAGTAGCTTTTTCTTTCTTAATAAGTCTCTGAATAACATCTCAAGTGAAAAAGGTTTTTTTTTCTTGAGCTGTCAACTATGTCTGGTAATTACTGCTTTCTTGAATGTGGTCTCTCAAAAGCAAGACACCTTCAGACCCCAACACAGTGATTACAGCTCAGTCACATGTACAGCAGTAGTGACCAAAAGCAAAGGGGAAGAGCACAGGTGTGAAGCAAATTAACTTCCTCTTGTCAGACACACGCTGCAGTATCACTAATCAGAAGCACGAAAAATCCTATTTTTCCAGAATTCAGCAGCATCCCTAAGACCTGCAGTGATGCCCTGCTTCAAAGAACAGTTAAGCCTGCTGTGTGGTGGTGCATGTCTTGTAAAATCATTTGTGTTCTGCTGTAGTGAGCAAGGGTACTAAAGGAACAGCGTGCTAATCACTGCTTCCTCTTAGCTCACTGGGCTAGGAAACACGAGTTTGCTGCTAAGATTTTCATTTCTAACATTTCTAACAAATACAGTGTTTCTTCCCATCACCATACTGCATGTGCAACTGTATTTGGGAAAATGGAGCCACTGCCAAATTGCAAATATTTTAATAACTGTCTCATTTCTCTTGCTGATTTTGTCTGAGAGCTGCAGTTGGCGATTAGAAGCGCTTCTAAATACTTACGAGTTGGACAAAGCAACATTTGTATTAAAATCTCCCGAGGACATGTTTTATATTCTAAAGAATCAGTTTGGTTGGTAAAGAGGAATATCCTGCGTTTAAGGGAAGGAATTTTACAAGTACGGAAAACTTTCAGCCTGTGCCATTACAGTACCCTTGATCTCAAGTATTTGTCTTCACGCATTCCCGTCATACTGCTTGTTAAGGGCTGAAATTTCGTTTATCCACAACGTTCTCTGTGTTTCAGGGCAGGAGGACTATGATCGGCTACGACCACTTTCTTACCAGAACACAAACGTAGTGTTGATTTGTTACGATGTCATGAACCCCACCAGCTATGATAATGTAGCGGTTAAGGTAAGAGCCTTTCATAATTGCTTGAACCTTTTAAACGAATTACATATGCCTGATGTGTGACAAGATGTCAAGGCTAAAAAAGCCGTTGCTTTTAGTAGCCCTGTACTCAGGGTGCATAGATGCACAGATTATTTGTCATGCACTGAGCAGGTCACAGACCTTAGACCTAAAACTCACCTCCCCATGGCACGCAGGTGCTCAGAACTGGGTTCAAGTCCACTGGACACTAAAAAGATCAGAAACTAGCTGTGAAATCTCCTTCATCTGTAGTGATGTCTCACAACCACTGCACATAAGCATTGCAGATTCAGGTCTACATCCATCATGTGCACATTTAACTAGAGGGGAAAGAAATGTAAGCAACTACTTGTCTGTAGTAGGATTTCTGTAGTGCTCCTAAGCAGAAGTAAGCGTTCCTGCATATAGCATCAGCAAAGCAAGGCTCGGTCCTAGTTCTGCTCTTATGTGTGACTTTAGGGAAGCACTTCGGAGTTTAAACAGATGTTAAGCACTCTGGCATAGCGGTAGACACCATCTATGTTTTTATGGAGCGTGTGACTTTGGTCAGGACTTTTAAATGATTCTGTAATGTAAATAGTGCATGTCAGGCCTCTTACACTAGATTAACAACTTCCGAAACACTGAAGTTGTAGCGTATATCCAGTGCTAACTCTGTTCCTTGGCTCGTTTTAAATTTTAGAAGGAAAAAAATAAAGACGTAAAAGTTTTGTTTTTCTACCATCAGTGGTATCCTGAAGTGAATCACTTCTGCCGAGGTGTCCCGCTCGTGCTGATCGGCTGCAAGACAGACCTTCGGAAAGACAAAGAGCAGTTGCGTAAGCTCAGGGCTTCTAAGCAGGAACCCATTACCTACAACCAGGTAAATATAAGTGCATTTAAAGTGCTGTCATCTTTGCAAGAGATAAACAGATCGTCCAAAATTAGGTAGTCAGAATGGCCAGATAAATACTGACTGTCAGTATTAACAGCAATTTCTGTAAGTCTTTTTGAGTGGCCAAATCACCACCCATTTTTAGTGCCAAAATAGAGACATCTGAAGACTGTTTTTGCATATCTCAGAGTGTCTGAAAGGACATCAATAGCTAGGCCTTCTAAGCTTGCTACATCTCACTGGTTCCCCTTCACAGCTGGGTTATTACTGTTAGAAATTTGTAGGCTCAACAACTTTTTTGGACTTTTTCCATAAGTTTTATTACAATACATCGTTCCATCACTTGTACTTTGATTGGTATTGTATGTCCTAACTTTTTTTTTTCCCCTCACATTAGAGGATTAAAAATATTGACCATTCTGGAAAAAATGTTTTGCAAACCCTAATTAGAAGTAAATGCTTCCAAGGACAATAACAAAACCCATCTGTGAGACTTCTCTAACATAAACTTTTCTTTGAGGTCTCTAATCTAAAAATATGTATACGTATTGTCAAGTGTTTTCAATTTAAGCACTGAGACCTACAACTACTGTTATGAGGTGGGCATTGCTGTCCTAGGTACAGAAGGAACAGTCAATGGTGGAACAGTTTGTCCCATGTCACATGATCTTTCTGTTCTGATCTTCCACTTTATTTTTTTTTTTTTCTTTCAAACTACAAAGCCACCCTTCTTCTCTGTCAGAGCACGAACAGCAGCTTTCAGACTATTTGAAACACAAGTCCAAGGAACAAGGTTAAGTGCAGTAAGACCCTGAATTAATCACTTCTTCTAAAGAGCGTGAAAAGAACCTGCTACTGCATCACCACTAAATCATGCTAGGACCTTCAGCTTGTCTTCCATGCGCACAAGATTAGATGCTTGCCCTGTCACATTGTGAACAGCTGCAAATCCTCCCTCACTTGCATTAATAACTCCCTTCATCACTCCCCACGTGTGAGGTTCAGGACAAGCAATGGACACCTCTAGGGAGCCAGCTGAGGCATCATTCCTGCCTCAGCAGCTCACCAGATGAATGCTCACAAAAGAGGTGAAGCACCAGCCTGAAGGAGGGAAGGTGAAGTGAAGCTAGCGCCTGTGGTAGGCAGCAGCATGCATGCAGTTAAATTCCAGGGCCCACCAGATGCACAAAACCTTGTCGCCTATGTGAGCCCTCCCACTTGATTTTCCTCCCCTTAAATATATACACTACCTCAGTCTCTTACAGCTGAGAGCATCTTGAGTCATGCGATGTGATGCTTCTGATGCCCGGCACAGAGATGAACAGTATCTGCCAGCACTGCAGCTTGCAAACAACTGGAAGAAGACAAACTTCACTTAAATATGCTGAAAAAAATCCCCCTATAGAAATCTGAATGTTCAAGTGACCGCATTCCCAGGGCTTATAATGAATAAATGCAAATTTTGTGAGCTGTGGGTTGCAGACTTGGAATCCATGCTCCAAAGCTCACAAGTACTCAAAACTGGGGGCTGACTGCAATGACAAAAGAAAAAGGATCACAAGTAAGAAATCACTGTGTTTTGCCTGGAGTGATTTCACACAGCCATGTTTGCATGCAAATGCTTTAGATTTTACTCTGCTTCCATTGCATGTGTTTGGTTACGAGGATTCACACATTCACTTGTGTGTACTAGGATTTCTGACGGGCCCTTGTGATGCTCCAAAGTGGCAGTTAGGATTCCAATACGCGTACCCGTAAAACAAAGCAGGACATTTATGCAGACTGTGCTCTCACGTGCTATATTCATTGCTGAAGCATGCCAACTAAAGATGACATCACTTAATAGTTAAGGTCAGGCCTGAAAAAAGTTTCCTCTTGTAAGATGTCTAGCTTATCCTCCCTTGAGTATCTATCTCAGCATTTCTTTAAAGGATGTTAACATTGAGACCATGTCCACAATATTAGCAGGCCAGCTTCTAGACCAATTTAGAGAAAAGAAATAAAAAACAACAGAAAGCAAGTGCCTCAGTTTATTTCCAAAGCCCTTGTGCTGCACTCAGAAGAGGCAGCTTCTTTCTTCCTGACCTTCTGTTACGAAGACGTACAAAATAATTTTTTCTCTCCCATCTCACTTTTCCTCTCCTCTCATACATTAAATTTACATCTTTTCTTACCTGTTCTTTCCAGGGTGAAGCAGCTTGCCAGCAGATAAATGCAGAAGTTTATCTGGAGTGCTCAGCAAAATGTCGTGAGAACATTGAAAAAGTGTTTAAAGAAGCAACAACCATTGCTTTAAGTGCCATGAAAAAAGCCAAGCGCCAAAAGAAACAGAGAGTGTGCTCAGTGTTATGATCTGGACTGCAAGAGAGCATTGACTGCACAAGAGCCATATGATTCAGATTTTAGCACGTGACTCTTTTTTTCCCCATTTATATTCTTGCAATTAATTTTATTTTAAAAATTTTAAACTTTAAATATTTTTGTACTTTTGTTACACTGCTCTCAGAAAGTTTTGAAGGCTCTTTATCAAGGCTAACTGATGCTGCATGTCTTTGTCTGTCTGCCTTTTGCTCCCAACTGCAAACCACCACCACCGGTGAGGTCTTGGATTCACTATTTAAATTGCAATGAACAGTGACTGTTACTATGGCTTCTGTTTTTTTCCTCTGCAAAATTGTGGCATATTGTAGCTACAATTTACAGTCTTTTTCAAGGAGAAAAGACACATCTTCCAGAAGTTTTGTTAGAGCAGCCCATCCAGTACCTTGGAAGAGATGGGAATTAAGTTTGGTATTAACGTTCTCAAATTAATTGACTTGGTGGCAGTGCTGTGAGTTAGCCTCAAGCTGCCACCACAGGGCACAGCCAAAGCATCCACTCACTGTGAGCCAGCTTTGCAGAGCTGCTCCTTCAGATGCCTCCTTGCAAGGCCCAGCACTGTAACAGAAAGTGGCCTTTATCTTTGGATATGCATTGGTTGCTCCAATTCAAAGGTAAAGCACCAGAGAAAATAATTTACAGTATGCAAAGATAAAAGTACTCCAGTTAGCTCTGTGTAAAATAAAAGCAGTTTTACAATAAACTTATATAGCTTATTTAATATGACATGCAAATGTTGGTGTATGCTAGGGAGAGGGGAAATACTTGGCTGTGTAACTCACGTTCAGTAACTGTTGAAATCTCTCTACAACTGTAAATTACATTTTCCCTTTTGTTACAAAGTTGTCAGTTGTCTGTTTGAGGATGACAGATGCTCCCACTGAAAAACCTAGCACATGTGCCTCAAATTTCCTGGTTCTTTTGCACGGTCTCCTGCAGTGAGATCTCAGATTTCAGGATCAATCGCTAGTCTGTAGCCACTGTAAACCAAAGCTGGGAGGGTGAAGGAGGTTTCTACAGTACAGGTGTTAAAAGTTTTCTTTCTGAGGCAAACTCCTGCCCATACTAAGGGAAAGACAGACTTTGATTTTCTGATTCTATGACTTGCCTAACAGTTACAATACACAGTCTTTTGTCAGGAAGCTTGGGCATTGTATGCCAGGGATCTACTGTTACACAAACGCTTCCATGTAGAGCCTGATAACTGCACATCATTCAGATTTCATGCAATTTTATCCTCTGCTGGTTATGTGACCAGCTGGTGGAAAATTCTTTTGGAATGATTCATCATTTTAGATATGGGATAGACCTTGATCTTGGAAATCTCAGTTTTTTCTCCCTAACTTGCTTTGAATTAACTAAGGCACACGGATCCCTACAAGCTTAAAATGATTTTTTTTTTCTTTTTAAAAAAGATCAGTTTCTGCACATCTTTGATAACTATAGAAAAAAATCCACGAATTGTGCAACCGTTTCTCCACAAGAAGACATTTGTCAGTGAAAGACACAGAACCAGATATGACCTTACCCAGTAAGCAACTGAAACACTGAGACGCAGGAAGTTACCACATGTACCCTCAGCTCCACGGCTGGAATCTTTCCTTGCTTTTACAATCCAAGATTCTCATGCTGCAGAATTCAAGTTACTTGCCATGTGCAGAGCTCCCTCACCCTTGGAGTACCAGGTCCACTGCTCAGATCCAGCAGGTTCCAGCATTGCTCTCAAAATAAAATAATTTACATTTCATAAATGGAGAGTTCAAAGACAAAGTAAAAATCAACACATGGTATGCAGAAGTCAGAAGTTAATGTAGCAAGATACAGCCCAGTTAGCATGAAAGTTGTTCAAAATATGCAAACGGCAATTTATTGTTCATGCCCACAGGACAGACACTGTAAAGGTAATTTTGCTAGCCTTGCAGCAACAAAATAACTAATGAAACCATTTAAAGTATATAGTGCATATGTATTTCTTCATGAGCACACTTAGTGGGAGAAGGACATAATTTTCAGATCACCCTGCCAAAGCCATTTGCCCAGTCTGGGCCTTGTGCTAGCTCCAGGGAAGGCAGCACAGCTGAGAAATGGGCTGCACAAAGCAGCTCACAATCCTGCAGCTGGGCTTCAGAGGTGCAGATGTTAAAGCCCCCAAAACAAGCTTATTCAACTAAGTTCAAAAAGCAGGAGTTCAGTGGGATGGGAGTCAGTATTTCTCCTCAGCTGTCCTTCCAAACAAGTGTTTACATTCTCTTAACGCTTGGTACAAGTACAGTACTTAAATGAAGCATTTCATACTTCTGCTTAGCCTCTCTTCACCTTTCCAGAATGGCACTGGGAGCAAAGAAGTACCGAAAATGAGAACTGAAGTGCAACTGCACCTACTGCCGCTGATCAAGATCATTTTCAGAAAAAATGCTGTCTCAAAAGAACCACTCAAAGGGCAGTGTGTTGGTTATTAAAAAGGGGATAAAGCAGCTGCAAATTACAGGTTATTTTCAGGTGTTTTCTAGGCTTGGGCAGATTACCTGATCTCCCTGGAAGAGGGCTAGCAGACTTCCCTGCCATTTCACAACTGTTTTTGCTTGCTTGTTTACGAGGATTTCTCTTCTTCAAATAGCTTTTTAAAAGTGTATATAGCAGCAGTATGGTACAAAGATGGGCATTTTTTTCACAGTACACATAGGTTAGTATTGCCACTGAAAATATGCTTTAAACAAATGCTTTTGAAAACAGCATTCAGTTTGTATTACTGAGCAACCTGGAGTGTTCATAAAGCTTTAAAAATCCAATACCCAGAGTTTAAATAATAAAACTGGAAAGTGTTAAATACCATTCCAGGACTGGAATTACAGTAAATCCCACATTCCCCCAATGCTGGCTTTTTGCCAGGCAGGTGCATGCTGCTATATATACACACAGAAAAACCAAATGCAAACACGTTTTGTATTAAATATACATAAATAGCAGGACTGCAGACTGGAGAGCCATGCTTGCTTAATACTGAGTCTGTGCTGGAAGAGTCCACATCCTTCACCAAGCATGGGGACAGACGAGTCCTTCCAAGTCCATTCACAGCGTAGCAGAGGTTCAGGAGGCGCCGTCCAACGGTGAGCGCCTGCTGCAGGCGCTGGGACACCGAGTTCCCATGTTGGCACCCAGCACACCCTGGTAGGTTCACAGCTTCTTCACTTTGTCTTTGTTCTTCTGCAACTTAGTGTGCACCACTTTGAGAGTAGTGAGGAAGTTCCCGAGGAAGAGCAGCAGAAACGTGAAAGCTAACACACAAACCTGAGGAAGGGGAGGGAAGAGAAAACAAACAGAAAAGGTTAAAAAAATAAAAAAGGTGACTGTAAGCACTCATGTAAGTAGGCTCTGATGGGGTCTGGTTAGCAAGTTATTATCTGTTATTACACCAGGAAAGAAGATCGGAGGCAAACATACACCCACGCATCTAGCTCTGATAAATGGGAACTATGTTTTATCATGATTAAATAGCATTTACTGCTTTTTAATATTACGGCATGGTTCATTTTTAAAATTATTTCCATTCAACATCTGGACTCTTACAGACAGGAAAATCAAATTATTACATCCAATCTATTGGATTAGCATTATGTGACAAAGTGAGCACGCAAGCTACAGCAGGATCTGACCAAAATAAAGATTATCTGCACCACTATGGATGTGACATGGTCAAATGCAGCATCATCTGTGATCAGTCTGGCTCTACAGAAGTAACGGGATAGCTGGAAAATGGATGGACATGTTTAATGGGTGACAGCAACTAAGAAAAGAAGTGGAAGGGACCCTAACATTGGGGCAGTAAAGTGGATAATATATTTTTGAACTGATTCATTGTCTTTTTACTTTTGTTACCTTGTTTTTAAGCACGTAACCCATGATTTAACCATAAAAAAGAGCCACCAACTCGGCAGCCACTGCTGTTAAATGCCCACGTACATGAAAAACATGGTGAGATATTTACCCAAATGCATGTTCTTTCCCCTACACTTTCTCCTTTTCATTTTGTGTGGTCACTCATGGGTGCAAGTTTCCATACAGTATTTCACAATTATTTAGAATTCTCTTGTACAGGCTTTGTGCCACATCATCCTGAGATATTTAGCTGGGGTCAGATAGCCAAATATTTTTAAGGATGTAGTTAAATCACCCCTTTTCCCCTGCTGTGTTTTTTTCTGAGCAGAAACAACACCCACCTGCCATTCTTTGCACTCCTTATGCCTTGACAATCCAAAAAGTGTGATTGCATTATATAGCTGCCAGAACTACAAAATAAAAAAAAAAAAAAAGCAATTATCAGCAAAAATTTAGAGTTGTTTGGCACAGGTATGCATGATCCAAAGCACCTTGTTACCGTACTGCAACCACAGCACCACCAGCACACCCTCCCCAGGCCCCGCATGGCAAAGGAGGGAACAGAACAGCCCAACTTACATGCCCAAAGAACAAGAATGGAAGGAGAAACGTCAGCCCCCGCCACATCCAGGACTGAAATCCTTCTGCAACAGGTTAACAGAAGAGAGGGAGTTAGCACAGACAAGCCAGGACGCATCCCAAGCTGCAGCTCATCCCAACCAGACCTCCCCATAAGGATTATTCCTCTGCTATTCAGCAATAATCAGCTAGGTTAGAATCAAAACTTGAAGGGGTGATAATGGGAGGAAGATGAAGATAAGGATGAACAACACAACCATCTTAATGCCCTCAAGAGTTGATGGAGATCAGAGAACTCTATTTCCACCCCTCAGGACCCAAGGAAAATGATAAAAGACTCGCCACCATTCCTGCCTTTGTACCAGAGGCAGCAGGGCAGAGGGGTAACAGCTGTGCAAATCTGAGATCTCTGATGGCCACAAAGCCATCTCGGTATCACTGCTCTTGAACCCACCCCTTCTGTCTGACAGAACCCCATTTTGCAAACAAAGCATCGCAGACAACCTCACCTACAGTAAGGTCCAAGTGGTTTCTCTCCCCCAAAGCACGGAGTCTATAAAGGCAGCCCCTTTGATAATAATATTGTAGGAACTGAACGCAACCTGGAGAAGAAATTGAAGCATCATTGCACTGGCTATTCAGAAGTATTAGAAACATTATTAAAATAGTTTGATATATTTCATCCACTAGCATTTAATTATTGTTTATGATTGTATATATGTTGTAAGATACTGTTTATACTTGCACAGTGTAACACTCCAGTATTAAAGAAGCAGATCTGTTTTCTTCTATGCGTATCAGGTAGAAAACTATTTTAGCCCATGAAATACCAAGGTAAGATATACTCACTCTGAAATATTGAAAATGCTAAAAATTGACTGCGAAACATTTGATACATGAGTCCATCTGGCCTGAAAGCAAAATACAAAGGAAGTCTATTTGTTTGATGAAAAGCATACAATGCAGCGCCCAGCCCCTTGTCAGCCACAAATCCCATTAGAAGATGAAATCAGCAGCTGGTGCCCAGCCCGCTCCATCCCATCCGGAGTCCAGAAAGGGTGCTACAGCCTCACATCACTGCCCTGGCAGGCAGCAAACGGTCTGATTGATTAGGCTGCCCCCTCTTATTGATTTCCCTGTTGCAGTTTCCTCTAGGCAGCAATCAAAGCCATTCAGCAGTGTCCACATTACGAATTAAAGCAGTGGAGCAGAGGTGCTCGTGCTCCTTATCTTAACACCAGTTCAGGATA